>NC_135768.1:16523629-16653629 GCF_052425735.1 Oculina patagonica | reverse complement strand
GGCTCTTCATTATCACATGCGATATCCCACTTTAATGACAACACATCGCGCTTTGTATACATCAGTGACTCTTTGGCTTCTTACTTTCCTGTTATCATTTTTATCTTTATTGAATAACAACGCTTATTATTTTGCTGCAGCCATTAGCATTGTCATTTGTCTTATAATTTCCACTTTTTGTTACATCAGAATCTATAGGATTGTTAGGGAGCATCAGTTACAAATTCATGCTCAACAACAGGCTGTGGAAAGTTATAATTACGAAAATAATCAAAACATGCTACGATCAACTAAAAGTGCCAAAAACGCTTTCATATATTACATCGCAATGATTCTGTGTTATATACCGCTTTTTATTGCCATGACAATTTACGGTATCTCCCACAATGAGCTGGCAAACGCCTGGAACTTAACTGATACTTTAGCATTTATGAACTCGTCCATTAACCCGATATTGTACTGCTGGCGTCTTCGTGATCTTCGAACGGCAGTTTCAAAGACAGTAGTGCAGCTGTTATGTAAACAAGCAGAGGAAAACTAAAGATAGATAAAGTGGTATACTGATAATTATAAGGAAGAGGAAAGACCGAGACAAGGCAAAAAATATTAAAATATATAAGGCTATACTGTGCTCAATCGTAGATTTCCTGTTCGATGTTTGACAGAAAATGAGCCAACATAAAGTTTTAGATGTAACACGTCGATCCTCTTTAGCAGAACCTAAAAAGCACATTTAATAACACTTTCAAAATATTTTAAAAAGTTGTGACTGATCAGCACCGTTTTGCCGGATACTTTAGAAGACACAGTGCTTCCTTGATCCGATTTATAAGTTGTTCGACATCTTGTCACTCGTAATTCTGCTTTGGGGATTACTGACATACAATAATTAATGATAACGTCCTGCGAAGATACCTTCCTTTTAGTTTTTAGTTAACCACGTGCAGTTTACATGCATGATTAATTTTAATTTAACAAAAATAACCTATCGACTATTATTAAAAACTAGCTTTGGTTTTTTTTTTTTTTTTTAAAATTCCCCCGGGGGGGGGGGGAGGGGGATTTTAAAAAATTCCCGGAAAACCCCCCAAATTTTTTTTTTTTTGGCGAGGAGGTGTTCTCAGCCGGCCAAAACTAAGGGAGCGTTTAGGGGGAAACTTGGAAGCGAATAAAAGGAAAATTCTCAAAAACTTTCCATAAAAATAAAAACGATATTCTCAGCGTAAAACGAATATAAGATCGCCAAGTAATCGTTCTAATTGGCTAATTTTACTTGTTGGCCTTTTCAGCTGCCTGCGTCGTGAAATAATTATCCGCATTATTTGCATCATCTTAAAAGTGATAGAGCGATTTTCAATATAGTGTCGAAAGTAATTCGCGATGGCTTTGGCTTTTCGTTACAACGCGCGCTTAGTGATAGACTTAAAGAAACTCGCGCCACTTTCTCTGAACCAGTCAAAAGTTAAACCCAAACCAACTATGATTCGCTCACACACGTCTTACTGCGCTTCGCGACGGCTTAATGTATTTGCTTTACGTTTTCATTGATTCACTCAATTGTCTGTTCCCTTTGTGATTGTGTAGAGTGATAAATTTGGTATTGGTTTCACGACACTCAATCGAAAAATTGCTCTAAACGACGAGACAGTATTGCCAAACAAATATCCAGAGATATCTAAACAACGAAACTGGCACTCAGCTTGTCGAATACAGTTTAAAAAAAAGAATTGGAGGCGACGTGGTTAAATTATATAATATCAAGCGAATAAGCTTTCGAAAAACCAGTCAAGAAGGAGAAATTTGTTATTGACACATGCATGTATATACAGTGAATCCTAATAACTTGGACCCCAATGGAAATAAAAATTGGTTCGAGAAATCGGGGGGGGGGGGGGGGGATTGCAGTGTTTGACTGATTGAATCAAATCCAAGGGAAGCGACTTTGGTTTGAATTATTGGGAAGATGAATAGGCTATTTCCGAGTTGCCCTTTGCCTCTGTTTCAAAACGAGTCTACATGCGAAACCATTCAAATGAAAATGAGTATGATTTGCATGAAAACGGACCCGTAGGTTAAACTCATTTTCAAGCAAATCAAACTCATTTCCATATGAATGGTTTTGCACCTAGACTCGTTTTGAAACAGAGGCAAAGGGTAACTCGGAAATGGCCTATTATCGAGAAAACGAGGGATCTGGATTCCACTGTACGATAATAGAAGACCAATTAATTTTGTGAAACGAGCGGCATCTTTGCTAATTTTGCTAATGTTGAATACTAAAAATGTCCTAAAATTTAACTCAGCTTGTTCAAAAGATTTACAAAACGCAACAAATTTTACTTAAAACTGTAAGTTAAACAAGTAAATCATAACTTTTCCATTCTTGCCGCGAAGTCGTCGCGCGTCCAACAACCCGGTTCCAGTTTCCTTTACCTGTTGCTCGGACGTGGGAGCTGGATAAGAGTTTAATTTGTAAGCAAAATTAATAGGCACCATAGCGCGTTGTCAATTACCTTATTATAGTAATAGAGGTTTCAGCACTTTACAGCCTCATTCGAAAGTTTAAAGCACTTGATCTAAGAGGTTATATCTTTTCAAGATAAGAACACTTCACTTGTTTGTCAATTATAACATTTAATTAATCAGATTTTGTACAAATAATAGTTTTTTTTTTTAAAAAAAAAAAAAAAAAAAAAAAAAAAAAAAAAAAAAAATTTAAAAAAAAAAAATTATTTTTTTCCCAAAAAAAAAAAAAAAAATTTTTTTTTTTTTTTTTTTAAAAAAAATTTCCCCTTTTTTTTTTTTTTCTTTAAAAAAAAAAAAAATTTTAAAAATTTTTATTTTCTGGTAAAATTTAAATATTCTTTTTGGTTTTCTGACAACTCGTGTATTGTTTTATTGTACACAAAAAAAAAATATTTTGCGGCTCATTAGCATTTAAAAACGGGTTACACGAATTCACTCTAATACAACGACTTTTGCAAATATATAAATGACTAAACTGACAGCACGGATTGAAAACTTTTGAAGCTTTCCATTACATAGGTCGAATATAATGTATATGGTTATAAACAGATCAAGTCAATGGCAAAATCGTTCCTATCTACTTGTATCGAGGTACAATTAAGTCCTATCCTCCACAAAAGATATTGCCTCAAAGTGTAACATTCATATTCTTAAAATCCAAAATAATGCTATCCGATTGGTTGTGATTTATCAATTAATATACAGTTTGTTTAATTCAAAGTTAAATTGTCTTAAACAGCTGCTCTCATGTTGCTTGTTTTTGAACAAACTGTTTCCTTCGCTGCTAGCTAGTGGCTGCTGGAACACACAGAGGTTTCCGCACGGAGGTGCTTCTCAGTCTGTTGTGAAATTTGCGACGCATTTCTCGGAGAGAACAGGTAGTAATAGGGGTACGGTTTATACTCGTTGAGCCATTCCGTGGAAGAATGCGCCGCTGTATTCACGCGGGGCTTCTGTACAGAACCCGAGAACAGTGTCTTCTGTGAAACAGTCTGCCGCTCTGTGCCAACACATGGATTGAACTCGAACCGGGTGTTTGTCGTATAAGGCATGTAGGGCATCGGGTAAGGTTGTATTCTGTCGAAACTGACTCGCGGGAAGCTCCTGTGTTCCTCTAGCGTACAAAGTTCCCTATGAGGGCGTTTACGGAAATCTCCTTTGCTAAACCTGGCGATGTACGCGGGGTGGATATGCCAATAACAGCTTTTCCCGTTAGCTGCGACTTCACCTTTGACGAAACACTCGTGCAGCGACAGATTGTGTCGTACAGTGTTTTTCCATCCAGCTCTGGAAACTGTGAACTCCGGGAAAGTTTTCTCGATGACTTGATAGATCTGCGCGAGGGTTAGTCTTTTCTCAGGGACTCGTAGAATGGCGCTAGCAATCAGCGCGACGTATGTCATCGAGAACCGTTTCGACTTTGGTCGGCTTGGAACTATACCAGTGAGGAATCCGAAGTTAAGGTCTTCGTGTTTCTTGCTGACTTGCCCTTCAATCGGTTGTTGGATGCAAGGAGTTGGTACAAATCCGGGAAGCTTTGTTGAAAATGGCTTGAGGAAGGAATGGTCTCTGACGAACTCTGTGCCCAGTGCAAACGGCCGATTTCGCGTCCACGAGAAATCGTAGTCTTCTTTCAAACCGGGTAAACCCTGATAGCAATATGTCGGCTGCATTTCAAGTGTCTTTCCTTGATTTTCCGATACTTGAAACTTCTCGAGCAAACTCCTCCTTGAAACCACTTAGATGCAACTGTGAAAGAGCGCAGCGCTTTACCGGAATTTATTGGCCATGCCACTTCACTGCGCAGCGGGGGAGAGCTGGAACAGAACCAAACAAAGAGAGCCGTTTAACCGAACTTGCTACCTTTTGAATGGGGTACCAGCAAACAATTCTCTCGCCCACTCACAATGACTGGCATCCACTTTAATGAGATCCGATGTGTGGAAAATTGGCTTATGCTCACAACGAATTCACCTATAAATCACTTTCATATAAACCTTTAAAAAACAATTGCTTTTCACAACACTGATGTTTGCAAGAAAAAAGGCATGCTTCAACAAAGTTAACTCGTGCCCCATTTTTAAGACACGATTGTTTATATCGCAAACAAAACATTTCGTCAAAATAATCTGCGATTGATACAGTAGCGAGAAAGGGACAAGAAAAAAACAACGGCCAATTATATTTTCCCCAGTTTATTTTAAGTAACAGTTTGTTTGCAATGCCGCGATTATTTTTTAAGCACAACATTTTGAGACTAAGTAGATTCTTAAAAACACTGAATTCATGTTTTCGATAAGTTGTTTAAACCACCATACCGGGCAAATCCACAAGCATCTTTAACAAGTGAAGGCGTGGTGGTAATATATTATTTAGACAAGGCATACCACCCGTGAATCCACTCCTATTTTTTCCGCTTAACAACAGATTTCAATTATTCGAACAAGAAAATCCGTTAACGTCAAGAGCCCTTAATTTCCTGCCTTTTGTTTCAACAAAATTCCTTTAAATGCTTCCTGCGAAAAGCGCGAAATTTGTGGCCTTTAAAAGCTTTCGCTACTGCATCGGTTACGATCAATATAAACTCATTAGAAACATGACTGTTTAATGTAACGTTTAACGTCTTAGACATAACATAAAGTTCGACGGGCGACTAGAATTTAAACAGTGACCGCAAATCATTTCCAAGGCACACTTTGAAACTGAATGCTTTTTGAGAAATTTGGAGACGAGAGGACAAAGAATAGTTTTAATAATGTCTGACTAAAAATGAAGGGACTTTAACCTATTGTTCCGTTTTCCAGTCTTAATGGATCACTAAACATTACACAGCAAACAGGGCATCGTTGTGAACAGGTGTAACTATGCAAACAAATCTAACAATATTCATGTTTTCTGTTTGTTACTATGATTCTAAAAGCACTTGTGTCTACCAAAGCATCATAGACTTAAGCCTTTTAAAATTCAAGTCATAACAAGAAAGCAGTGTTAAGCAATAATCGGTTTAGCTTTTTGCCGTAGGATATATAAGATACAATTTTATCGGTTGTCCCAGGGCAGCTGAAAGAATTTCTTCTGATACCAGGTTAATCCCAGTGCGAAAACGTCATTCGAGATTTAAAGAAAAGATTTTAGTCTTTGAATCTTACAATAGGGGTTCCACAAAAGAAAAACCGTTAATTTCTTAGAGTTTCTAAAGACACGTGGTTTTACAAAACAAAGAGATGCTGCTATATTGTCGCCAAACAAAAGAATCGCTAAAGACCGTTGTTAATCTTCTAAGTTTCGTCAAATTCGGGATCGACAAAAAGGCATCGACCCAAAAATAATTAACTTCACAGAACGACAGCAATTTGAACTCTCCAAGGCTCCTGGTTAGAAATTTCTAGACTCCAATACCAGCTATGGTTTTATTTTGACGAGCTCTTAAAATAACATTATTTACCCCTAATTATATAATGGCAGGTCTGTGGGCCCATATTTCACCTTTACGACCGATAAAGAGGCTTGCAAATTACCTAATTTAAATAAGCAATAACTTGGCGCTTAAATTGTCTAATAAACTTCTACGGTATCATCACGCTTGGTGAATAACAACCCCGTATCCACATGGGAGACACGATGAAGATATATTTCTTATTAATAATTGATATGTTGCGACGCTCTTATTTCTGAACTAAAAATTATAATCGGCAAAGACTTTTTTCCTAGCTTATTTTGCACAATTAGCTGTATAAGCGATGAGTTAATCTATTTCCTGATATTTTCGCCTTTGCATTCTTACGTTATCTTGTATGTTGATTGTATTGGTTGAAAAACAATAAACAAAACCAAAACACAAAATGAACAAAACAAATAACTTAAAAGGCTAACGGCTCAACCTCAACCAAACAACAAGCAAGCAAGTTAGATATCAAAACCGATCCCTAGTGCATTTCCATTATAAGCAATGTGCAAAGATATCAAGATATATTTTTCTTAAGGAGCGCAAAATTGAAGTTAATATGTTTAGTTCCTTTGTATGCAAAAAAGTGTCGATTGTTTCTTGAAAAAATTCAAGACAATGTCATTCGAACAGGCCTATTAACGAGAAAAAGCACGCATAATTTTTTTTTTTACCCAGGATAAGTGAAGCTTTTGTCGCTAACTGAATAAGCTTTACGCGTAACACTTTTAGTTTAACATAACATCTTGTTTTTCTATCAAAAGCAAACTGGTTTACCTAGAGCCACAAAGAAACAATTACTTTACATGCAACAAAGGTTATGCCCTGAATTGAATAACAACAAGTGAAGCATGGCCGAGATTTGTTTCAAACAACAACGTTCGCTTGAAGGATTAGAACTACATGAAGAAGACAAAATAATGATAATGTAAATATTGTGAGAGAGTTGAGTGATAAAGCTCGAACAAAACCTTTTCAAAACAAAAGCCGTTTCGTTGTTCCCCGACTGGTTAACTCAATAAGGAACCTGTTAAACCATTTTCCATTGTCAAAATTGTCAACAAGTTTTTTTCCACGAACCTTTTTCAATAATAGCGTTATCATCACCTGCATTTTGTGACTTTAAAGTGGGCTTTGTTCTTGAAAAGCACCTATTCACGGTTTTCAACGTTTCTTTGAAGATTTCAAGAGGCAATTTTGATTTTATTCTTTTTTTTAAGTGGATACAAAACCATATTAAGTTTAAAAATGTCAATACGGAGATGCCTGAGAATATTTAATTAAAATTCCGACAATTGCGACAGTATTGCGCCAGGGCTACCGAAAATTAACAATTACCGTAGCAATATTAAGTAAATTCCGTTAAATTTCAAAAAAAAATTAAAAAAATTTTTTTAACGAGGGGGAGAAAGAAGTTCTTTCTCGCCGTCGCTAGCCGCCTTTTCTTGCTGAATTGCTGTTTCTAGTCTAGTACTATTCTAGCTTCATAATTACACCATAAGCGTTGGTAGTCTTTTGATTTTAAGTTTCTCGTAATCTGCTCATTAGTAAGGTCGAATTCAGTGCGTCTTAAAATTGCGTGTCCCTTGGCGAATGTAAATGAATGTAATTTTCATTCTTAGAGATTTAAACAGGAAAACAAAACATTAAAAGAATAAAATCATGTAACTTAAAGCCCTCTTCTCTCGGTACAATAATACTATAATGCCACGGTTTGATAATTTGAAATCTCGGCAAAAATTGAGAAGTTCAGATCGCTTTTAAATGACAGAGATCTACAGGAATGTGTAATGTTACAAAACAGCGGGGACGTTCGAACTTGGAGGTAGCTTTAAAACCTGTTTATTGTCTCGTAACCTTGAATGTCTTTTAGTTCAAGAAAAATAAACGACGTATTTCCTCGCACGCACTTCATTCTATAGATAACAGTCCCACGCACTGACGAAACACTCACATTCGTTCTTCCCGGTCCGGCTTTAACGGGACGGGTAAATAATGTCTTTCTGAGGTGTGCGTAATAAAAGATATCTTGTTTATTTACCGGGCTCAGTATCAGGCTGAAGATAGAACCATGTGATAAAAATGTTATTGACTGAAATAAAGCTATGCATATGTGATAACAATGTTATGGGTTGGACTGTGTTGATCGAATCAGGCGGAAAAATAACATCGATATTGAAGTTGGCTACCGCTTAGTCAACAAGGACGTTATTGTGCACACCTACGTCATGGCCTCAGTTATTTTCCCGTACGGCCTCACACTAAGTCAATAAAAGATTCAAAGTAGTGAAGTCACTTTTCCTTATTTGAAGTGCAGTATGGAAGAAAGTGCCAGGGACATCTGAACAGGCAAACACTGGTAAACGGCTATCACAACCAACACTTAAATATCACTCCTCCTGTCAGATTGTCATATATTTCTCTTAATATAACTTCGGAGAATTTGCTAAAAGATCAAATCGTTTCTCTCTAGTTGATTTTCCCCTCTCCCCCCCCCTCCCCCCCCCCCTCCAGTTTAATTTTTTTTTTTCTGATGTCACAAAATTGCTTTTAAATTGAAGGAAACTCCAAAACAATGGTTTTGCCCTTGCATGTTAGATTCTGCTTACCCAAAAAGTTTAAGTTTTAAATCAAGAAAAGACGTATTTAAGGATTTCGAAACGATACTTAAGAATATTTCAAAGCTGTAAGAAGGTCTACAGCGCTAGAAGCTTCGTCTCTATCACCGTGCAGCATTCGTGAACTTAAGTGAATTTCATGCACCTGTCATGAAAACGATTTCGAAATAAGCAACACTCAACTGAATGCTTTTTGTGCTTAGCACAGCAAGAGCTCAAGGCGTCCTTGTGTAAGTTAACCACAGTTTAACATCAGGGAAGAGACAGATAAGATGAATTTGCTGGTTAAGTTTGGTTGGTGTTTTGAGAGAAAAACTGGTAGCTCTCTGTTCGCTCCGTGAGTCTTGTCATGCCCGCGGAGAGAAAGAGCTCTAAACATTGCATGGTTGTTTTTGACATGTTTCGTCTTTCGTTTCTGGTTTCTTGAAGTGGAACTAATGTTTTTAGTCAGCCTATATCCAAATTTTCCATTACAAACCACTTTAAGTTACAAGTATGATTTTGATAGGCAAACAAATAAACATATAATGTACATTTATAGCTTTTTTCTTGTAATGGGATTTTTAGCTATATAATTTGAGATTGCAGGTATCCTCAGGCTTTGTGTCGATTTCGGTTTGTTATACAGTTATAAATTTCGTTTGTTATATATAGTTATAAAGTCTTTCTTTGAGTTTTCTCAAGCATCTAAATTTCTCTTGTTCCTTTTCATAACGAAGAACGAAGGTAATCGATTCATGTTCAACCTATGTTTACACTGTACATAACTCTAAATTTTTCTGCCATTTACTCTCAATAAGAGCCAGATATTTTCATTATCTAGAAGATAACCTGGAGAAGTACTAGTCTGACTGAATGCAAGTACTCTCCCCGCCATATTCAAAACAAAATTCATATAAAGAACTGCTTTCCTTAAACATGGTCACAAGTATTCCTTTAAGAATTGTAATAATCAAGAAATTTGAAGTGAACATTTGAAAGATGACTTCCTTCCTGTCTTTGAGAACTAGACTATACAATATCATCGTGCCCTGATTACGGCCTGTTCTCTCATCTCCTGCCACAGTTGTCGCCCCGTCCTCCCGACCCAGTCCCCACTTTTCTCTCTCCTCAACTCTCCACCCAAGCCAGCAGAAATGATGAATGATGTAACATCACAAATGCTGAAGATATTAAATGGCAAGAGACGCCTTGATGAATTACTTATTTAGACATCTCGTTTTCAAACTCACTCTTAATACCAATTTGGAATCGAAATCGTTGGTTTTATTTATTAGAAGAAATTTCCTTACAAATTCGCTGCATATTTCTAGGAATACTTTAACACTTGAATGTTATTCAAAGACTTAAGATTTTTCTATGTTTGTGTACAAACACGATGGCGTAATAAAAACATAACGATGCCCTATTTACAATCTTAGAAAGGCTTAAAACACTGCAACAGAAATTCGTTGAGCAAAGAGTTCATTTTCAACAAACAGTAATAATCGAGTCTGCAAAAATTAGAAGAATTAAATACTTAGAATAAAGGGTTTGGGAAATTTGGATGCCCCGAACCACTTTTCGACTCCTCAAAATTGCCGGCTAATAGGCTAGTGGCCAATCGTTATTTATTTACTCGTTATGTATTTACTCTATAGTCCAATTTAATTCTTGCTACCGAACAAGTAGAGCTTCAATTTAACGTACCTCCCGAACAACGAATACACCAAGTTTGGAATTGGGAACCCCGAACAAAACCTAAATGAAAACTAACAAAGAGATTGGCTGCCCTCCAATATCTCATACATATATACGTTTAATCTTTTCCAATTTTGTCCATCCGTGCCCCTTTTTGGCTTTTCTGTTTTTCTTTTGAGATATTCTATAGCTTTAACCCGTTACTGTGATATTTCAACTAATTCAATGACCAGTTGATCAGAGCTGAAACTGGCTAAAATTGCGTGACAACAGGCCCCTCCAAGGTATTCAAAGGGCTATCCCGTATAATAATAAACGAATCCCAATATAAAGATCTAAAACCTTGTTGAACTTATAATTTCTATCTAACGACACTGACTGGACCTTTTTGTCATTTATACAACAAGATCCCACGGTGTAAAGAATACCCATTTTCAACAAGCTCATTATGAGATACTTACAGAGATACTTACTGGAAATTTTAACAGATGAAACGCTCGTTGAAATTCTGTGCTTGCAACCGTTACACTCGAGTTAACTACAGAGCTCTTTCAGGCCAGCTTCCTTAATATCAATTTGGCGAGGTAGTCAGGATTCTGCTCTCTATCAAAGCTAACTAAAACCTGATTAGTTCCGCCTAAATGACGTAAGATTATGCCAGATAATATTTCGTAGCCTTTAAGAGAAAGACTTGGAAGATTTTAAAACGAGCATTTTGCTTCAAATAAAAGAGACGTTTTTTAAAAAAAATCATATATTTTAGTTGCGTTTTTTTAATGTTTCTCTTGAAAACAAACATTTAGTGTTTGGCAAAGTGCATGTTTGTTGTAACAGGATTGCATCATAAAAACTAACATTTTTCTTGTCAGTTATGTTATCATTTAATTTGCCGTGTCATAAGTGAATAAAAATGTTATAAGATAAACAACTGCACGCAACCAGATTAGTGAGGGAATATATCTGGGAATACGTCTTTCTTTTTGTTCGTGTAGATCACAAGGAACTGTGGCATTAATTTTTTTTTAATAAGTGACCCATGTTTTCGTTAGTATAAACCGCTCTCTCTTCGAAATTTGTTTTTTGGACAAATGTTGGATCAGCCAAAAGACTATTTACAGGCTTAAGTAAATCTGCTATTTCTTCAATAAAAGAAAAAACAGGCACGTCGGTGGTCGGATATTTAACCCAAGCAGTATTTTTCTACTCCAGCTTGAAAAGTTAAATTAGATAACAGGTTTCGCAAAGAAATTCAGCAGGTACTGTTACTAGTAGAAACAAAAATTATGCCCGCACTGCCCCGCTATACGAGCGGGAAAATATTGACCAATATTGAACGAATCTTTTCTATCGACTGGGACATTTAAATTTTCAAAAGTCACTTTGTAAAGGAGTAACAGTTGTCAAAGGAAGGAGTTTTACAAATCATGGGCGACAATTGAAGTCCGAAACTGCATGTAGTAGTATTCTAAAAAAAACAAAGTAGCAAAAATTAGCCGGCTGCAGTACACAATCAAAACGCCGATTTGTAAAATGCAGTACGTTACGGTACCTTTCTTCCTCTGAGATCGGCAAAATTATACAGCTAAGATTTTATGTTTTGAACCGAAATTTATGAGTAGTTCACATTTTTGAAGAAAAGTGAACCTTTTGTTATGTATTTCGTAATGAAAAGGAGATTCCACGAAGTCGTAACATAAAATTGTCGAATTGTTAGGTTTATTTAATTAAAATCGTGAAGTTACTATTCTGCAAAATTTAAACATTCTTAAAATAACTGAAATAAATAAGTGGAATTTTCAGTCATTTACTAGAATCTGCAGTCTAAACATGGTCGAAAAATACAGAGATTAAAACACCATCGACATCAAAGCTCGAGATATTTGTATTGAGCTAGTATCAAAACAAAAGCCGATACGAGTTATACTTCAATAAATGAATAAAAATAAACTACAAACTCTCCCAAATATAACGTGAGGAATCGCCGATTACCTTTGGTATTTTGTATCAGTCTTTGTATAAATGGTAAAAGAAATTGTGTTTGAGTTCTAAAACAGGGGAATAAGACAAAACACTTCCCCTTCATGTGCCAAGTTGAACTAACTCAATAATAACTAATTTTCAAGTGAGTAAAACACAAACAAATTTCTGCTATCAAGAACATTACATATCGTGTTAAGTTATAAGAGTTATACAGGGACAAAAAATGGAAAGGAAATGTTTAAAAGGAAGCATTGAAGTGCGTTACAGAGAAAAGTTACAAATATAGTTCATTTTCCATGCTGTTTATGGTTAGTACGGTTCACGCACCAAAAATGCTATACGAGAAGTGAAACCAAAACAAGATAAAGTTATCTTAATTTTTATTCTTGGCCATGGTTAACAGACACTCTACTTAATAAAATGTTTTTTCTTTAACAAGACGCACCCCGGTTACCCAAATATTGCTACTCAGTACTCCTGATACAGATAATCGGGACAGCTAGAAACAATACATCAGTATCTGCAATTAAACTAAGGGTTTATTCCAAGTAAAGCAAGACAGACAACGTTTTTCCTGATACAGTGATACTTGTATATTTAAGATGTACATTTCTTCTAAAAAGAACATTTTTAACATAGCAAATCTTCGAGCAACGTACCATTACATACTACTGTTGAAATATTAACAAAAACGTTCTATATTTATTTTTTTACTTTGAAAACACTTCTAGTGATACAGATCCTTCAAAATAACGACATTTAAGGAAAGTTCTATAATGTGTGTAGTCTATAAAAGAAAAGTGTATGTTATGTCGCAACAATTCCATTCCATTACTACTCAAATGTTTTAAGTGTTCGCTGCTGTTTCAATGCGTCGGTCAAAAGTATAATATAGTTAAATTATAATATCCCCTACACATATCCACGTTGCTTTGATGCCGGATTTCATTTAGTTTATTATACTGTCAATAAAAGTTTCAAAACACGACCGCCAGCTAAGAAATTTCGTCAGATACGCAAAACTACGCAAGTACTTCGAAAGCGGTACGTCAAAGGAGTTCGGTAACAGGTGGGGCATGGAACACTTGTTCCGGTAAGAGAAACTTTCAATAAAGTATGTTTCCTTAGTTATAACAACAAATAAATCCGTCACCGCGTTTTGTTCTGTCGTAAACCTCTAAGGAAGTGACGAAAGCATATAGCGTAAATAACCTGCGTATTCCTACGTAAGTCGCAAGAAAACAAATACGCCCTTTTTCCTTGCGGCCTACGTTGGTAGTGTATATATATGAGCGTGGTAGCTACTCAAGAGCTCGATTGTCCTAAAAAAGTGAGCTACTAAGCTGATAGAAGCTATTTAATATTTACCTTAGGTCTCAATTGCCTTTTCTGTATTTAAGAAGTTATCAAGAGGTGGATGGCTGAAAAGATATCTGTCCGGCAAAATCTTTCGAACAGATAAATACTGACAGAATTAATATTCCTCAGTGCCATCTCGTTTCGATTTTCGTTGGTGATTTTCTACCTTATGAAACTTATGGTTTAAGATAATTCATTTGATCTTAAGATATTATGTCATTGCAATTTAGCTGGTTAAAGTAAGAAACAGCGCGAAAGAACGCCTTTAATATCGAGGAATCGTGAAATTTTAGGTAAAGTGAAAATAGACCATTCTCTCGATATAACACTCTGCGTGGGCGCCGGTATTTTTATGCTTTCACGCCTTATAAGACTCAGTTAGAGATTTCTTCATTCAATTCCCTTGTTGTACAGCAGGTTTTCACCGGTATTTACTTGCAAATGGCGCAAAAATTCCCGGCTCAAATAACTCTCCAGTCTTATTAAACCACAAAACTGGAAGAACGTGATAGTTAATTTAAAATACCAAGCATAAATATTATATATCCTTGCTTCACTTTCTCGACTGCCGTTTTAGTTTTGAGGCGGCGATCAACTATTAGACCTTCACTGATTACACCCTAACAAACTAGGCATAAATATAAATTTAGAGCTATCGTTGGTCGGTAGTGCAATAAGGTTTGATGTGAATCGATTTAAAAGAGCCACTGATAAAAAATTCAAAACCCATCACTCATTTTTTTTATTTTTTGGTTTGGCTCGGAGAAGAACAGTGATAAGAAATGAACTAGTTTCTATGCCGATACGAAACGTTTTCTCGATTTGGACGCTGTTCCATAGTACAATAGTTTATTATGGCAGAAGAAATTCAGTTCCCTGTTGCTCTGTATAGCACAGACAACCTATAAATCGAATGAGTGAAACCGGGTTTTAGCGAGCTCGACTACAGCCGAACTGGCACAGCTATTTTTTTTCGGAATACCGATTAAATCAGCAAATTCTTTAATCGATTTTCCGAAGCATAAACAAATTTCGTTTTCGTGAACGAAATTTTAAATTGATCTGTGCAAAACGTACTCGCAATGCACGCTTAACCATTTGTGTTCCCTTCCTTACCCCCGTCAGTATTAAATATATACGATCATCGGTATTAAACACTGTAAATAACTTCATGTAAGCAATGGATACTAAAATGCTAACATGGCGTTATTTAACCGATAATTTTAACACTATGGAAATTTCAAAAAAATAGTGTTACACGTACCTTGATTCGTTGTCCGGTAATGAGTTCCTTGGCTTGGTATATACTTCATGGTGGAAGGCCTTCGGTTCCTAATGGAGAGGACTTCCAATGATATTAAATTTGTAGTTATCCATTCCTGCTTTACCGCTTAAAGTTCCACTATATAATGCATTTTTAATGTGCATGAAATTCTACAAACCTTTTGACCGCAACTTGCATCTCACAAAAGCCATAAAAGTACCATTCTCTGTCCAAAACGTGGTGAATCTGCAGCTTCAACTCTCGTTGTCTTTGCCGCCATGTTTTTAAAAATCTGAGCTTAGCAGCCTCGCTGAATTCAAGTCGAGAAGGCTTGGTACAGAATCTCCAGGCCAAGTGGGAAAAAATGGCAGAAAACCAGAATTATAACATAGCTAGCAGAGCCGCGCCATCAAATTCAGTATACGTAAGCGTGCTCAAAATCCCGATGGAGCACGCTGATGACGTAATCGACAAGTGAAAATCTCACTGAGAAAAGCTCATACGCTGTGTTTTGCGAAAGCGATGAAATCTTATCTTTGGTTTATGGAAAGCGAATCTTTTCAATATTTTTTCAAGGATACGAGCTTCAAGGTAAGCTGTTTCTTATTATAAAACGGAGAGCAAAAGGGAAAATATATTCGATTTCGCCGTCAATCTTGTGAGTTGTGTGTGTGTGCTTTTCTTAATTCAAACTGACAAACAACAAAAACTAACGCGCGAGTCTAGAAGGACAAAAAACATTTTTTCACGGCCTTAACGTGGAATAATCGGCCAACAATGAATTACACTGAACAGTTCGATGGAATTAAAACTAGCAACCAAACGAAAGTTTTCGCGTTTTAAGCCGTACACCAAAGCGTCAACGGCTCTGTTGTACTTTCGACCGCTCGGGGAAAATATAATTCAGCGAACGACATCCAACCACCGTTTTAAAAAGAAAGACGTTTATTTTCATTACGGCCCTTCTACAAGGCAACCACGAATGAAATCGGTCCAGAAAATATTAAAAACTAAGCATGAAACCGAACTTTTTGACTCTTTTAACCCTAAACGAATCTGCTCTCTGCATGTTTTGCTCGCTATCTTTGTTTTCTCACACTGTCATGAACCCATTAGTTTATTTTTTTTTCGCGTCGGTTTTGATGCACAATTCAACCGTCAATGTTATAAAACAATTGGTTCATGCTTTTAGCTGTGCTCCATCGAGTTATGGAGCACTTGGGAAGTTTGGAGAGCACTCAAGAAGCTAGAGTTGCCCTCGGCTGTCGCCTCGGGCAACTCTTACGCTTCTTTCGTGCTCTCCAAACTTCCCGCGTGCTCCATAACTCGATGGAACACGCTAAAGCATGAACCAATTGTTAAATATAAGATAAAACCCCAAAACAGCCAAAATCTTACAAGAATTTCTTTTTATTTACGAAATTTTATTTATTTAATTTATGCTTAGTCGCGCAGCGAAATTGAACAAATATTATTCAAAAAATATATCTATAATTTGGTTTGCGCATAAAAGTTAGCGACACTGTAAGAAAAAAAACATTATTTGAGGAAAAAAGAAAGGTCACTGTATAAGAATAAGTTATGGTGAAGAATCAAAATTAAGTCAATAAACTCGTGTTCAAAATCCTTAAACGTTTATAGTGCTATTGGCAAAAGCCAGTTCTTGTGAAACCTTTGCATGCCTGCAATTGAGTTCTACCAAACTCGTCCTCTTGTTAAAAATTGACTCAAGTATTCAGTCAAGCTATACAAAACACACGCAACTTTGGCATCTAAATGTCTATCAAACAATAACCAAGACGCTTCCATTTAGCATTTTTCTCGGCGTGCAGCCTTAACTGACATCAAATGCAGCCCAGTCAATAAGACCAGGAGTCCTTCCTTTGCTTAGCATGCTTCACATAGTGCAACTTGTTCTTAATTGCCGTCAAATGCAGCAAAGACAATAAGACCAGGGTCTATACGTTGCTTAACATGTTTCACATAATGCCACTTGTTCTTTGCGGTACGAGCGACAAGGACAGACGCGTACTACACCAGGCCTGGCTGCTCGGCAGCTGAACAGCAATGGTTGACTCTGTAGGAGGCATGAGTTGTCTGTGGTGTTGAATGAAGGAGCCAGGATGCTTTCGCGGAAAGCAGTAGATTTGCACTGAACGCCATTCCTGAAAATTAGAAAAAAAAAATACACAATCGGCAGAGTGACAAATGCAAGAACTCGCAGCTGTTAAGTTCCCAAACTGCGCGCATAGGAAATTAGTCAAAAAAAGAAACAAGCCACCATGTTTCGGTTAGACATTGCTAAGCGAGGAAATGGCTGATGGTTGTTGCAGAAAGTGGTCCCAGGTTAAAACTGTTGCCGACGCGCAATAAAACAGAAGTAAAAAGTTATTTTACTTCTAGGGCATGGCGCAAAATGTTATGTGCAACAAAATGTCAAACCGTGTGACCGGCTCTTTAGCCTCAATTTGCACAACGATCAGAGAGTTAATTGCGTTTTCAAGTGAGTTAAGAATTATTTTGTGAGGTGAAGTACAGAAACGAGGTATTTGGGTCATTCTAGCAATTAACCATATTAGTCGTTAGCTGCTCGTTCACTTCTTTACCTTTCAAGAGTTTCCTTTGTGTTTAAAGACGTAAAGAACTTCGCCTCGCATGTGAGTTGTTTCTTGAGACAGGCCTCCACACAAGCCTCACCCTCTTCTCCCATGACAATCTTTAATTCACTTAAAGGTGGCCAATTTGTTTGCTTACAAAAGTCCTGTTGAAAAATCAATATTTCAAAATCATGTATGCCTCTTTCCTTCAATTCCTCGCGAATATGTTGTTAGATCTTATGATCAAAGAGAAAACACAAATACACCATGCAAACAGGCAAAATATTCAGCGTTTTCAAACCTGATTTTCAACATATGCATTTACTCGTTCGAGCATTCCAAGATGAGTAAACTCATATGGTAGATGAGGTTCTTCCTAGAATGAAAGCAACAGAAATGTTAATTCAAAAATCATCTTTGCTCTTGACTCACAAGACTCAGTTCACAGAGTTAGGGACCAGGAGAGCTGGTGCAAATAGGGGTAGGGTCAATGATTTTTATGCAGGAAAGAAAAAAAGGGGGCACATAAATTTATGCACGCGCAATAGGAAAGTTTAAGG
This sequence comes from Oculina patagonica, assembly GCF_052425735.1. Taxonomy (NCBI): domain Eukaryota; kingdom Metazoa; phylum Cnidaria; class Anthozoa; order Scleractinia; family Oculinidae; genus Oculina; species Oculina patagonica. The sequence goes on along the minus strand of NC_135768.1, from coordinate 16,635,600 downwards.
GGGTGGAGGGAGAGGCTTAGCAAAAAATGTGCTTCATAAAAGGGGAAGGTCAGAAGAATTTGGACATAGTCTCCCACCATTTGTCCCAACCCTCCCCCCTCTAAAAAATGAGCGGTGCGTTAACAAAGCTAACTCTTCTTAGCAAAGCTATCTCTCCTCGCATTCGCTAATTAGCAGAATATACCGCAAGTTATCCCTAAATAAGGCGTCTCCAGCTTCTCTTCTTCAGATTCTCGCTGCCGAATCCAACAATTTGATTGGCTAAAATTTCCAAATAATAGGATTGGCCAACAAAAATCTATACCGACAGCACTCTCGCGAAGGTATAACCTATTAATGGTCTTACCTTGGCGTTGATAATTTCTAAGAGGGCTTCTCCCACTTCAGTTAAATTATTTATGTCAACTGTTTGAACGAAAGGCTTTCCAACGAAGACCTCAGCATAGGGATTTTGAGACGTTATCTGAAAAGGGACAAAAAAACAGTAAAGACAAACTAGTGCAAAATAAAAACATAACAAGGTTGCAAGGCGTGCCCAGCTCGAGAGAGTCTGGGCTCGTAAGCGGTGACGTCACTAAGGAGTACTCCAGTCCCAGTCTTTGCGCGGTCACTGAAACATGAGAGCACGCTTGGGGCCTAGGCTCATGACAACTTTCTTTGACAAGTACTCTTGTTAAAAACTCGTACACGAGCAAGTAGCACTATTTGAGACAATTTTCCTATGGCCAAGTTTGAATTAATTATGTTTCCCTCGGTTAACTCGAACCAGCAACTCAATCCACGGTAAGCGCTTTGTCTCTTTTTAAATTAGCTATTGCTTGGACCCAGGACCATAACGACAAGAACAAATACATTACCTTTCTATTCAAGGGTTTACCAGCAAAAAAGTCTGCATTGGTGCGATCCAGCGGTGGAACATACTATTAATAAAATAACAGTAAGTTAGGAACTGATTATTATGGCGATTTTTAAGATAATGATAAAAAACTATTTTGGTTCATCGTTTCTGGTCTTTGACCTTTCTAAATCCAGCTTCCTCGATCGAATGGCATGGGTGTTTAAATTTTTACCATACAATTAGTTGCAGTCTGACATTACCTTGGGATTAAGGAAGAAACATCCATTCGCTAAGGCCTCAAGGGCTGCTGGTCCCTCGAAAGGCTGACCGAGACCAACGAATACCTGAATAAGAAAAAAGCAATCAGACATAGATATCAACATTTTATATTTCTCTTCACTCCACAATTTCATTTTGTTCTTTGTTTCATAGCCTATAACATTCCTCGCTGAATTTTTTAACTTGTTTATGGGAATCTTTGACACATGACTATGCGCTTCCAAATAGTCTTTCCTCGACGTTAAGAGAAAATATTTTCCAGGTACAGGATGATTTATCTTAATTTCGAGGACTGTAAAAAAAATGTCAACAAAAAAACTTTAAAGAAATTATCTTACATTGGACTTTAATATTAATCCAACGTATTTTCTACCAAGTTCAAGGGACCTGTTTCAAAATAGCAAAACTACTGCAAGGTTATCTGCGGACCCAGACGCACTTCCGGCTGCCGTTTGGCGACAACAGGAAATGCGTCTGGGCTCGCAGGCTACTGCAAGGTTGGCAATTCCATTTCTTTAAAGATAAGTTTCCTAGTTGACTCTTTTCGTTATTTTCAATACATTGCTGCTTGGAAATAGAAGAAATTCTATCGTCAAGTAATAATCACCTTGCTAGATTCCAGCAGATTGACTAGCGTTGTAATATTCACAATTCCATGATTTATCACATATTCAGGCACTCCATACTGCCGCTGGCTCTCCTATTAAAAATAAACAAAAACAAGACAACAAAAGTATTTAGCGCATACCATAGAATATTTAAAACATCTAGGTCTGAATTGAGGATGAAGCTATAACCTCGGAAAAAATTTGTTAAGGTGGTATAATAATATATCACATGTGAAAATTTTAAGTCATTGGCTGTTTTCACACTAGAGACGGACAAATCGTCTGAGACGGACAAAACGTCTTAGTGTGAAAACGGGACGGATACGATTTTGGACGTTCAAGTCTTCTCAATTTGTCCGTCGATTTGGCCGTCTAGGAAGACGATTTTTCGAGGACGACTTGGTCATCTAGACGGACAAGTCATCTAAAAGCCGTCTTAAATTCACACTAGACGAAAAAATCTTCAGACGACTTGTCCGTCCAGACGATTAGACTGTCTTCTAGTGTGAAAACGACCATTGCAACACATCCTTCAAAAAAAATTTATTCACACATTTAAAGACAAAATTCAACCGTTTTGCCTCCGGTACACCTTAAGTGAGACAAAGACGCAAATTAAAGTTGCTGTCATTCTTCTAGTCAAAATGCACGAGTAAAAATTGAGTCTAAATTCGGCAATATATTTAACATTGGCAAATACCAATAATAGACACATTCTTGACTTAACGTTCTGTCCGGAAGTGACGGTTTATAAAGTCTATAAACAGCAGCAGAAATAACGTTGTAGAAAACCTAAAGTAACATGAGATAAAGACCATTATATTTAAATAAATTACTTACATTTGTTCCGCCTAAGGTTGCGTGAACATCGTTAAAGTATCTTTTTACTGTATTGATGTAGTAACCATACCCCTGGGGATAAAATAAAGTGGTATCGTTGTTAAAACAAGAGGTTTTGAGAAGAAGCTGGCCATTCCTTGGCTTTTGCATATGAAGAAAGGGGAGCAGAACGGGCAAACAAAATCATTCCATAATGTATTTTTCCAAACTTTCCAAACTAAAAATGTGTAGTTTACAGAAAGCTTTCTTTAATTATATATAATTTCACATTTGCATTTTCAGGCGCGAAACCAAGAAGGCGTCATATTTTCCAGCTATTTATAGTGTAACGTGTTATTTTTCCGTAGTGCAAACCTTCCAAAAAAGTGGATCCTTTCCATAAACTAGAGCTGCCTTTCGCGTCTCAGGTCCGTTTAGGTGGCTTTTATTTTCTTGTGATCTTCGTGGGACAGCAAAGCCAAGGAACGAGTTGTCTGGACTGTGTGCTGTAAGAAATAAATATCTTCAGTATTAAAGTCGTAATATGACAATAAAGTGTATTTTTTAAGAGATCCAGTCTTTATGAGAATGAAGTTGATTCTACGCCTCCACAAATTGGATAAATTAAATGAGTTTTGTCACTGACAAGTGACAGTGCAAATCGACCTTTTCTCCTCAAGTTTGTCATTTGTAATCCGTCCAATCTTCCTTGGTCGTAATTTAAGCATCCTTGTTTATTTTCGGTTTACTTAACTGTTTAATTTTTCTAACTTAAAAAAAATCATTTTAAGGTATCCAATTATTTAAAGCTGATTTCCATTCCGTACTGCGCAGATTCGGGGTTTGTTTTCGTTTTTGTTTTGAATTCGTTGAAACGTTACATTTCGATGACAGCATACATGAAGTTTTTTAGTTCGCCATTACGGTTCGTTTCGTTCAAGAATTCCCGATGAGCTGAAACGTCGGTATGAAATAGCGTCAAGGTTCTTCTACCCGTTATTATTTGTTCTGCAAGGATATCTGGCGTTAATAATGAAGAAAAAGGTAAGTTTGTCACGGAATTTTTAGTTTTGCTTGTAAACATTCCTTCGTGTGAGGCTCACATAAACATTGCAGCCGAGATTGCGCAGTACGGACTGGAATTCATCTTTAACAGTAGTATATCAGCTCTCGTAGGCTTGTAATTCAACTCAACAGCTGACCTCTGGTGTAGCAGTTGCTTTTGTATTTGAAAGTTTTTTTATTGCTCTCTCGAAGGGTAGCGAGCCATTCATGTGACACTTTGCAAGAGCTTCTACCCAATTGGCTAAATTAAATGAGTTTCGTCACTGACAAGAAACATCTTGACATATCTCGGCTCCTTTAAAGGTGATTTCCTTGAAAATCAAAATTTCTTATCTATCACAAACACAACCAAAAGAAAGACGAGCTAGCGTAAACGGTTCCCTTTACTTGTCTCCTCTCAACTGGAGTGGAAGCTGACGTCATATTTCAGTATTAATAAAGTTATCTTCACGACATTTGTTTAGGTCGTTCAAAGTTTATTCAACAATATGCGGCATGTGTAAAATACGATACTCACGATACATCGTCATAAACTGAGGAAGTTGAAGGTCAAGATCTCCCCAGGGAGATCTACCACCGGGAATCTCCTCTGTGTAAGTTTTGTAGTTGAATTCAGCATCTGTTCCAAATGAGTCTAAAACACGCAACTTGCACCTGTGTAATGGCAATAATTTCAATTTGCTTCCGTTAATAAGTAAATCAAAGAAAGAGCAAATGTGCGAACGTCAACGAACAAACGAACAAACCAAAGAACGAACGAACAAACGAACGAACGAACGAACGAACGAACGAACGAACGAACGAACGAACGAACGAACGAACGAACGAACGAACGAACGAAACGAAACGAAACGAACGAGAACGACCCGAAGAATCGACTCAACCGTATCAATGGACGCACGTACACTAAGGTATACAATTGTTAGTCCATTCTGTCTGCCAGCCAGCCTGACTGCCTGCCTTTCTGTCTGCTATTATACCATGCCCGACCAACATAAAACAAAAATATATCGTCTCGAAACCGTTTTACAAAAACAAAGTAGGAAGATTAATCGATATCCAACTCATGTGCAGCTCGCGCTCGTGAAATAATTGTTAAATAAGGTTGCCACCTAGTAAGATATTAGTTATTGTCCTTTCTCGATCTCTGCAAAGTGATAAGATGACAAATTCAGGGAAGTTATTTAAATATTCAAAAACGAGTAAATAACAAACCTGTGTCGTGATTTGTCCGGTCCGCTCTTTACCGCTAAGATTAAAACACCCATGATATCAGTAAAAATAAGATCCAGTTCCTCTGGCATAGTTTGACGTGCGCAACCGTCAGAGGCTGGGTGTATTAGGGACCTGGAAACGAAATAAGTTAGTCTCTCAGTTTTGAATTTTCGTACTTATGCATTTACCAATCAGATACACTACACAATCTCTGCAAAGCTATGTCATCAATTTGGAATGTTTTGCAAAGAACCAGTTAGACTCCTCTAGTACGAGGGACGAACTAGTCGCGCAGAGATACATTTGTATAACGGAGTTTGCCGTCTTTAGTGAAGCCATTTTCTCTTCTTCATTCGGCTCAAGGCCTATCTCCACGAAGTTATCATTAAAAACGGTAGCTACAAAGCAGTCAGTTATTAATTAGTGATGAGTTAAATGCGTTTTCTCACCATGGGACATCTTCCACTTGAAAGCCAATGACCAGATCATGACCTAAAATGTACAAGGCACTTATTAGATCACACCACTGGGCCAGTTCCCCTAAAGGTCCTCCATTGAAGGCCCCGTCTAAAAAGAACTTGTGCTCCCCCATTCCAGCCATATACATCAAGATCTGTAAAACAAGGATAGTCTTTAATCACGGTGAAAATATATTCAACGAGAAATGTCATGAAAAGTGATCCTAGCCTGCGAAGAGGCCCCTTCAGTATAGAGTATAGGGGGAAACGATTAGCTAGCGGAGCGAAGCGAGAAAGAAAATAGGAAAGCCGAGAGTGCTTTCATACTGCGTTCGGTTTGCTCCGCACGCAGTTTTTTGTACCCCACTAGGAAGGAGCCTTGATCCTATAAGTTGCGTAGTCCATGTAAGCAATTGGTAAAGAAGTCTGAGAAAAGAAAACCATGACCTCCGCGCTGACGATGCGATGCTATTATTAGCAGACCTTCATGTAAGCATTGTGAATTGTGACTTCAGTTGTTCCCGTGATAGGAATGGTATTATACCACTGGTGAATATGGTTGAAATTATGAAGGGACAAAATAATTATCGTAATTGTGTTTGCAATTGACAAACTATCTTTCCTATCAACAGTTATTCGTCCAACCTTCGGTGAATAAAAAATGATTTACTTCTGCTACGTATTGGGAAACATTTACGAAATTCACCAAGCGCTCGCTTTTCCCGACCAGTGTTTTCGAGTTTTCTAAATTGCAAACTAAGCTCTATTCGTGTAACATGACGTTATAGCTATAAACACCCCGGCAACATGCAAGACACTAACCAATCAGAGAGCACCGTTATATAACGTTCGTGTACCTTTTTTCTTCTCCTTCCATGCAAGGTCGTCCTCAAACCCAGTTCTTCAATAGCTCTTATCCAGTGAGGCCAAATTCCCTGAATTCGTTTTCTCATCCAGGAGTATCTCTCCCCTTGAAACTTGTCGAGGAGTGCGGACAGATTTGTTTGAATAACCGCCTTAAAAAATGGAAAAAAAGAAATAGGTATGGATGTAAAAAGGTTTTAGAATTTGTAGCAATGTCTCTCTTCTTTTTTAGAGGGTGGATAGTAAAAAAAAAATTAAGAAGCTTGAAAGAACTGAAACGAAAAAATTAATAAAACTTTCATAATGATGCTTAAAACAAACTAAATAAAATTATCTCTCCTCATTTGCGATCGAAATATCACCTTTTGCCACTCCGTTGCAACATTAAAGGGATTTCTGTGTCGTCGCCATGGCAATACTGGGCACCAAGCTTCCACCTGTTACAAACGACAAATGTAAACTGGGTTGGTTTTCTGTAAGTACACTAGAAGCCCGTTTTTACCAACTTACACAGATCTGACCTTTTCGATCCTAAACAAGCAACATCGATGGATTAAATCACTTTTTTTTCTCTGTACCAAACGTGAATTTACTATAAGAGCTGTTCTAGCTTGGGACTGGAAAGTATGTCCGATATTTGTGGTTACTTGATTCGCTATCTTTGATTTCGTTATTTATCAAATAGAGAAGCCAAAAGCTTTGCATTAAAATACCACAAAACACGAGGGACATCTCTAAGGGCCTGTTCAAAAGTTGACCCTGAAAAGAAGGTAACCTTCTCCCTCAAACCATCTTTTATCAGGCGTTAATAAGGGAAAAGTTGTCCCTCCCAGCAAAAAAAAATGGCCCTCTCGATTTCGCGAGTGCTCTGTATTTTCAGACTTGTCCCTGGTAGTCGAGTCAAAAGATCCAGTACGTTTACATGCCAAAAAAAGTTGGCTCGCCCCCAGGGTCACCCTTCATTCAAAGTGAGTGACCCTCTACCTGGGTCACTCAGAGCCGACTTTGTGATTTTGTCATATAAACGGTTTGCAGCTAGTCAAGAATCGAACGGCTTATCCAATTAGAGATGAAAATTGTTGTTTCATTTTGCATCACGTCTTGTGCCTTACCTCACTCAAATACTGAACAACAGAGCAGACGTTGCTTGGATCTACTTTATATTTCTCGCCGTGGCATTTTTGGTTCCACGTCTTGTTAAATTCCTGTATAGGTTGAAAAGAGAAATGTCTATTTCTGAAAGTACGTCAAACATATATTACAAACAGAATATAAAACCCTACCATGCAGTGGGGTTCGAGAGTTGTTATCAGTTTATTTTTGTATCTGCAGATTGTTGAGCTCCGTGGCTAGCTCATTTTGCCGCACAAGGAACTATTTTTTTTAGTATAATTTCAGAGGTGATTATAAGAATTGAAGCATTCTGATTGGTCGAGAAGCTCGGCTTATGAGGCTTTATAAAATAACTCAGATACTACGCGCGCTCTTATTGGTCAAAAACCTATGTACTATTGTACCGGTAAAGTCCCGCTTCTGTTCCGACATGGCCGCACTACGCTCGATTACGCATAAGGACGAAGAATTAAACTTAGTTTAATGTATTCTTTTGGTCTATCTGATGGTTAAAACGGAGGATATATGATTCTCGTAAATGATCATGAAAATTTACTGAGGGTGGATCACAAAATTGAATTTTCCCGCCCACCACGAAGGAACTATAGAGAAAAAACGAAAACGCAGAGACAAACATATGAGAAGGAACACAATAAACAGGTCCGCTTTCACTGGACTGGAAAAATATTAAAAACATGGATATGGTTCCATTCAACATAAACTCGGAAAATTTATTTGAAAGGAATTAAAACTGATCAAATTGGTCGCGATGAACATGAATTATTTTGATGGCAGAACCTCACGCTGAGTTCTTGTTCGCGCTTGAATTATATTTTCAGTTTTACGTGCTTCAGTGCTTTCTCCCAAGTCTGTTATTCGGCGAAAACGAAAGAATACGGAATAAATAAATTCAGAACAAATTTCTAAAGCACTGTTGTGTGTGGAGCTGAACCTGTGTTTTATTCTTTCGGCCGCTGTGATTGGTTTACCGCGTCATCCGATGAACTTGTTGAGAATAAGGCATTTGATCACGAAAAATAAAACAGATTCCTATTTCTTTGAAGAACGTTTTCTATAGTTATTTCATAAAAGCAATAAACCACACATTCTAGGGCTTTACTGGCGTAATAAAACCACTTGGGATGTTGGGAGAACACTCGAAAAGCTTGGATGTTTTAAACACTGGGAATTTTTCAAATTAACTACCAAGGCTTTTGGACCGAAAATATTTTCAAGAGATGGTTCTCAAGGCATTAGAAATGATCGTAAACACGGCGGTTTTGGCGATCGATGAGAAACTCAGTCAGATCGATTGAGCAAACATTATTTAGTTTTCTTCTCACCGGAGCTACTCATTTTCGAGATGATTCCCACATTCGCTTAGAAGTCATCAACAATCATACAAAGGTACCGGACATCTATCTTTCTCATTGTGTTTGTTTTGTTCCGTTTTATTGCTTTAACTTAAAAAATTCTAATTGTAATCGATGAATTAAACTGGTTTACACCGTATGCAAGCGAACACTTGTGTTTGCTGTTTTCTCGTTTGCTATCGTTATTTTTTAAGTTCTTGATTATCACCTCTAAAAATTATACTAAAACAATTATTCGCCTTAGGCTCAGTGATTATTGTTGAATAATCCCCTCGACTTCGTCTCGGGGATTATTCAACAATAATCACTTCGCCTTCGGCGAATAATTGTTAAATATTTTTGGTGTTTGTTGTTGGACATAGTTTTTGTGTGAACTATGCTCACTGATCAACAAAAAGACATTTGAACAACAAAACTGACTGAAGGCATGAATTCATTCTCGAAGATGTGAATAAACCGTATCTTCAAGTAAAACTGTCAAAATTTTTCAAGTTTTAGGCCACTTCTTCATACCAGTCCGTAGCCACACAACTTTATACAAGTTTTACGACAGGTGCAGTATATTTAAGCAAGGCCAGACGACTAGTAGATTTCCAGTTAATACCAACACCTCCCGTAGATTTTCACGTAGCCCCAATGTTGGTGACATTGCCTCTTTAATCTAAAAGTGACTTACCTGAACTTTCTTGGAGCAAAAGGGGTATAATGGGTCTTCTGGGATATCACACGTGACCAGTGTATCGCTGACATTGGTTGGTTCTCCTGTTGGAACTTAATATATATAAAAAATCGATTAAAAATAATTGTAGTTGAGTTGCATTAGGTTTGGTCTAAAGTTTAATTTCGAAATATATATAATTAGATTGTTTGATTATTACTGCAGTTTCTCAGATAATTTTATAATTTATGGGCAAGCTATATAATAATACATTGAAAACCATTAACAATTATTCACCGCAGGCATAATAAGCCTAGTAAATAACAATCTTAAAGAACTTACTAACCCAAGAGTAAATAACGTAGTTATTTACTCTTGGGTTAGTACGTAAAGCATATTACGTAGAACATATTAAATATCATGTATAATTTCGTAAAAAGTACGTAGAACATATTAAATATCATGTATAATTATGATCACCAAATAATCCACTAATTTAAATTGCAAGCACATGAAAACCAATATCTCTTTTAAATTACAAGAAAAAGGAAAAGAAAAAATAGCCATGAATGAAGATTAACTGATTCTTATTTTGATAATTTTCTTTGAAGACGTCAAAAGCTACAAAAAAATGGCAGAGTTCTAGAATGGCTGAAACAAATTTTATTCATTGTGTATCGCGGCTAACTTTAAGTGATACTCGCAAGGATAATTTTAATTTCACCCAATTTTTAACTACCACCTAGTGAGCTTATCCCAATGTTAAAATCCCTGTAACAGTTATAAAAATTCATAAACTAAAACGGCTTTTTCCTTCAATCGAGAACGACATTTTAGATCAAAATTATAACACCTACCATCAATAATTGCGTGTGCTTTCAAAATCGTCTTTGCGGTTGTTTTTCCTCCGTTGCTAAAACTCGCACCATTTTTTTCAACGTGAGAGGTGACCTGAAAAATACTGATTTGGGCCGTGAAGAAAAACAGCGCGAATCCCGACCAAATCAGTAAAACTGTTCCTTTCGAAAACAGTCGCTTCATTTTCATTAGTTCCAATGTCGAACTGTCAGTGAAAGCTTGCCATGTATCGCTGGTTACCTTTAAGGCAAATAAAACAATTCTAAACGGGAATGTTAAGATTTCTATGGCAACTTGTTCATAAATGCGTCAAGTAGGTTCAAATTGTGTTTTAGGCTTTATTCCTAATTTTCAGCCGTAGTTATTATATAGCATTTACCATATTGATGTAAGGATCATCTTTTGCAAAACTACAAGTAAATTTTAATTTTGATAATTTGGAACTCTTGTAAAATCGCTTAAAACAAAACGTCTTCCGTCAACATCAAGAAGGCTAGTTTATAATAATTAAAAATTCGGCACTAATTTGCCTACATGTCAATTTGCATGAAAATTTCTGTCACCTTCTAATTTAAATTTAAAATAATTATCTTAAGTCACTCCGTTCAGTAGATCGCATTTTGTATAATTTGCTAGAGAACGTGCAGCCAAAATTTTACGCCGACTTCGAATAAACACAATTATGCAAAACCAGTAAAATAGTCGGGTTTCTAAAACTTACTGAAAGCGAATATTTCATAAATCAATTTTTTTAAAAATCATTTAACATCGTATTCGATGACATACAAACGCTGTATTTCGCACTTTGCCTATGAATAATTTGAACTTATTCATTTTAGGATTAGGGTCATATACAATTTTAGGAACCGAACTTGCTCTAGAGATCATGTTTAAGGGATCGAAGAGATTTGAAAGTATCCGACTCTCATAGCTTCTGGATAGAAATAGCGAATGATTTAAATTTAAGTTCGGAGCACGAGTTTAAAGACTATGTTACATGGGACCAAGATAAATTATATTTATTGTTTTAACTCTATTCTTGAAAATTTATCCATATAAAGAGAAAGGTTTGTTTTAGTGCACTTTACGGGAACTTTACTCGGACTGACCAGATACGTCCGCAACGCGTCCAAACTTCACACCGAATGGCGACGGATAAACCAATTTGAGGAAGCGCCGACCGAAGGCGCGCTAAGCAAAATTGTTAATAATACTCGAGTTACACAGCACAAATACATGAAAATACATGACACATTTAAATCTAATAACAAAGAAATTTCAAATTTCGTTAGTTTTTATACAAATTGTGTCTTCATGGCGCAGATCAATCATCGATCACCGCCTAAAATGTGAATAACAGTATTTCCCTACCTCCATTCTGTAAAAGCCCCTTCAACGGTCGGCCTGTACATGAACATTCACGACCACGAAAGAAACTGAATACTATTAATTTTAAGCCGGCAAGAAAAACGGAATATTTATAACCTCCCCATAGCCATTTTGGTGAAGAATCGAAGGCAAACTCAGTATTATACACCCTCGGTTTAGCTTCGATAGTTTATTTCAACTCATCGAAATACAGAATTCTCATTAAATTAGTTACTCTTTTTTATAAGCTATACAGAGGTCCCATATTACTTGGATACCGCATTTTAATTGGTTAGCTTTAATTTCATTTATTGCGTGTTCAAGAATCACCTTTATTGTCACAGCGAACCACTGTCGCTAGAATATGGCACTATTAGAAATGTTCCGATTAAACTTATAAATAAGAAAACTGGTTCAGTTTACAAAGCATCATAAAAGAACGTTTTATTGCCAGAAGTCGTATCGTTTTGATTAGATTTACAAAGTTCAAGCTATAATATCAAGAGTATAGGTTACTCTTCAGAAATAAATAAAATACTTCTAAGCGAGGATACATTTCTATGGTTACACGACAATGGTGCCCAGTGTCCAAAATGTTTTATGGAGATAAAAGCGTAAGACAGCATAATTTCAACAATCAAACGCTGGAGTTTTACTTTCAGAAAACAAATGTTTTATCGAGTCTGGGTTCTGTAATAGAAGTAAGTTAATTAAGAAAACTAAATCCTCTCTCATGAACAAAAAACCGTAGAACAACCACTTGAAAAATTAATACGTGTCAGAATGTTCGTATAGCTAGCTGGCATAGCTTATTTTAATCTTTTTAAAAATCATATTTGTTTGTTTGATTGTGATTGTAACTTTAAAAAATTGAACTTACAACACATCCGACCCTCGTGTTTTCCGAAATTAAAAAAAAATCGAGTGGTATGAATGATTAAAGTAGAATCCCGATTGCTCGCACCCTCGGTTTCTCGAAACTCCCGATTTCCCGAACCAATTTTCGTTTCCCTTGGAGGTTGTACTAAATAAATTTATTATTATTTTTGTCATGCAGATCGGAGTTTGTAATTCTGAGCAAGACCTTGGGTATACGTGGGTAAAATGTCTCCCGCAACCTCCCCCATGAAACAAGGTACCCTTCCGAGGACTCGTACCAGTGTAAAAGAAATTAGGACGCAACTGATCGGTATTTAGTTTTATTGTTTATTGTTCGGAAATTGGCAATTTTATTAATGGCCCTAGATGGTAAGTGTGACGTAAATGTCAGCTTCAATTATTGTTTTTGAAATTTTGGCTGTTTGTCAGTTATAACTAAAGATGTCAATATTGAAACAAGATTTGGCAGCCTCCGAGGTATAATAATAATAATAATAATAATAATAATAATAATAATAATAATAATAATAATAGCTTTTATTTATACACGATAAATATTGCAGCATAATAGCTGTGTGGTCGTGTCTTATGAAAATAAAAAAAAAGAAATAAAAAACGCTAATCCCTAGTGATAAAATTTAAAAACTTTCTTATGAAATAAGCGCGGGCCTCCTATGGTCGGCCCTGCAAATTTATTCACTTCTAACAAAGTCCGCATTAGGCTGGGAAGCAAAGAGTTCTTTCTTCTTAGATTATATCCGCTCTCTTGTTTTGACCACAAGTGACGTAGGTGGGAGGGAGCATCTCCGGAGACACATTTGTACACTAAACAAAGTATCCGTCGAATGTACATTTGCTTTAAAGACTTCCACTTGGTTTCAGTAACCTCATCTGAGGGGGTAAGCCAGTCGAGACCGTAAATCAACTTGGCCGCATACCATTAAACATGTTAAAGCTTCTTACGACAATAAACCTAATTCTTTCTTTCTTTCAAAAAAAAAAAACGTCGAGTTTCATATTACACAAATAGACATATTTTTCTACGAATAACTGAGCCCACGCTACCAGCTCTGTGATCAGAGGCGTTGCCAGGCAGCGTGACGCGGCAACTACTGAATCAGGGAGGGTTGTCCAGTTTCTTGATGGCAAACTAATTTTGGTAATAGCAGGTTTTAGAATACACGCACAAGTTCTGGCTATAAAAACGTTATTTTTTCATCTATCTAGTTTTCCCTGTATGTCTGCCAAAGTCAGCTTAATAGACGCTCTTGGGCGATGCTTTTTAACCAGGTGCTCAGCGTTCCCCGCTGCGATTCTGTAAACCAATCACAAGCCGAAGCTGTCGCCAGAAGCATATGAACATCCTGCCAGAAGGCGGCGCTATTGCGGTAATAGTCGAAACAGCGTTTAAGACAAGCAAAGATACGTTCTGCATCCACGTAAGGTGGCTTGTTGACCAGAAAACGGGAAATAAAACTTGCAAGATGAGTAATGCTTCGAGGAGAATAGCCGTAGGCGTAATCTGGGTCCCATGCTGAATCGAAATCTTCTGCGTGTATCTGGCTTTGTCGGACATGCTTTCGCACGCGTAAGTCGCGTAAAATGCGTTTGAGTCTGCGCACAGTTTCTTCAGAAATCTGAAGAGATTTCTTGGTCTTGATGAGCTCATTTTGTATCGCCGCAATCTCGGCTTGAACTTGGCCATTGAGAAAGTTCGAACTGTTTAGCTTGTGGCATACGCTTTGGTGTTCACGAATTTTGCTCTGTGAAAACATTTCATCGCATCCACTGCATTCCACGAGAGTAAAACTACAGCTCTTCAAATGGCCTTCCAACCCGCCAAGATTTAGAACAGTCGTACAGCCGTTTACCGCATTTTCGCACTCCACAGAAAGCCCCTCGATGAATCCTCTCAAAGACAAAACGGGCGCGGTCTTGGATAAATTCACGTCGCGACGACATACAGGACAAGTTTTATCTCCCTGACTTGCAGCGCTTAACCACTTCTCTAAACACTCTTCGCAAAAGGTGTGCCCGCAATTCGTCACAAGCGGTTTTTTAAACACTCCCGCGCAAATTCCACACAGTAGGTTTCGATCGACTTGCGAAACAAAAATACTGGTGCTGTAACCCATTTTTTGTGCAGCACAACTCAGATTACGTTTACCGCCTACAAGATCCCAGCGCGCAAATAACAACGCCACAAGACGATTAACATTAATAAAGTAATTGATATCGAGGTGGCGCGCTTTCAAAACAATTTCCTAGTCGAAACAAAGGAAGCGTGTTTAGTAACTGCAACTCTCGCTGCTTGTGGTTCATTAAGTAACAGCGGGTCGCCCATTCATGGCACGAACAGGTGATTTTATTCAGTACGTGTACAGAAAAGGATTTTCAACGCTGTTTTGTAGCTTGCGCTAAAGAGTTTACGACTTTTCAGTACTAAAAACAAGATAACGAAACCATCAGTTGAACAGAAACTTAAAATTTCTTGTGTCAGTGAACTAAAGAGCGAGCCTGCGGTTTTTGCTTCACAATTGAAGAGGTGGTTGCGTTGTGTAAGTAGCATGTAATGCCTCCTAGCAACAAGCGGATCTCGTCTAACCCTTCATTTTGTACGTATATTTTTTTGGCTGGATTGCAATTATGCAACAAATCTTTCAGTGCTAAACTAATATCATTTAGCTAACTGGCATGTTCATTCTATCAGCATATTGTATATCACTGCCAAAGTTTCTTTGATAATTTCAGTAATGAATGTATCACACACAAGAACGGTGAAAACTTTTCTCCATTTAGTTAAATGTTTACTTCAGCTGTATCTGCATAGTTTTGTTTTCTGTCTTTTCCGTGTCAGTGTCAAAAATGATCGATTTATATTTAATTTTTTACGTAATCTAGCCTAAAGTGAGATTTCTTTCTTTTTCAGGGTTTAATACAATAAACTTTCCAACAAAAGCTCATGTGAATTAAGGCATGGTTCTTCTTTTCATGCGACGTTTTGGTCATTTCTTCTTGATTTGTTCTTTTCCTTAAAAACGTTGCTTCTTTTTGTTTGATTATATATGAAATGAAATTTTCTAATGATTGGCTCAGCTCTAAGTGGTCACGTGACTGACCACGCCCACAATTGTAAAAATTATGTGCATTTAAGTTACGGGAAGTAAATGTACAAGAAAACTCTCGTGTTTTCTCTCAAAACCTTTACCTCACCTAGTCAAACGTCCGGCTAAACGGGGATTATGAAAAATGTTTATTATTTCTTCAATATTTCCTATTTTTGCCTAGTCCCAGTCCCTCTCCAAAGAAAAGACGTTGTAATTGAAACAAAAGAATTGAATTTGTAAATCCCCGATTAGTTCTCTATACTTGGTAGTTACAGCCATTCGCAGAAATCAAAATTAGTCAATCGTTATATTTGCAAGTTCTCGTAAATTTGGTTTGAAATTTATATCAATAATTGGGTGTGGTATGTCACGTGACCAAGCAGGAATAACTTTTAAACCAAAAACTGAAACATTTCGTACAAACATTTCACTTTATGCAAGTTTATAAGCGAAAACTTAAAAAACTTTTAGATTAGACCACCCCCCTCCAAAATTTAGCTTGACCCATTCCTTAATTCACTTGAGAGCTAATGAATAGAAATATGTTAAAAAAAGAAAATGAATTTAGTTCCGTAGTTCAGCAGTTATTTTTAAGCCCTGGACATAATTCCGTCTTCAGTGCATGCTATGTCAATTCTAAGGATGTCTTCTGATATCCTATCGTTATAGCTTATCTCGACTCACATTAGCCACTTGAGAAAGTTGCAAAGGCGTCAAGCGTTTTTAAAATCGCAGGCGTCGAAAGCGTCAACCGTTTTGAAAACATTTTATAAGTGTTTTACGAGTTTTTTTTCATCCTAAATTAAAAGACAAAAAATGGGGTTACATTAAAACTAAAACGGAACACGGCTGCCGAGTTCAAAGATTGAATAAATACGAGCAAGTTAGGAAAGATGACTAAAATTGAAAAAATTCTTCTCTTTTTATTTTATTTTATTTTATTTCGTTTTTAACGAGTCAACGAAGGACTTTTATCTAACGAAGGACTTTAATCTATTGAACTAAATCAGACACTGGTTGCTTAACTTAAGACATGATATTAAGCCTGTTTTTTTTTTTTACACAAATCCTTTTTTTTAATCAGTGAACCTGATTTTAAATTTATATAGAATTACTGATTAGATAACGTATTAATTATCGGTTCGCTATTCAACTAAATGTCAGATTTCTTTCTGAAAATTCTTATATCATAAAAATGATAAATAGTAATTCGGTTTCTTTTGTTGTTTTTCATGACGAAAGAAACACTGAAACTAGGAGGTAAATTCGTAAAAATATCTTTTTACGATTTTTTTTAACAAGCACACAATAACATGGGGTCGCTAATTGTTCCAAGCGGAACGTAAATTAAAAATATATATTTTTTATTCACAGTTATACCAAGAGAAAGCCTCTAAGGCGCTGAATGAACGCAACTTTGTATCCAAAACAACTTTTTGAGTGGTTTTAAAAGCTTTCATTAGTTAAACTATAATTACCATTTCAGTCTGTCTAAAGATAAACCCGATTTAAAAAAAAAAGAATACTCGACTAAAGGCATAAAAAACGAGGTATAATTCACTTTACTTTACAGCTTTCCTGAATAAAAGCTTGGTTTTTCCTTAGCCATATACCATAAAATGAGAACTAAAAATGACACAATTTTGTGTTCTTTGCCAAGTTTGAAAGAAGAAGATTTTCAAATTTACATGTGGGTAGACAATCAGCTAGCGGGAATAAAATCATGCTGGGAAGAATTTGTCAAAGAAAATTAATTTCTAAATAAAACAGGTTATCTCTCATTTGAAATCTCTTACAAAATATAAAATACTCCTCTGTATGTTATTAGAAAAAATCTTTGAAAAAATATCGAATTCGCCAGAAATTTTGTGCTTATTGAAGTGCGGACCTGTGAATTCTAAACACGTGACTTGCTGTCATGGCGACTTCCTAATAAGGAGCCGTGCTTTGGGCCCTTGCGTCACGACACAGTCGGGTTCGTTGTCGAAGAAGTTCGTGTATTTTCGATTAGCAAGACTGTGTTGTGATTTCGTCCTAGTAACAGTTCCGTTGCTTTGTTCACTGGATTATGGAAAATCTCGGTTGAGGAGGCGTTATTCTGTGTTGTCGCGATGATTTGTTTCGAAAGAAAGGGTAAGGAACTCGCATTTGAATGTGTGTTACGAAAAATTATGGCGCGATGTTTTGTGTATGTGTTTTTGCCTTATCGATCGTGTCCGTTTATAGATCAAGATGTGTCAGTGAAGGCTCCGTTAATGATATAGTTGATATCTCTCAAAACATTTAATGTTTTTGCCTTTTGATACAGGGCGAATGCCTTCTGCCTTCGTGTAAATCTCTGATCTCCATTTGTGACTTCGCTCGGTCGGTCGATGCTACGGCAACAAGAAATCGGCAAGAGCTGAGTCGGACATTTTTCGCCAATGGATAAGTTTGAAAGGCTTGGAAAGATCGGTGAAGGATCGTACGGTGTGGTCTTCAAATGCAGAAATAAAGAAAATGGACAAATTGTCGCGATCAAGAAGTTTGTGGAATCCGAGGACGATCCTTCGATAAAGAAAATCGCGATGAGAGAAGTTCGCATGCTGAAGGTTTGTGGTCAAAATGTTTTCATCCGGTAACTTATAATATACACCTTTAGTTTCAACGTGTGAAATTCCTTTTACAATGTATACGTTTATATCCGTAGCATTGATGGTATGTTCTTCTCGGTCAGAAATTTTGCAATCTATCAAATCTTTAACAAGGGAGGAATTTTAATCTGACCGAAAATCTTATTAAAATTAGAGCTTACAAATTATAAGCTCTATGCCTACCGTATTGCTTGCTGGTGATGAAATCTGAGAGATCTGAAGTGCTCTATACTTGTCGCCATTGTTTACTGCTTTTATATTTCGAGTGACCGTTTCTATGTAGTTTATTTGTTTGATAGAGGGCGATCTAAGGTACAAATGATTGAGAATTTTTCGAAGTTCTTAGTAACCTTGGTAAAACTGAACTTGAGCCATCATGAACAATAGTATTAGGCTATAAGCTCGAGTTTTCCATCACTCAAAAAAATGGTTGAATTGTTTTAATATAATTTTTGCAAAAATGGTATTTTGCTTTCCGATTTCACATTAGATTTTAAAAAAAAAAAATAGTATGCTCTGTATGACATCTTGTGGCCAGGTATAAACCAATCTGATTGGTCGCACGGCAGCTCAGTAATGTTGTTATAAATGATAACTGTGTATTGGCAAGCTCATAATCGCAGTGGCCTTGTGGGTACATGTTTCAGTTGACAGTCAGCCGAGTAGTATGTACCAATTTAGCATCTTTGCCAAAAAGTATGAAACTTTTTTAAGAGTGTTGCTGTAAATAACTGCAAATAACAGCCCTTTGCCAGACAAATGTCAGTGAAACTTGGCATTTTGACTGGTGAAAGCTTAGTCTTGCCTGATGCACTAACTGGGTAGATCTTTTACAGTTCTAACCGTAAAATTTTTTCCCTCATAATAGCTTTCCAAAGTTACATGTACAGCTGTATGTGAAGCTTTCAAACACCAGGCACTTTTTAAAGATAGATCACATGAAAAAAAAAAATACTCTTGAACCTGACTGACTTCTTGTCAGGTCTACAAATGTGTATTGTCCCTAAACTGACAAATGACTTGCTAGAAGAAAAAATATTTGCAGGCTTGTGTTATGGTATTTATTTAATAAAACGCCTCCCTCAAAAATCTGTCCTCAATAAACGCCACATTTTAGAGTAGAAATATTAATAAATGCTGCCCTCAAATAACAGATTGTAAAAATGTTCAAGATATTGAAAATGACTTTTCAGACAAGCACTAAATAAAAACATTTTTCTGTTTTTTAAAATTCAAATGTTCAGTTACCATACTATTGTTTGCAAGATTGAAATTTAAATAAACGCCCCCTTAGTATAAACGCCACCCTTGAATAAAGCCTACACTTGAAACGAAAAATTTAATAAACCCCCTGCAGCGTTTAATCAAATATGGTATTCTCAACTAGCAGACCCAAAAATGAAAATACAAATGTAATTGCACATGTGTGGACTTACATGTAACTTACCGATAATAGCTATAATTGTTCTTTGGGGTCTGACTAAGTACAGAATAAAAATGTCTTTTTACATTCATGTTACAGTAGCTTGTCAGGGCTCAAACATTTTATTTGATTCCTTAGACCCTAAAGCACCATAACCTTGTTAACCTGCTGGAGGTTTTCAGAAGAAAACACAAGATTCATATGGTGTTTGAGTACTGCGATCATACTGTGTTAAACGAGCTTGAAGCTCATCCGCGAGGGTATGTACACTGTATGTTTATTGTTTACACTCTATTTTATTGATTAAATGCCAGGAGTATTTAAAACAAAAACTCTGAAACCGTATACAGCACACCTAATGATTGATAAGAATCAGTTTGGCATGTTTGCTTGGCATGTTTATTTAAATCTTGACAATACCCAGAGGGATGTAGTTAAGAAAACACGAAGCTGGCTCATCAACAAGCCCAGCTGGCTTTTCTGGCCTTGCAGCACTGAAAGTTTACCTAACTCTCTGTTTTCATGTGAAATTTCAGCCGGATATACAGTACGTTCTCTTTCTTTTAGCCGGTAGCCAGCCCTTAGCGACATACCTGTATCCATGGGCAGCGGACCCAGCGGTTGCTAGCACCTGGCATTAATTAAGACCCAAAGTTAAATTAAGAAAGTACAGCTTGTGTTAACCAATAAGCACTAAATGGTCTGTTCCTAAGCCTTAGTGGCCTGTCAGACAAAATATTCATAAGACAGTAAACAATACCCAAACTTCAACACAATAGCTTCATGTACAGTACTGCTCAAAAGTAAGTACCACCCTCTCACAAGACGAGATTCTCGAGACGCTTGAAAAAACTGCAAGTTCACGGCTCTAACTTCTCTCGAGATTTTTATTAATTACCCATTGTTAACGATACATGTAGAAACAGTAAGTGAGCGAACATCGCCTAGTAACCAATAATAGTTGCCAGAACACCAAATAATAATAATATAATAATAGTTGCCGCAACACCAAGATACACATTGTACCAAAGTAAAACCAAAACCATTTGGCACTTGTTCATATCCATGTTCACACCTTAATGCAGATGACATGTACTTGCTTTGTGTTTGTATTGGTTCACTGGATTGTTTGTGTCCTCAGTGATTGGCCAGAATTATTACTATGGCTTTGGTTTTGCTACACTCAACTGAAAATCTGATCCCTGTAGTAATATGGATCGTATAGGGATATACATGTAGCCACTCCTGCTCCTGTTTATACAACGTAATGTACTTTGTATTTTTGTTATATATTTTTCCCTTAGTGTTGAAGAAAAATTGGTCAAGAGAATCACCTACCAGACCCTCCAGGCAGTCAACTTTTGCCATCAACATAATGTAGGTTCAAATCCATTGGTCGATCTCTGTATAACAGGATTGAGGAAACACTGAACAGAATGCACTCTGTTTCAGTTCCATTCCTGTTCCCTCATGCATTTTGTACATTGTAACTCTTCAGCATCCATTTCATATCTGATCAGTATAATTACATGTACATCTGTTATGTATCCATTCCATCTCTGTTCGTTTGACACTCAATAGGTGCTCTGAATGGAACTTGTTCCTAAGAATTGGTTGTTGGAAGTCAACAAGAACATACCCTTATGAGTTACAATGTACAAGGCTGCAAGCGAGTGCCGGCTTATGATAATTATTTGTTTTTGGATTAAATGATTGTAGTTTACTGTTAGCATAATTCTGAGCAAAGAAGGTGGTTAAACTTAAATCGCAAGGTTTTGAGCGTCTTTAAGCTTCTTGTTGTGCACATTCCTGCCAATCAGACAGTGTCAAATGAATGTACCATGTCCATAATATTTAATACAGTTTATGCCTTGATGTGCTGACCTAAGCATTGTTGTATTGATCCCTGCATACAGTGTATCCACAGAGATGTGAAACCAGAGAACATTCTCATCACCAAAGATGGAATTATAAAGCTGTGTGACTTTGGATTTGCCAGGATGCTTAGTAAGTAATGCAATGTTAATCTGTACATGTAACAATAGTAAAACTGTGCAGCAGAAAAAACGCTTTATCGCGCATTCATGCGAAAATATGTGCACAGGTGTTTTGTATGTGTGTTAATCCCTTATTTCTAAGCTGTTCTGTACAAGAACATTGACTGTATACAGTACATGTTATGTATGCAATTTTCTCTTTAGATTAAGAACATAATGTTGTTTATTAATACGGCTTTTTTAATTTTTCAGATAAAAATGATGAGTATACAGACTATGTTGCGACACGGTGGTACCGTGCTCCAGAACTTCTTGTCGGCGATGTCCATTACAGTTACCCAGTTGATGTGTGGGCGATCGGCTGCGTGTTCGCAGAGCTTATCAGTGGTCAGCCGCTGTGGCCTGGGAGATCAGATCTTGATCAGTTGTATTTGATCAGAAAGACTTTAGGTATTGATCATGTCCTTTGATTACCAAGAGTGATTTACATGCAATTTCTCCTTACAATATCAATACAGTATCAAGCAGACATGCGATGAGAATAAACAAAACCATCAACTAGGAGACATTGTCTTGAAAAAAGCACCAATAGCTCACAGCTTCAAGCAAAAAAAAAACACCAATATCTCACAGCTTCCTGTTGAACACTTCATCTTCATTACTTATTACCGAGCTTAAAATTTACCATCTTAGATATTTACTACAAACTTCATGATTTCGACATTGCTGATCGTAGCAGTATGAACGACGCGTGTCACATATCAACCTAGTAAATAGCCAAGCTCACAACGAGTCTCTCATAGCTCAGTTGGTTAGAGTGCCCAACTGGTATCTGGGAGGCCATGGGTTCGATTTCCGTTGGGGACTCAGAATTTTTCTTTGTCCCATGCTCGTGTCATGTTGAACATTTCATCTTCATTATCTCACAGCTTATTTGCATTTACAAACTGGGTGTAAAAAATGTGTGGTACACATGTATGTAGTCAGATAAAAAGTCAGTTACATACATCTACTGTTAAAAAATATGCTTTGGGGTTAGGGGGCAAAAAAATAGAATTGACTGGTTTTGGGTTTTCAGAATTGCAAGCAACAATTTTGCAAGGGCGAGCTTCAAGTGATAAAACTAGCATAACGGGAAAAATAATAATATTGAAAAGGTCTTTCAGAAATTGTCAAATGGTAGTGTCCAAATTTTAGTTGTGAGTGATTAGATGTATTTGTCACATTTCTGTCATTGAGGTTATTTGCTACAATGTAATGACAACATACATTGGTCAACACAATTTTACTGAGGCGTAACATTGCAACCTTTACATGTAGTTCCTTTTTGACCTGAATGCATGTTTACCAACCTCAAGAATTGGCGTCCCAAACTCATGATTCGAGAAATCGATCGAATAAATAATTTATGGAAGCGTATGAATGATTTATGGTAAGCGTATCACTTTGTGTTACAATTTAGGCCCATGGGAATTTGAGCCCTCTATAAGACTTTGTATGGAGTTTTAAAAGAACGTGGAATAAAAGCGCTAGACCGAATAAAATTTTACCTCCTTTTCGATAAAATAAAGAAAAAACTCCCAAAAACGATGAAATAGCCCAAAAGGACAATAGAAACCAAGGAAGGTGAGTACATTTTCCCTATTTTACTGAAAAGAATATTAGTAGTCTTGTCCCACTCTTTACGCTTACGTAAATCATTTATTCGACTGCTTTCTCGATTCCTGAGTTTGGGACACCTGTGATCTAATCAATAGTTTCATGATTCTAAAAAGAAGTAAACAAATGCAGTTTTAATTATTCTGTTTTGGACTGCAATACACACAAAACAGTTGATGACAAATGTCAGTACTGCCAGTGAAAATGAAGAAAAGTTGTTGACTCAGGAGCGTTTTACTGATTACTTTGTCTAATCAGAATGTTTGTGAATTTGATTCTGTCTTTAGGTGATCTCACTGAAGATCAAAAGAAGATCTTCAAGGCAAATCAGTTTTATCGTGGGTTAGCTATTCCAGAACCTCAAGAAATGGTAAGACAAAGTATACAGTCCGACCTCCATTTAGCGGCCACCTATTAAGCAGCCACCCTCCATTTATCGGCCACTTTCCAAAGTCCCGATTTATTTGTCACTAAGCTTCTGTATTTGATACCTCTATTCAACGGCCACCTCTATTGAGCGGCCGCGGCCACCTTTTTGCTGTCGCAAGTGTATTATTTATATGGGTTTTTACCTCCATTTATCGGCCAGCAAATTATCTTTTCAAGCGAAATGGTGACAGATGATACATATCGGCCGTGAAATATTTTGATTAATTTTTTCACACACTAACTGTTGATGCAAAAAGGCCTAAGAAACTTGTCAACAATTTTTTTTTGTATATTTTTCTGTACATAATCAACCCGAAGAAATACTGTACATTTCAACTACATGTACGTGCCCTCTGTGTTAGAGCTAGAACTATGCATGGCCTGGCAATGCACTTGATGTTTTGTTACAATGAATTTTGGATTTATTTTCATTTTTATGTTCACTTTTTAAAAGCATTTTGCTATATAGAGTCAAAAAATCATGATTACTGCCATTCCTATCCAATTTATATTGTACCTCTATTAAGCAGCCACTTTTCAAAGTCCCGAGGGTGGCCGCTTAATAGAGGTCGGACTGTATCTGCTAATATCGTTTTTTTTAAATCCCATGTGGAGTTTTCTTGCAGAGTTAATTTTGTACGTGTAGTATTTATAGCTAGGCACAGCATTGACAATAATTATATCAGCAGTTTTTAAGTTCATTTTCTAGACTTCAAAACATTAATTGGTGCTGATTAGATCTATTTTATGTTTGCTTTCTTTCAGGATCCATTAGAGTCAAAATTCAAATTACCAAGTCATGCAATGAGTTTCATGAAGGTGGGTAGAACGAAATAAACTTCTTTGTAAAGTATGCAATGATTTCTGAACGGGAGCGAATGGAACGGTTATTTTCTGGGATATTTTCCAGAACACCCAAAACTGTTAAATGTTTGTAATGAAAACCATTCAACCAAAAATCCTGGGTAGAAATGTTGCGAAAAATTAAATTAAAACCCGAATTTTTTGGTGCAATGAAAAGTACAGTCCAGACTCTAAAGTCAAAGGTTTCATTGTGGAGTACACAAAAACGCCCCAAGAGAGACATTTATTTATTCAGCTTAAAGTCCTGAAAATTAAATTAGGTATTTAAATATTATTTTTGTTGTCGTTGTTGTAGGGATGTTTTGCCATGGAACCCAGTCAGCGGCTAACTTGCGCAGAACTGTTGGCGCATTCGTATTTCGATGATTATGAACCTATGAGACCACCCCCTGCTGTGAAGACAAGAAAAACCAGGGTAGGTCGGAATGATTGTCTTGTGCTGTACCTAGTTTAATAAGCTACTTATGTAGGAATCTGTGTTAAATGCTTCCCTTTCTCTTGTATTTAGCTCCGAGCCAAACCTCAACTCGACAACGAACCACCCTCACATCATTTACCGCAACTTGCTACTGATTCTCCAGCGCCTGACAGAACAGGTGAGTTATCAACTTATGATTTCTCCAAACATTATCAATAAATTGTCAAGCAGAAATGTGATGAGAATATAGAAAAATCATCAGCTAGATAACAATCGTGAGTTGGGCTATGCACGTTTGTTGCGCATTGCACCAGTTGAATGTTTTTCTTTAAGTTCCGACAAGCTTTGTGCAATTTGTGTTGGTTGTGATTGGAAAGATTTGAGGACTAGTGCAATCAATGTTATTTTTTCTGCCAGTCAGTCGCAAAACCAAATTAGCTGTCAGTTAGCCCTTGTTTAAAGTCACGTGACTTTCCCCCCTTTCCACTGGTTACATGTTTTCCCGCGCTTTTCTGCCGGTGACATGTTTTCCCGTGCTCTTTATGGCATGTACTAGAACCAGGAACACCGGAACACCATGGAACACCGGAATACCCCGGAACACCACGGAACATCCCGGAACACCAGGGAACACCGAAATTTTATCAGAATTTTTTTAGGAATTTGACGGTATTGTAGCAGCATATACTAAAACCCGAAACGAAATGAAACGAAACGGTTAGCTTTCACTCCGGTTTGCTTGCGGTTAGTTCCACGCCGGTTTGCTTGCGGTTAGTTCCACTCAGATTTGCTTGCAGTTAGCTTTTATTTGTTGGTTAGGTTTCGTTTCGTTTCGGTGGTTTCGTCGTTTCGGGTTTTAGTAACTACCGAAATAAACGAAGCGAAACGAAACAAAACCTAACCAACAAATGAAAGCTATTGTTCATTTCGGGTTTTAGTATATGCCGCTAAAATACCGTCAAATTCCTAAAAAAATTCTGATGTTCTGGGGTGTTCAGTGGTGTTCCGGTGTTCCTGGTTTTAGTGCATGCCGCTCTTTATCGTGCTTTTCACTGGTTACATGTTTTCCCGCGCTTGCCACTAGTTACATTTTCCCGCGCTTTCAGGGGGTAACATGTTTTTTCTTGCGCATTCCACGGGTTAGAGTTTTTGAATTCCGCGCTTTCCAAGGATTACATTTTCTCCCGCGCTTTCCTCGGTTACATGTTTCCCACGCTTTCCGTGCGTTACATTTTTTCCCGCGCTTTCCACGGGTGACATTTTTTCCCGCGCTTTCCACGGGTGACGGGTTACAAGTTTCCCGCGCTTTCCACGGAGTTTTCCACGTTTTCCCGCCCCTTCCACCTATCGTAAATGTTTAAACTTCGATTTCTGAATGGTTAATTAAATCTTTTGTCACTGTTATGATTGGCTGTGTTCATTCTGCTGTTGTCTTAACCTCAGCCACGACGCTATTTTGCCTTTTATGAAAGTAACCGCTATTCTCTTTCCCTTTCAGATAAAAACAAGGACAAGACGAAACTTAGCAAGCTAGATCACCTACCGTCCATTTAATCATCGGAAACTGTTAATATTATAATAATATAGTATTGTATTCATAATGTAGATATATTAAATGCATGGATATTGGGCAGATTTTGTTATGCCTTATAAACTCTGCTGGAATGGGGTTTCATAAAAAAATAAGTCGATCTTGTTTTCTTGCGAGTTTTACGTAGGGGATATGTAAAAGCTACATGTGTCCTTAATTTCAAGGAGTGTTCTCGCAATCAACTAAATAATTTAAGAATTTTAAGCTACTGAGTTTTTTGCTGTATTTATATATATCTTGGAGTAAAAAAAAAAAAAACTTATTACGTATTAAATTATTAGCATTTGTAAGCTCGGGAGTCCATCCGGGTGTATCATATGAAAACTCTAAGGTGGACATATGTATCTAAATTAAACGGAGAGAGAGAGCGTTGAAGGTACATGTAAGACTTCTAAACTATAATATACTGAAAGTTATGAACAAGAACAATGAGTTAAAATTCTGTTTCTCGACCTAAAAGCAGCTTTGTTAGTTATATTCCTTTTCGTCGAATTTGTGTGTGGAAAACTGTTTCTGAACTATTTTGTGTGGTTTCATTGTCAAAAAAAGAATCTTTGTCGGTGTCGTTTACGATATATTATGCTGGGGAAATATGTAAGGTATAAAGACGTTTATAAGGTATAAAATACATCATAAAGATCACGATAATTTAAAGATCGGGACACACTTAAGCGACAGGTCTCTCCGAGAAGGCGCTTGTTCGGTGCACACGCAGCGAATTTGGAAGAGTGGGAATGCGAACTAGTTTTTCAATATGGCAAAAATACATGACGCTCCGGCTCTCATTGGTTAATTTATATTTTGACGCAGACATATATATATACACGCTGCGACAACGCTGCTCTCGCTCATTTTGTCACTGCGATTAGTCGCACGAATTCAAACTGGTTTGAATTCGTGCGACTGATCGCAGCGACGTAGATTGTCGCAAGAATGCACCATGTCACACGAGGCAACATGTTGCATCAACTTGTCGCCGTGATATGTGGCAGCTACTTGTCGCTTAGTGTGTCCCGACCTTAAAGCGATTCTGTTTTATACAAGCTGGTCTTGAGATCTCAAACAACCACTCTAGGATTGACTAAAACACACCCCAAAAAAATGATAGGAGTCTGGCATATTTGGTCAAAACTAAAAGATATCGCCACAGTCGTTTTGATACGTTTGTGTAAGAACTTTTAACATGATCGTTATTGCTCAGAGTTGAATGGATATTTCATTTCGCATTTCTGTGTAAACAAAACAAAAAGTGTCGCCAAAATAGCGCATTCTGACACCTTTAGCAGTGTGTTAACGCTGTTGACATATAGAGAACATTAAAAAAATAAAATAGAACTCATTTGAATTGTTTGACTCGTTTATCTCAGCGATCTTGTTCTTGTATTTTTTTTTTATAAAATGTCCGAGGAATTGCGCTCGCTATGATTGGCCAGTTCGAATTCATTAATAAAGAAATAAAAAACGCACCCGAGTGCATTGTTGAGTTATAAAAGCACGCGGGAATTTTTAAGAACACGAGAGAAGTGCATAGAGAAGCACAGGGCGCAGCCGAGTGCTTCTCGCACTTCTCGAGTGTTCTTAAAAATTGCGCGCGCTAAAACTCGTGACGTAAGCAGCGTGCATTATAAGGGCTGGTTCCCACTAGCGACGTTATCGGAAGCGTAAGGGGCCTTACGTTCTAGTGGAAATCAAAAAACGGAGTCGTAATCGCAATCGGAAGCGCGACGGAATCGGAAGGATCAGAAGGTTTCCTTTTTCTTCTGATTCCGCTTTCGTCCCTTACGATCTTGTGGAAACCAGAAATCGGAAGTCGAATCGGAAGATAAAGCCAATCACAAAGCTCAATCCCATTACGCAAAGTCGTGCTTCAGAGCAATATGGCGGCCACCGCAGACGAGAAACTGGCAGAAGCGGTGAGAAAATATCCAATACTGTACGAGAAGTCCTTAAACGACTTCAAAGACAAAGTAAAAAATCGTTTGGCCTGGCAGGATGTGGCTGCTGAGATTGGTCTTCAATCTGGTATGTATTATAACCGGAAAAATTGAAATTTGAAATATGCAAACGAAGTGAATATATTTCATGCACCCAACATTTTCTTTTCCTGTTTTCTTCTTTTTTAACGTCGAATTATAATTAACAACAGCAAAAGAAGAATGACATCGTTTTCCGCCATCTTGAATACTTACAACATGTAAGCGAGGCAATGGTGAGCGTTGCGTTACCGCTTCCGACGCTTCCGTCGTTTTGATTTCCACTAGATCGTAAGGTTCTTACGATTACGACTCCGCCTCCGATTCCGATTCCGTCGCTTACGTCGCTAGTGGGAACCAGCCGGGTAGAAACTGCTTATTTTTAAATAAACACCGGAGGCGTTTGATCGAGGTCCCGGTGTATATTCGTATCAAGAAATGGTTTATTGTTCCGGCTCAACTTCTCACATTAAGCATTAAACAATAGTCCTTTTGTTCTTGGTAGCGCTGAGGAACTTTGGCCGAAGCTAAGCGGAAAAGTTCGTGACTAACCGGAAAATTTTCGGTATGACAATTTTGCTTCATTGGGGGAGTGGGTAGCGTAAATTTGCACTAGTCAGGTCAATTTTCACAGGTGTACCCTAGGGAAAATTTGACTGTCGGTGTGCCCGTCGGACTGATTAAGAACACGAGAGTCCAAAAAAATTACCCCTATGTGTCTCATTCAGACCACCTAAGTCTGAATAAAAAACGCCTGGTATTACTCAAAGTACGAAAACAACCACGCTAAACTTTTTATTCATACTTGTGAAGGCGCGAAACAACGCTTTGAACTTGAAACCACGCTTAACTTTTTTTGAGGACCCGCACCCACGCTTTAAACACGAAACTTTGATCTACTGTTTGTTATTACTTGCATTTGTGAAGACCCAAACCAACGCCATGAACACCAAATTTTAACTTTTCATTGATACGCGAACCAACGCTTTGAACATGAAACCTTAACTGAAGATGCGAACCAAGTTGAACGCTTTGAACACGAAACCTTGCTTAACTTTTTATTGATACTTATGAAGACGCAAACCAACGCCTTCAACACTAAACTATGGCTTTGGTTTACTTTTTATCGAGACTTGTGAAGACCCTAACCAACGCTTTGAACACGAAAACTTGCTTAACTTTTTATTGATACTTGCGAAGACCCAAACCAACGCTTTGAACACCAAAGTTTAACTTTCTATTGATACTTGTAAAGACGCGAACCAACGCTTTGAACATGAAACCTTGCTAAACGTTTTGTTGATACTTTATGAAGACGCGAATCATCGCTTTGAACACGAAACCTTGCTTAACATTATATTGATACTTATGAAGACGCGCGAACCAACCCTTTTAACACGAAACATTGCTTAACCTTTTTTTACTAAAAGAACTAATTAATCCGATTGACGGCGTAAAGGCACAGTGCGCTAAAACGGTGCATAAAATTTAGCATCCTTGACTACTATATTTACAAGTAAAATATCCGCAGCCATTCAAATAAAAACATAAATATAAAATTATCACATATGAATTTTACTTTTTTAAAGGATTTCTTCGAAGCTTAAAAGGGCTAAAAACGATCGATCTTCTCAGGATCGGTCAGGACATATCTTGCCTAATAAATCATTAGGCTAAAAACAGCCATAGGTTTCCTCACTAACAGAATCCAAGAAGAAGAAATTCTAGCATGAACAGTTTTCTTTGACTTTGTAGATGTACGATTTTGCTATAATTTTTTTAATTTGCGGTCGGCTTTGCAAGAGTAAAATATGTTTTGGAGCCTTGTAATTTGCAAAATGAACAGGAACGGTTTTGAGTGAGAACTATCCTCATGAACTCGTTTGGCATGGCTTTAGAGCACGAAAACGCGAGCAACCATACTAACTAAATCAGTGTTAATATTGCAAAACTTGCCACAAACATGACTCACCGCAGTGGGATTTTCTCGTTCAGGTGTTTTCTTCTTCTGTAATAAGCCTTCGTTACTGGTAAGCTCTCTGTGAAGAACTGAATGCAATCGGTGGCTTTCTGTGCTTTACGTGGCCCTCGATAGTATCGATCAAATATAAAATTGGCATATGTCAAGAACGAAAATTGTGTTTGATTGCTGGTTTCAGCTATCTAGACGCCAGTTGGGCCTGCAAACAGCGCATGCTTAGTTGCATTCACCTTCCCATAGAATTTTCGCCGAGTTCAAAAAACTGCAAATTCTCACTTATCATATAATCTTCAACAAAAGTATAAGCAGCCATAGAGATTGTGAATACTAGCAGTTATTTTTGTATTTTGAAACTCAAACTTAAGGCTAAAACAAGGCGAAAATAACGCTCAAAAAATTTTCTAAAAATAAATTAACAAACACTACGAAGTAATGATGACGAAGCAGGGGTGCCAGTTGTTACCTACGAATATCATTAGTTAAGTTCAGAAGGCTTTTGTTGGCATCTTAAATTCAAGGATACATAACGTGACTGTTTAAAAGCACATAGTAAATGAAAAGGACAGTTAATGTCAACTAAACTGACTTTTAAGGAAAATACTTTTTCCTAAGCAGACGAAACGTTTATCTGAATTGTCTCACATGACATGGCACTAATTGTTCACCATTACAGATCACGAAATGAGAAGGCGATCAATGTTGTTTTTCTAACGAAACTGGGTTTAGCGAGTAATAAATTATTTGAAATGAAACCTACCATTTGGAAACTAGGAAACTGTTTCACGATTGCAAATCAAAATTTTTGGAGGGTGGCGATATTGGTTTTGAGTCGATGCATTATTTTGGTGAATTTCGGATAAGCTGATTTTTTCCCATAGCAACATATTCCCATTTTACAAAATTTAAAAGGTCTGTAATTGATCCAGTGCTTTGTTTGCTTTGGGGTTCCAAGTAGGGATGACGAAGGAGGGTTGTTTATGGTTACATTTAAAGATAATTGGTTAAGTTCAGGGAAAGCTTTTGTTAATGTTGACATTCGAGTTTCAAGGAAAAATAACGTGACTGTTTAAAAGCACTTAGTAAATGAGAAGGACAGTTAATGACAACCTAACGTGACTTTTCGAGAAAATACTTTCTCGTAAACAGACGAAGCATTTATCTGAATGGTCTCACATGACATGGCGCTAATTGTTCACCATTACAGATCACGAAATGAGAAGGCGATCAATGTTGTTTTTCTAACGAAACTGGGTTTAGCGAGTAATAAATTCAGTGAAATGAAACCTACTATTTGGAAACTAGGAAACTGTTTTACGATTGCAAGCAGTTCAGAAAGCTTTTGTTGATATTTGAATTTCAATGATAAATAACATGGCCGCACTTAGTAAATACGACAAACGGTTAATACTGCAAACCGAGTCCTAACTAACAATGAATTCGTTATAAATGTGACCCTCCACCGGAAAACAGGGACAAAGGTGAAAGCACGCTCACAACACGCTTCCACTTTAAAACAAAATATTTCGATTTTTGCACGATTTAAGCATGTTCAGAAACTTGCCTCATTACTGATTTTTTTTTTGTTTCACAGGACACTCTAACACAATAAAGCGTGCGCAGCAGAACAAAGAAACGTGCAAAGCTAAAAAACAAAAGCTGCGTGCGAAATAACACAACACGGAGGCAAGCGTGGCCGAGTGGTTTAAGGCGCTGGTGTTGTAATCCGGAGGTCACCGGTTCGAGGCCTGCCCTTGCCACTAGCTGGATTTGTTTCTCGGTTTTCCCGAGTTCAAATCCTCGACCACGCTTTGTATATAGCCAACTGGTCTGCCTCCTGCCAGTTGGGATTTTTAACCTTGTTATGTTCATTTATAAATTATTTGTTTCCTCTGTTTCAGTGGCATGCCTGTAAACTAGCTATCTCGTTGAGATATGAAGCTAAGTGCATGACCACTATAAACACATATTTAAATTTTTAATTTTAATTTTTTTAAATTTAACACGTTAAGTACGCGAAAAAGCACACAAAGCATGACCAAGGCAAAAATAATTGAAATAATTCTCAACCCATTTTGGCAACTCTTCATTTCGCATTTCTGTGTAAACAAAACGAGAGTGTCGCCAAAATAGCGCATTCTGACACCTTTAGCAGTGTGTTAACGCTGTTGTCATATAGAGAACATTAAAAAAATAAAATAGAACTCATTTGAATTGTTTGACTCGTTTATCTTAGTGATCTTGTTCTTGTATTTTTTTTTATAAAATGTCCGAGGAATTGTACTCGCTATGATTGGTCAGTTCGAATTCATTAAAGCTCCATAAAGCACGCCGCTTGCATAACGCGCGTGCTTCATCGAGTTATATTGCACGCGGCTTACGTCACGAGTTTGAGCGTGCTTATTTTTTTTAACATTTAATAAAAGAAGTAGAAAACTTTCTCCCCGTGCATTGATGAGGACACTCGAGCAGTGCGAGAACGCCTTGTGCTTCTTTATGCACTTCTCTCGTGTTCTTAAAAATTACCGCGTGCGTTTATAACTCAACAATGCACTCGGGTGCATTTTTATTTCTTTATTAGTTGTTTTTGTTTTGTACAGTCTAAGCAACAGCTATTGTAATGGTTAAATTGCCAGTGGAAAGTGAAAAATATAAGTTTCCCTATCTTTTGACAACTTGTTTTCGCCCACCTCGAGATTTCTATGAACGTTCTTAGTAGTGTAGCGAAGAGTACAACGTTTTCTATTTTTTTTGTCCTCCAGAGCTACCCGTCTTTCTAAGCGCCGTTGTAAACTCGTTTCCTCGACCACGAAGTGTCATTTAGTTCCCAGATTTTTTGCGGACTTTGAATTTGTCTACAATAGAGCTGGAAACGATAGGGTCGTGGCCAAATGAAACGAAGGCTCTGGGAACGTAATTGGTTTTTACTTTCTCGCTAAAATAAAACTGGTTCGCTTGCGCGCACTGTACATGGTCCTATATTACTGTTGGTTTAACTCATTGCTGATGTTATGTATCAGTCAATTCCAAGCGAGATCATACTCCCCCCCCCCCCCCGGGGGGCATTTGACTTTTTTTAAAATGTATGTGGGCCAGTTGCACGGTCAAATGCCCCACCAGTCGGGGCTAAAATGTCATTGTGAGTTGGGCTTTCTCGTTAACACTTGGTCCAAACGGACACTCGTGCCCTATTTATTAATCAGCCAATTTTAATAGGAAAAGATGCGTTGAAACTACTTCACATTAACGTAACCAAATACTAACTTCACGAGCTTGAGCTCGCTAGCGTTATACAGTTTATGACACATTTTGTCTACGGTCAAATGCCCGTCCATCCGGGCTTCTGTTCGATCAAATTCCCCACTATCTGGGCCTCAGTAGCAGTCAAATGCCCAGGGGTTGCCCGGGGGGATGATCTCGCTTGGAATTGACTGATACATTATTATTACTCGGAGACTGTCCGGAGAAACCAGTTGTTCAAGTGAAATATCAAATGAAATATCTTCAGAGTTATATCACTGTATCGTTTTGTTTATTCATACTATTATCATGCTCCTCGATAATATAAGCGGCTGTTCCGGTGGGAAATGAAATGGAACAGTCCTTCCCACCTTTTTCAAATGGTTCGCACTCGTCCCGTACCATCGTGTTTGTCCATTTGCCGAAAATTCTCACCGGTTTTTCCACACAAGTGGAAAGTGTTCTGAATTTCGCCAGTAACATGCCTTTGTTTCCCTGGCTTCCAAAATGCCTTGTAAAATATCGAGAGAATAAAATCAACTGTACATGCAAAAGTTAGTCTTTATTACAGGAGTTTTTATAAATACTTCCAACGGAATAAATATCTTATTAACAAAATATCGATTTTTACATTTTCTACCCAGAGGATTTATTTCTTCTCAGTAGATTGAAGTTGCAGTCATAAAAACCAGAAACCCATAGGATTTCATAAGGGTTTCTGATAAAACCAAATTGCAGTTTTTAAAACTCAAAGTGACGCTTCGATGATGTAAAATTACAGTTACTTTTCTACAAATAAAGGTTTTCTCGTCGAATTTCAAATGATACAATTGTAGATAACAGACACATTTCCCTACGGTGGGGGGACTCTCGTAGTAAAGAACCGGAGATGCTCGCCGGATTTTTTGGTCCACCAAGGGTCTTCCAAAGCAATATTTTAAGCTGTCATATTCTCGATTAGGGTTGCAAGGAAAGAAGTGTAAAAGTACAAATTCTCTTTTTTTTAAAATTTGATATCTTTTAGGGTCTCATCTAGGGGTTTAAATTAAAATTTCCAACGAGCATTTCCGTCTTTTTCATGTGGGTGTCCCCCCCCCGGGCACACTTCACCTCGGTATGTGTATTCGCCATCTTCAACGGGTGAAAGACCCTGGCAACGAGGTTCCGTACAGCATCGTACGCGAACGTCCTCGACTCGTCACGCAACGGAGTGAAGATTGCGTGACGAAACAAAACGGACGAGTTTCCTTTTCAACAGGAATTCGAACATTTTATTGCAAATTGCAGGTCCTAAGGTTTTGTCGTCTTTATAGCACGTTTCTTTTTCTTGTTTCTTGGCTAACCAAAAACCAAGCTAAAACCTTGACAGACGTGTCCAGAAGCAACAGAAATGCCGCGTCAGCAATGTTGCACCATGTATCCAGAGGCACGGGGAGAGGCACGTGCCTCTGTCGTGCTCAGAAAATGCACATGCGATTGTTCGCTTTCTGATTGGTTTAGAAGTTTGGTAAACCAATAGAATTAGAGGGATTCCAAGAAGTTGTCAACAACTTGTCAAATACTATGGCTTGAGGCCAAGGAAGAATGTGTGCCATCGTTGAAAGAAATGATGACATGGTACTTTCATATTTCCCCCAACTGTACGCCCGACTGACTGTGGGACTTCTCATGCTTCGAGTCGTGGCCTGGGGCCAATCCTCACAGCATTCCCCTGGGGGAAGGTGTTAGGAGATTATTGGAGTTAGAAAAGCTTTGCTGTTTCTTGGACTCTTGTTCTGGTTCTCGTCCCGTGCCCCCTCGGTCACGCCAACTGATGAACGGCTCACTAAGCTTAGATTAGATGGTGACCGTGCTTCTCCCATTCCCTCTAAAAATAAACAAAAATGTACAAATCAGCAACACTCCACTTCACCTCTTGCGGGGCTTTTCTAAAACGGCACTCTTATGTGAGCGCATAATAGCACCCACGCCTCAAACTTTTTCAAATTGTTCCTCATAGTTACTCCATAGATAGAACTGCTGTGTTAGGACTGAGTCCAGATTCCTCAAAATCCCACGATCAAGTCTCTTTGCCTGAAGCTTTGCAAATCAAAAGAATCTCACACACTCAAAGTCCTTTATAGTGTGCTATTTTCAGCCAAAAAACGGTCATTCCTGGATATTTCATCTAAAGTAGTTTGCCTAATAGACCGCACTCCCTTACTTGACCAGATCGTTTCTCTCCCTTGACCACTCGACTTTAGGGACATATTTCCATACCATAATAGCATGAGCTTGATTTTTCAAAAAAACTGGCAAAAATATTAGTAAATCTCGTCAATATGGTTAGGCTTTAGTTAACAACATTTCTCGGCTAATGCCTATGATTTATTGGCAAACGAAAGACAGTCTCTGCCTAAAATATGAACATCAAAATGTTAGCTTTTCCATTTTATCAAGAAAGTAAGCCGTATCTTCATTTCCGAACTTTTGTTCTAAAGCCAGTCAAAATGACGTTATCATTACCTCTCGTAGAGGTGTGGCACTGTTCCTTCCACCTCCGCCTATTGTCAGCAAGTGGCGCGACCCAGGCCCTCTCCTTCCCACCATGGCCCTCCAAGCCAAGTTCCGCCGCGGCCTGGGAAGTCTTTGTCTCTAGTAGTATGTCCAGCATTTCGCTGCACACATCGAATGCTGGCATTACAACAAATTCAATAAAACCTGAAGGAAGAGATTCATGGTGAGGTTTTGTAAAAGCATTGAAGCTACGAAAGTAAGAATTAATAAAAAAAAAATACACGTACTAAAATAAGTACGTAAAGCACGTAAAGTCTTCGACCTAATATATAAGTGTGTGACGGGCAACTTGGAACTTGTTCTCCCTCAAACAACCATTATTCGATTGGCTCAATAATATTTGGGCATTACTGGATTGTGACTGATCAACGGACGATTTCCTTTGCATGCATTACCTACCTAACTGACTCTCAGGAATACACGTAACAGAACGGTCACATAGTGGAGAAATAGGCAATCCCATCTCCAGCTCACGGTCTCCCTGGATAGGCAACAAAAGAGCATGTGTGATAAGGGAACGGCAATTCTGTAAACTTTAAGTCACAAAATTCGACGTTACGCAACTCAAAGTCAAGCCTGCCCAAAGGGAAAAAATGGAAAATGAAAATGATAAAATAGTTAGTGATTCACCTGACAGAAAAATTCTTCCATAATACGAGATGTCCACTGACGATGTAGTTCCCAGTCCTTTGCAGGGTTGCTGATGTCGGCCACATGAAGAATAAACTCAAGCGCCTGACTCTTTTCTATTTGACTAAAAGACAAACAAAATCGAAATCAAATTTGAGTTGATTCACATGTAGTAGCAAACGAGATTCGCTAAATATGAGAGAAAACGAGAAAAAAACGAGATTCATAAAATATGCTGTAGTGATATTTGCTCAAAAGCTGTCCCATATAATAATACGGCTAGCAGCGCAGAGCTCACGTTTATGTCAGTAGCAGTCTTGCTTCTCCATGCCAGATGGGATGCTAGTACATCACGTGTAACCTCAGAGTCATATTATATCAGGCTGTTTTCACAATTCGCAGTTACTATTTGTACACACGCAAGTCAAGAGAGAGGGCATTGTAAAGCGGCCTTCACACGACAAACTATTGTCAAACAAGTTGGCCAACTGTTGGCGACAAAATAGAACTTGTCTCTATTCTCACCAACAGTTTGCTAACTAGGTGTCAACTGTTGTTGTGTCGTTCACACACATCAACTTGAGTTTGCCAACATGAGTTTTCCAACTTTAGTTTGTCGTATGAAGGCCGCTTAAGAATTTTAACTTCAAAGTGTCTTTCCTCGAGAATGCAATATGAGAAAAATGCGTCAAGCTTATAATCAAACCAGGAATATCAGACCGATAGGCCATCTAAGTTTTCG
The DNA here is from genome assembly GCF_052425735.1 of Oculina patagonica. NCBI lineage: Eukaryota > Metazoa > Cnidaria > Anthozoa > Scleractinia > Oculinidae > Oculina > Oculina patagonica. Next base: position 16,597,965 of record NC_135768.1, on the reverse strand, counting down.
CTTAAGTGAACGTACTAAATAGTCACTGACTAACCTCCCAAGAACTGTTAGAGCAGCCTTCATGGCTCGAAGCTGTTCGAAATGCGAAGACATGTCAGTCGCCAGCACCATGTCGACGACAAGTGTACGTATATCGCTGTAAAATGCAAACAATTTATGAATATATCTGAATGACAAGGTAAATACGAGTCTATGCAGGTTGCCTGCAATGAAAGCCGCAGTACACATATTAACTATACCAAGAGACGCTATATACCTAAGGAGTTGATTTTTAGCAATTAAATGTATGACGAACAAGGAGAACGCTTGAACAGAAAGAAACTGAGGCTACCAACCTGTATTGTTCTGGCGTCAAATTTGCAAGGATGTCCAGTTCTCTCTAAAAAAGAAAAGAAGCATTAAACTTAATTAATTAACAAATTTCTTGGCGCCAAAAAATTGGAATTACGAACAAAGATGGACAACTTTTTCATGCGATATATAATATTAAAAAAGAATATTCTGATTTTAAGCTAGGGTTAACAGAAGATTGCAACTAATATAACAGAACAATGTACTTAAATAAATCACTAGCTATAAAGGTAACTTACCGTTTTCAAAAGTGTGAATGCTGAGCACAAGTGATGATTTTCCAATACACAACGATCATTATACAACAGCGCTAGCTCTGATCTGAAAAAAAAATAAGCAGCCTCGTTTATCGTATCAGTTTTTCTTTATGTTCGATTATGTTAGCCGTAAAAGCGAAAACAAATACCGAAGAACTACTTGATTGTCATTCAATCACTCTACACAAGGCGTTACAGCGTGGTGAAAATGCGAGAATGTATTTTTAAAAATACAAACGTCTTTTTTCTTCAAGCGCCCAATTTTTAGCCTATAAGATTTTCCACCCAGAGATTCGTGTAGTAATTGTTAATCTGTTGTCATTTTCTAAAACAAATTGGACAGTTGCGAAAATGTAGCCTATTATAGTGTAATTTCCAACTGTAGTAGCCGGTAGTTCCTTTAAACGGATCATGTTTTCCTTTACTGCACTTCATTAATTATTTCACATCTACTTCAATAATAGACTCACTCATGATCATAAAATACGTTCCTAAACAATTCTAAACACACTTACATACAATAATTGTAAGGTACCTCGAATTGACGTGAAAATTGTTTGTCGTCCCAGTATGATCTACATCGTGTATGATGGCGGACAATAGAATTGCAAAAACCTCTAGATCACTCATACAATGCTGCAAAAGACAATTAAATGTGTTAACGTCTGTTTTGTATATGTGATTAAGAGCTGTCTTAGAATTGAGGGTGTTCATAAGAACGGTACCGAGAAAAATCCGTATAAAATAAGTTTATTTTAAGTTCCGTTTATAAGACCAAGGCGCGATTCCTTGAGAACGGTCCTCCCCACCCCCCACCCTCTCTCTGTCACAAGAACAGAAGGGTGACTGCATAGTGATATGATACCAGGTAAAATATGATAATTTCTTTTTCACACGGTGTTTCCATCAGCCTTTCTAAAAAACTATTATTAACTATTGCTATTAGTGTTTTTAAGAGAGGGTTAACTCGCATCTTACAACGATAGGTGTACACTTCAGTTGTAAAGTAAGTTGATTATTTTGCTTTGAATCTTGCAAAGCAAAGCTTAGGGACAGACCATTAGAAAAGTGATGGGGGGGGGGGGGGTGGGGAAAAACCCAAAAAAAGTCATGCAAGCCAAATGGCAAGAAAAAATTCGTGCAAAGGGGAAGGCAAAGATAAAAAATTCGTGCAGAAAGAAAGGTCCTATTTTAAAAGCACTGAAAATTCTTGTCGTCATTGAACACTTGATGAGATCAATTATTCAACGAAATATATGGTGGAGAACGCTAAAAATAGCATTTCCGAGCCTAGAAATTTCAAAATTTTCTGGGGGAGCATGCCCCAGACCCCCCTAGGTGGATTGTGATCATAACATTCGTTTAAATCGTCCCTCTCCAGCCTGCGTAGATTGCTTACCAGTTAACTCATTTCTCAAACAGATTGCAAAACATGAATGGAGTGGTTTTAGTTTCTGTTGTCAATTCCTGTCAAATATGATTTCTGCAGTAATTATTTATGAATTTCTATTACGTACTGTTTCAGTTTTTGCATATGTTTATGTCTAAGTTTTCTCATGAACTTTACCGGACGGAAATATGTGAAAAACACAAATCTACTATACGAAGTGAGAAATTCAGTCTGCTTTGGTGTGTTAAGAAGCGAAATAAGATGTTCCTTATTAATCATTAAAAGGGGTGGGTCATGTAATTTCCAACCCCTGATCAGGGGTGGGTCAGTCAGTTTTGAGCTAGAAGGATGGGGTGGGTCACATATTTTTCAGCCTCCACTTTTCCAACTGCACCACCCCTTGACCCCCCTCTCCCCCCCACTTCGGTACTTATTGACAGTCCCTAAAGGATGAAATCAATAAACAACAGCATTTTTAAAATATTTAAACAATTAAGCAAATAATCAACAAAGCAACATTTGTCAAAAACATGGTATAAAGTAGCAATACATGACATTAGTCTAAAAAAAAAACATCTGTCTAAAAAAAATTCGAGCAGAGGGTTTCACCCGGAAAAAAATTCCTGCACAAGAAATGGACAGAAAAAAAAATTCGTGCAAGCCGAAAATTCCCCACCCCCCACCCCCCTATCACTTTTCTAATGGTCCGTCCCTTAAGGAGGAGATTCTGCATCGAGACATCTAATCCAAATTAACAATAAGCATGAGGAAGTGTAGACTTGTAAGGGAAATATCTGATAGAAGACGCTTTGCTTGATGAAAACATGAAGTTGAGAGGACGTTTGGAATTAATTGTAGAATGCTTTACGTCACTTACCATCAGACCAACGCGTGACAGGAAATAGTGAACAGAATGCGTTACATCAGTTGCGTGATACTCATTGTGATAACGGTTACCGGGTCTCTTGTACCCTTCCTCAATGGCTATTAAGAATCGATCCAGTGTTGCTGTTGTAATCTGCAACACAAACAAAATGCTTTGCTTGCCTTCATGAACATGCAGATTTAATCGCTTTTCAAGTGGTCCAGTGATTAGAGTGAGAAGCATATGCAGATCTAAACCTCGCATGTTCACAAGTTCATGATCAGCAGAAAAAGGAAAGGAATACAAACAGAAAACGGAAAATAAAATGTTTGCTCCTAACTTGAATGAATAAAGCCTCGGTATGGCCACGTTTACCGCAGAAACAAATTATGGCTGCACCAGTGACTGCTTAGGCCCCCACTATTTCCAATAAAATAAGACTTACTAAGAGAAGAGTCTCTAAAGCCCCCGCTTTTTATTCATTTACTTTAAGATTTTCTTACTTAAGGACATAATGTGGTGCTAAAATGGTCACTGGGATGGAAGTCATGTAGAAGCCATAGGGGCTTATAAGATGAAAAAAAAATCTGATCTTAACTAAGTTCTTTCGGACTGATTTTCCTTTACTATAAGAAAAAAAGGCAAATTACACGTTATTATTACACGACTATGGTAGTCAAGAGCCTGAAGACCAATAACTAAATCAACCAATCAGATTGCTCCATTGCCGGTCCAATGTTTTCTGAGTATTGACCCGGTATTGTCCCGCACGATCCCGCGTGCATTGTAATGGCTTACAAAAAGTAACAAAATAAACTTGACTCGCATGAAGAACCCTTTCATGATTTTTATTGGTTTGCAAAGCAACGTTAGGGGCCAGGTGGGTCCTCGGTCAGAATCCAATTCTTTCAATCGTTTCCGCTTTTCGCTTACATCTATAAAAACCTTTTTTCAGTCATGTAATAAATCTCTTATTGACCAAGCTTGCTAGGACCGTTACGGGAGAATATCGGACCTCAGTCTTTTCTGTATGGACCTTGCTGCACTTGGTCCGTACTATTAAGACTTCGGGCCGATATCTTCCAGTAAGGCCCTCAGCCCTAAAAACGACGTTCAATACCTTAAATTTTGCCAGGAGATCATATCGTGTGAAGAGCTCGTGGCCAATATAACGAAGAGGTTGCCCTACGGTTATGTCACTAAACGTGAAGGGATCAAACGTCCACTTGTCTAAATTCTAGAAGAAGAATAAAAATAAAGGGCACGTTAGATTAAGTTAAAAGAAGCAGACAGACGTCATATTTACGGTCAGACCGACTGACATAAAGGCAGACTGACATAAATACAGACAGACAGACAAACAGAAGGACGGGTAGACAGAGACAGACAGACAGACAGACAGACAGACAGACAAACAGAAGGACGGGTGGACTGGCAGGCAGACTGACAGACAGACAGACAGACACACACACACACACACACACAGAAGGACGGGTGGACTGGCAGGCAGACTGACAGACAGACAGACAGACAGACAGACAGAAGGACGGGTGGACAGGCAGACAGGCAGACTGACAGACAGACAGACAGACAGATAGACAGACAGACAGACAGACAGACAGATAGACAGACAGACAGACAGACAGACAGACAGACAGACAAACAGATCCATACCAGTTTGACTCGTTTGCCCCGTCTAATGTGTCTCTAAGGGCGTGTTTGTTTGGGAAAATCTCAGTCCGCATTTTTGTATCCAAAAACAGGTTTTCCGTTTCTTTACTTAAATCCGAAAACGGATTAATCAGGAATTAGTAATCTGAAGTATCCACACTCCAAGTGGATACTTCAGACCAAATCTAAACCCTGATTTTTAGGATTCGTGATTTAAAAAAAAGTGCATTGGCCCAGCGATCTTTGCTGTGAAAATACAGATACGCGATTTGTAAACACTGTCATACGGTAAGTTTTCGAGCGTCTATTTTGATTAACATACAAAACGATTAATTTTAAAAGTTAAGGATAGCTCGATCAGTGTTTCTTTCTAGAACAGTCACGATGTGCCTACGGATGCTGTACAGTCAACTCACGCCTTGCGGACACCCCGTTATTAGAGGGTCTCAATGGGGTTAACGGTTAGCCGTAAAATGGCCAAAAATATAGCCGTTGGGCGTAAAAATTGGAAAATTTTAACCGTTAGCCGTAAAATATGTTAACCGTAAAAAATCGGTCAGTAATCATAAATAAACCAAACTAGTTCACTTCATCGTCCCAGAATGGCCCTGAGACCTAGAATATGTTTTTCAATAATGGAAATTAATTTGTAACTTTTTAAACATAGAAATTTAACTTTTAACTTCTGTTAACCGATATGGAAAGAAATTTACCGTTAGCCGTTTAAAAGCCAAAATTTTAACCGTAAAAGCCACCACCCCATTGAGACCCTCTGTTGAAGTCCCGGCGAATAAGAATTACTGAAAATAACTCCCGCTACTACGGACTTTCTCTATTGCGGACACCAAATTGTGGTCCCGAAGATGTCCGTTATAGTGAGACTGTATTCTTCTGAAATCTTCACGAGTGTAGTTTGCATTGAACATGTTTTCGCAGAATTCTTCGCTATCAGGTGCGTTCTCGCCACAATATGCTTCAGGCTAAAGAAGAACTGCCTCGGCGTGTGATTTTTCGAGCGCTCAAGCTAAGTTCACAAACTATAGATAAAATCTCACGTGTAGCTATTTTATAAAATCGCCTTTAAGCGATTCAGTGGAATTCAGCGGAACTTCGCTTTCGAAATTTGTTTTCGATGTTTGGCGTTGTTAGAAATGATTTCTTTTGATAAAATATTTGAAACAGTAGCACAGAAGTTTGCAATAAGATGTAAATAATTTTGGTACATTTTTTCTTGGCGGATTCTACGAAGCACTGAATCGATACCAGAGTTTACGTTTTTTTCTGTCTAGAATACCTTATAATAGGAAACTAACGCTTGTGTAAATTAAGGTATTTGAAATTAACGCGACTTAAATTAACGCAAATCGAAGGAAAAGTCACTTCAGAATAAAGGAAATTAACGCGAGGAGGGAATAACATTTCAAAATGAAGGAAATTAAAGCGACGTACACAACAAGAACAAGTTAATTTCAACTCTTGTACATATAATCTTAAACACAAACAATGTTCGTGGTACTTTCCCCAAACGTAGACCTAGGCGAAGGATTCTGGCCGCTTCGAGCGCTCGTCACAGCCATTGATACCGGCAGACTGCATCGAAAAATTGGGGCCAAAATCATGGAAATAAACGCACCACTTAATTAAAGGTGCGGAAATAAACGTTAACAAAAATTAACACGATTTTTTGAAATTCGCGTTAATTTCATGAAGCGTTAATTTCCTATAATAACTGAGGTGTATGAAAAGAGTAGCTTTGCAGGATTAACAGTTAAGATTTTGCATTTCGATGACGTCACTGAAAACCACCAATTGAGGGCGGGGACTCTTTGTTGCATAATTATACATTTCTACACGTACTAACCTTAAAGTAAGGTTGAACTTCCTCCGGGACTTGAAATTTCGATTTCTCTGCCATATTTTGATAAATTCTACAAGACGTAAATCGAAAATGGAGACGGTATACATAAGTTAAATATAATCAGCATAAAAAGATTTTTTCTATCATTTTTTTTTATCACTGTAGTACAAATTTTCAGCGGCACGGTGCAGCTGAAAATTGGCACTACAGTCGAACCCCTAATAAGCGGCCACTCATAAAGCGGCCACCCATATTAAGCGACCAGTTATCAAAGTCCCGAAAGTATTGCCAGTGAAATACCGTATTATAAAATAAAACCCTTATTTACCGGCCATCTCTATTAAGCGGCCGACGTCACCGTTCGGCCGTCCCGATGAGGATTCGTCTATAGTTTTTACCTCTATTAAGCGGCCACTAAGAATTTAATACGCGTAGATTGGCCTCGTTTCCAACAACCTTTATGACAGATGAGAGTCTGAAGTTGAAAGTGACGACTGCTAAGTAATGATCCTTTGATTTCCTGGCAATAAAGTGACGTTCCTACCACGCCTAATGTTAATTTCTGACGTACTCTTATTAGGCGGTGAATATCTTTTAAGCGGCCACTAACCCGCATTTCCCTAAAGGTGGCCGCTTAATAGGGGTTCGACTGTATTTGATAATTGCGCAATATAAATAATGAAGTATTATTATTATAAAAACGTTCGGTAATCAGTGAGAAGAATGTTTGAATTTACTAGGTTTTTTGCTCTTTGAAACGATTTTCCTTCTTCGTATCCGTTTACACGATGTAAAGGAAAATTTTAGTGTCCTTATTAGGAGAATTAATTTGGCAAAACGCAGGGAGTTGAGGCAGCTACGACGGCGAAGGCGAAAAATAAGAAATATTTACTTATTATAAGAATTTCGCTATTATCTTGATCATTTTTAAATGATCTAGGTTTCAGTGACCGATGTAAGACCTATCCTCAGGTCCATTTGCAAAAGCAGCGTCCAATTTCAAATAGAAACTTGACAAATTCGCCGTTGTAATTCCCGATTTTCAGACTACGCAGAATTTGGTTATTTCGCGTTGTTGATTTGCAAAGGACGGCTAAAAAAATGTGCCAAGATTTATAACGCACGTGTAGAGCTATCGGACACCTCATTAACGCTTTTTTTTAGCGACGTCCCCGTAGCTTTTGCCGATGTGATTTGTTTAAGCTACCCAATACGGTTCTAAAACAGCGGTTGTGTCGCAAGTTTCCTGACCGCTGGTCAATGAAGCTGCACTTTACGTTGAATTCTTCAAATAAAGTGAATAAAACCCTCACAGTTACGACTATTATGACTCATACTCACCGTTTTACGTAAAGACTAGCTTTTACAGCTTGTACAACGCTGCGAAACGTATGTCTCCTGGCCAAACTTTTCCTTCGCATGCCGGGCGTCGTTCGCGCAAAAGTCGTCGCAATCCACTCTCGCACCTCTTCATTGACGTCATCAGAGTAAAGGCTACTTTCCAACTCTTCGTCTAGGTCGCTCAAAGCGCCTGTGGACCCCCTGAAAAACAGTCGGACAACCTTTATGTCAGGGCGGATAGCTAAGACTTCAATTTACTTCTTATTCACTTTCAACGAAACCGATGTTACAGTAGTATATTAAATCCTGTTACACACTGGAACGCCGTTTAAACGGAGAAAAGATGATGCTCCCTGAAAGATTTATGCAACATCGTTCCGAAACACCGTTCTGCAGCACAGCTAGCTGCTCAGGCTTTATTTAAGGACGCAACGTTCAAATTTCTGCGATAGATTTACTACGCGTTTTGCCACCGTGGTCATATGCGTCACGTGACAGTTCCCGCGCTTGCTATCGGATTTTCAACGCATCTGCTTCGAGAACTGTAGTCTCTTGATTAACTTCACTTTTTCGCGCCCTTTTAAACGGTCAAATGGTTTCTCGCGCTTGCCACCGGGTACTTATTTTCCTGCACTCACCACCGAGAACACGTTTTCCCGCCCTTACGTTCGGTTGTAGCCTTAGCGCAGCCGTTTTGTAGCTCTATACCTTATTATAGGTTTGTTATAAAATTAACGCAAATTTTCGAAAAGTTGAAAATAGAAGAAGCGTGCGGTTTCGTCATTTACCTTGGAGATGAGGAACATTTATATAAAATTAAAATGACGATAAGTCGACTGCCTCTGCGGAGAGGTAGACTACATGTTACTTTGCTGGAAATAAACGTGACTTAAAATAAAGATGCAGTAAAATAGTATGATTAAAATTAAACAATGACGTATAAAATCAGAGCATAAAATTAAATGCGAATTTTTGAAATTCGCGTTAATAACATGCATCGTTAATTCCCTATAGAGCAGTTTTCAATTGAGTATCGTAAAACCAAAAGCAAAGTAATTGCTCTTGCCAATCATACATGTCGCTGGCACGAAGCGCGGAAAAACGTGCGCGAGCGAGTCATGATTGGTTTTGGTTTTACTTCTGATTGGCTGAGAAAGTGACGCGAGAGTTTTAAACCAAACCCTGAGCGTAGTAATGCAAAACCAATGCAAACGCGAATTATTTTCGACACTCAAATGAAAACCTCTCTAATAAGGTAATTACCTAGTTTTCTAGAAGTAATTCAAACTGCTTTATAAAAACATGGGCTCTTTAGACGCCATGTTTGTGTTTTACTACATACCTGTAATCCCTGAGTGGTGCTGCGGCCGTTGCTTTGTCCAACATGGCGACAGCGATTCCTAATTCTTGTTTCACGTCTGTTACTGATAAACTCTTTCCAGAATCAAGTTGATCCATGATTTCGCGCAATCTATATGTTTCAAAGAAAAGAGACCAATTTTAAACTTGTAATTAGACGTTTTGGAATCAAGTACAGGAAAAACCCTCAAATAAGAACCTTACATTTAAGAACCTGGTAGGCTAAAATTTGCAAATTAGTCCCTCTTTATCAGAACCTATTTGGCCTAAAACTTGGAATTAAACAGGTTCTTATTTTCTAAATTCCGGTTGTTAAAAAATGTTTACTTTTGGGAAAACAAGTTAGGACAAGGCGTTACTGTCCATGTATATAATTTTATGTTCTGAATGATAAGTGCCTCATTTTTACACAAACACCTATGTGGTATATGGAAATTTTTTAGAAGGAATAGGCCGAATACCACTAAAAGTTCTATTAGCAACAAAGTAAGGTTTTCTTCAGAAAATAAGAATCTATTAATAACCTTAATAGCCTAAGAACCTGTTCTGTAAGAACCTGTTAAGGCTAACCTGGAAAATTAGGTTCTTACTCGCGGGTTTTTACTGTATTGGGTCCGTGTTTCATTACTGATCGATGAAAATTTGTTCGAGAAATTGGGGAGTTGCAGAAATCAGGCGCAAAATTGCCTTAAGTGAACAAAAACTTGATACGTCGTGTCAACATTTTTTTAAAGAAATTTCGGGAAAAGTCACATAATTCTGGCAGAATTTAGAGTTTCAACATAAGTTTTGCTGTTAAGTATCTTTGACTTTAGTCGTTTCTGCTCCCTTAATCGACTTAATCCAACATGGCGAAAAACGAGATGCGGAATGCGTTTTATTTAATACGTAATAAAACCAAAAAATACAGCTAAAACTTTTGGAAGTAAGCCTTTTGAAAACGTTTTAGGCTTCCCTTTTTTAATGTGCCTTGTTGATATTTTTGTATAGGAATTTTGGATCCGTACTAACACTGATAAAAGACTTGTTTTTATTGACCTCTCCATGGAAATAACAAATCTTTTAGCGTAGTTTCATGATTCTGGCCTATAACAATTTAACTCAACAACAACAAGAAAGTCAAGAAAATTGTCAAAAACGAACATTTGCAGCGAATAACCCTTTTTGCTGTGTTTGTATGGTAGCTTAGCTGCAACTTTTACAACGAAGCTTTTACTACCGATAAGAAACAATTCAATTTGTCGAGATTGTGACTGATATTAAACTTACAAACATTTCTCACCTAGACATTTCAAATGTGATCGTTTTAGCAACATCGCATAGGTTTCCGGCCAGGAAACCCTTAGGCGACATTTGTTGTTAAAAATAATATAAAATTTAAAACTAGTTTTTTATTTCCTCATCATATGCAGTTACCGACATGTAATCAATGATCATTTTTTAAATTCCCGATTAGTAAACATTACCATTTAAAATTCCGAACATTGACGTTTAATAGTGGCTACTCGTATCTACCAAACTGCAGCCATTTATTAGGAGATCCTTTTGAATTTAACCATTCAATAATGTGTTCAAGATAGCCTTTAACAACACGGGTTTCTCAGATGCATTTAAGTGGTGGTACAAAGTTCAAAAAACGGAGACTTTCAGTTCTATGTATTGGTTTAGATATGTGCCCATTAACTAGATATCCGGCACGACCTGGAGGTTAAATGGAATGTGATATCACCAAGACACTTCAGTTCAATGACTTTTCTAATTATGAACAGGAACATGAGATATTTTACTTCTAATTTTTTCAACATTTGCAAGCTGGTAATCAGACCCATACGACATATTTTTTTCTTATTATGAAGCAAACTGTAAGTCGTGCCCTGACGTGACGTGCAGAAAGAGGGCCATCATTCCCGTGTTAAAACAATTTCCATCTCCTTGTTTTAAAGTAGGCTTTGTGATATACAATAAAATAAAATAAAACGGTGACGTTTTCCGGGCGTTTTCAAGGAGGTTTTTTGGGTTTTGTCCATTGTGGGCAATGCTTTTCAAGGAGGTATACTCTCGAAAATATGTTCAAGAGAGTATCACCTTAATAGGTACGTGCCCCTCTAAAAACTATGGTTTCTCAGCGTTCTAGTCTGATATTTGCCTTTTTAATCTGGAATGGGGTGGGGGGGGGGGGGGTATGGTTTGGGGAAAGAATTTTGTAACTCCACTTGCCGTGACAGTGATAGATTTACTTTATAATAACTGGCCCAGTAAAGCATCGGAAGCAACATTATATAGCATAAATCATGAAATAGGCAACAGATTTTCTCAGTCAGCCTCAGGTTTGAAAAAGTGTGTTGAAAAATCATGCATTTCAGCTGCAGACCACGGTCAAGTTTTGGTTTGAATTGAATTGATACCGACATAAAAACATACCATACGCAATGTAGAGCTGTCGGATATCTTTCATTGTCAAAATATATCAAGTGATATTTCATGATGATTATCTACTGAACGTTCTGTACATTTTTCCCACTCCCCGAGTACTACTCTAACCTTATCTAAGTTTATTTTAAGTCAGCTCTAAGAAACAGATGATGATTCGCCTGAGAGCAGTTTACATCAAGCTTACTATACTGCCTAAGCTCCTTAAAGCGACGGGTATTTAGACGGCGAGAGTGAGACGTAATATAATCGATCCAAACTGGCCGCAGAGAAACCGTATTGCCCTGATATTTAGCTAAGGCATTTCAACCACGATAAGATATTTTCAATGTCAAAATCGCGTAGAATTCATTTACCTGAAGAAGAAATTCCTTGAGTCAAAATGTAGCAAGTCGCGATGTCTCCATTCTCGTTGATTCAAGAATGTCTTTGCTTTCAAAATAAACTTCTTTCTATGATTAAACGTTTTATTACTTAACCTTTGCTGCCCTTTTCGTTCTATCTTCATTGATTCTGGATTGAGTTTCACTTTTCAAGCAGACATTCCGTTGACAGAGTTGTGTTGACATAACCGCCACAACGAAAAGCTATTCGCTACGCGCGTTTTATGTTTTAGCGCGAAAAAAAATACATGGAACCTCGTCCTGAGAACGAGGTTAGATAGGTTCGGTTGGTTCCAGTCTTTTTTTTTTCTTATATGGAAGTCTCTCCGAAAAATAGATAAGGATCACGGGCACCAAGCATGTTGGAACGCGTGCACAGTCGTGAATTCAATTAATTTTCTCAAAATTATTTTCGCAACAAGAGAAAAGAAAATAAGTCGCAATAATTCGTTTTTTGAAACATGCTACGAGGGAAAAATCAGTTTCATCCTGCCTGCTCTATAGTCTGTTGATAGTTTACTGATGTTTTTCATGCAAACACACAAATTTCGTATAAAAACCGCCGTACGGAAAAATATGGCGACTTGTAGGTTTACCCATAGTTCATAGCGCAAGAAAACCATAAAACGCTTCTTAAAACGCATATAAAAGTTGTAGAAACTTCAAACCTAGCATATAAAACAATTGATATGTTGTTAGTACAGGGACAAATTTCGCAAAAACATGGCTTGCATCGTGTCCATTGGCTCTGAGAGCTTCGCAAAGTATTGTTAGTGGTAAAATGTACAGCCGCCATCTTTTTTTCCCTTTCGGTGGATTCACAGTTACAAAACACGACAGTATTGATACAGTATGAACGCGGTGCATAGCTTAAAACCCTTTTAAAGTTAAAGTTAAAAATTATTATGGGTTACCTTGACAAGGCGAGGGCTGAAGCTTTGTCTGGAGAATAGTTGGCAGGCTCGTACTTCGTGTAACCATCACAGATATTACACACTTCGTTTTCATTGCAGTTTGCAGAGTCGCACGCACATTCGACTGGCACTGTAGTCACGTGGATATGTGGCTGAACGGTGTCTGTTGAATAAGTAAGTCAATCAATCATTCAATCGACCAATCATAAAGTGGTCAATCATGTACTGTATAAGTGTATGAAGTATCTACAATAAGGATGACAGAGGCGCGTTCTACAGACGTTTGTAAAACCAAAACCAAAGAAACCACACAGCCAATCACTGCGGCGGAAAACAAACTTATAATCGCTAATCGCGGGAAAATATATGTGACTAATGCCAAGCGCGGGAAAATATGCGTCGGAAGCCATGCGCGGGAAAATCACGATTGCTTTCGTTGCTCCTGATTGGTTTGAAAGTAGTACATTTCCTCTGATTGGCTAGGTACGTTGCGCGATTGTTTTTATTTTTATTTTTTTTTAACCAAACTAACTCAAAACCAATAACAAAGCACATGACTATCTTCAAATCCAATAAAACTCTATTTTCCTAATGTGCTTGTAATATTATTTTCAAATAACTAAATGAACAGACTGAATAGCTAAGAGAAGTGTACAGCCCAATAAATTAACCTTATAGCTAATTCGGCCCGCTAAGAGATATGAATTTACCTCTGCTAAAAGGAAGAAAACCAACTGACACATTCGTAATGACTTCAAGAAATTAAAACAAAACATTAACTCAACCGATTATGGTTTTAAGTTGTAAAACAGATAGTCGAAAATTGACAGAAACCCATTAGAAATTAAGGATAGGGTTTCCTTTCAGTAAAGAAACATTTGCTTTGCTTTGCATTACTTTGCAATGCTTTGCTTTGCTTCTCCTTTACTTTGCTTCTCCATCTGATCGCTTTGCTTTGCTTTTTTTGCTTTGCTTTGTTTTGCATTTTGCTTAACTTTGCTTTGATTTGTTTTGGTTTTTGCTTTGCTTTGCTTTTGCTTTTTGCTTTGCTTTGTTTTGCTCTGCTCTGCTTTAAACTACGGGTATAACTCATGCAACTTAGCAACGTATCGCTAAGGAAACCAACGGCGGCTCCGATAATCCTGTAAGAAATTAGTTTCTACAATGTCTGGAATGTATATTGTAAATTTGAAATCACATCATAATAAAAAGCTAAAGCTGCCCAATTGAATACACTACTAAGAACATTTTCATAATATGGGAAAATAAAGAATTCATGAACCGATATAGAGGACTTAACATATTTTTGCATAACGAATTGAGCAATTTTAGCTCGAGCTGGTTAAATTCGACCCCGAGGCTTTTTTTCTAGTCTTGGTGCCAACGATCCGGTCACACTTTTTAAAATCAGAAGCTCCAGAAACATAGCAGGAGGGCATTTTGCGGGCGCATGCGTGCAACCGCTGTACAAAGACCGCGTGATCTTGGGAATAAAAATGGCGCGGAAGATTCAAACTTTGTTTTTTTGTACTGTTTATCGTCACATAATTTAATATAGACGTACATTTCGCTAAGAAAAAGTGTTTTGTGTGTGGCAAGGCTCTTATAAAGCAGATTTTCTGGCCTGCTGCGGGATCGTTGTTGCAAATAATGGGAAAATATGTGGGACAGGTAGAAAAGCCTTCACCGACAAAAATCAAACAGGCCGTAAAAAGAGGAAAACATTTATTCGTGTGCTGGAGTGTGATATATTAGGATCAAAACTTCACTTCAAATCAATTGCTGTAATACAGGCAGAGTGCGAGCAATATTATAGCTTGTCGGGAGATTTTTTGCCCAAAAGGGACGGCCACCAAAGAAAAGGGTTTTCCCTGAGGGGAAAGACATGTTTGGGTGTTCTGCACATGATAATGCAGCTCACTGATGACTCTAAAGCAAAGCCAACTTGTCCTCGACTGGCAAACAGGGTTTCCTGGAACAAGAACTGCAGTTCTTTAAATCACATTTAGGCGACACAGAAGTAAAACAGTCGTTATAACAGAACGAACATCAATCTTAAAGAAATAAACGTTGAATGAAAAATTGAAAATAACATTGTTTATAGTTAAAAATTATTTCTTAAGACATTTTATGCTGCAGTTATTAGAACGTTTCTGAAAAATATATATATCGCTTGTTCGTTTCATGCTATTTTTTGACTGGTGATCAAGGCTAGATTTTGATAAAGGAGCCAAAAATGTACTAATTAACATTGTAAAATGTAAACAAATAGTCTACCAGCAAAGAATTACCATAAAACTTTAGAATTAAGACCGATCGCAGTAATTCTTTTCTTGTTCAACGGAATAATTGTGGTACATCGAAATGTGAAGTTATTTTGACCAATGCTAAAGTTTAAGGAAATAATCACAAACGATAGTTTCTCTGTTAGAATTAACCAGCGAGAACGTACGTTGAAGAAAGCTAAAAATTACCACAATGGACCATTTTTTAACGCTACCTTCGCAGCATTAGACGATAGTTCAAGTACTTCAGGCTCCATATATCATCGGTAGACGCTGGAGATCAAGGTTAGATTTTGAGATTTTCGCATCGTGAGAACGATGAAATTGCAGTTTTATGAAAAATCTGAACAAAATCATGACCACTCGCTCAAACCCGGGATACTTGATTATAACATCGTATAGTTAAAGCTGCTGTTTTATATTTTAGTACTAAGTAGCCGTAGCGCTTTGTCCGTTTAGATCTCCCGGCTATTAAAAACATGGGCAAGGTATTTAGGTTCTCGACATTCGGTCGCCATTTTGTCCACGCGCAATGTTTAATACACATAGCCAAAGTCGATCAGATAAACGGCACGCCGACACCAAAGTATGCTTGTTGTTGTCAGAAGATAAAGCAAGGACTCTTAGTATCGTATACAGCAAATAAAACTTAAAACACCTTTTATTTTGAGCTAAAAATTAGGCCATAAATTGTGAAAAATATGTAAACAATCGATAGCAGAACTTCTCTGTCGTGCGCACTAGCCCATATCGACGCATGCGCACGCAAAATGCCCTCCTGCTCAGAAACATTAATTTAAAGATCTGATACCTAAATATAGTAAAAATCGGCCAGTATAAATATAATCCATTATATGGATACATTTCAACTGACCAAGTGATCAGTTTAAGCGGGTTCTTTTTAAATGGTTGTATAGAAAACCATCAAAGTTCGGCTACAACAAATAATAAATGAAATGTTTGGGCAATCGGTAAACGAGAGAATAGGATACATCGACTTACTGAAAACGGGTCACGTTGTACTCGTATATGTAAGAGATTACGGGATGGTTTAAGGCTGGTTCTCATATGATAGCCCCAATCGTTTCTATCACATCTATCGTTTGCAATTCTGAGACGATCGCAGGCAATCGAAGTGATTGGAAAGGATCGGCCGTTCTCGTATGATCGTCCCGATCGCTTGGCATGAGCGAAGACCTACAGAATACAATCATTTTAGCCCTATATCCACCACAATGGCAGCCTTCAATGAAATAGCAAAGTCGTAGCCTCCTATATATATCTTCTCATTTTTGGCAGTTTTACGGCGAAGAATGGAAAGAGAAGCTAGAAGGATAGTACACGGGCGATCCAAGCGATCGTGATTGCCCTAGTCGCCGCAGACGTTAGCGATCGTCGGTGTAATGTTCTCATATAATCGCCCTGATCGCAAGAAAACTTTTTGAAGAGACAGACGCAATAGAAACGATCGGGGCGATTATATGAGAACCAGCCTTTAGGTAATAGTGGCCATTTCCATTCCTTTGTGAATCATCAGTAGGTTTATTTAATTAGCTGAACCAATGAACAAATGTATTTTTTCAGGAAGAGCTAGATTTTGTAGGTAGGAAATGTGGTTAACAGTATTAACAAGAAATTGTGAACGTAAATTTGGAACGAAATATTCAAAGAGGTTTTTATTTTGCATCACGGTAATGCACGGATTTCTTGCGAGCGCTAGAAATGAAAACCTTTTTAATTGCCTAACATATGTGCACGGCGCCACCATTTTGTTTTGGGTAGTTTTCATCATGTTAAGTAATTAAGCTCACTTTATGCAAATTTAGATTGAAATAAATTGACTTGTAACACGACAAAAACAAAACTACCATAAAAGTGCGAAAAAGCCGGAACAAGAATGAAGATACGTGTTTTAAAAGCACCCCATTTTCACCGAGGCGTGCGTTAAGGCCTTTATATAAAACCCGAAAGACCTAAAACGTGCGAGGAAATATCAATAATATCACTATTACAGTACAAATGCAAGTGAAACTACTTTTTTGTTTTTCTACATACATTTATTAAACGGTAGATAACTCAGGTTTAACCCCACTACTGATAAAATTTGATATCCAAAATAAAAGGCAATATTGCGATCTACGGAGTGAGATAACAAAAAAATAATCACATCAAGCCGAAAGACTTTGACTTATGTTTTTCCTTGTCGTGCGTCACTGTCATTTATCTCATTAAATAAGTAAGTTGATATGTAACAATTTGCTGGAAGTTAAAATTATTCTGACCCCAAAGGAAGTCGATAATTTTCATATTTTTCGAAGCAGGAGGCAAAGTCGGCGCAAGCAATTCGATCGATACGATATGAAAAACAGAAATTGTATAAATAGCAATGTGACTTCTATTCCTTTCCACCTGTACATAATTAAAATCAACAGTTTTCATTCAGTCGATTGCACGCTATATTTTATAGAAAAGAAATTTCCTTTTACGGCCGGCTGACCGCATAGAATAAATTTCAGCAAATAACAACAAAATATGGTTAACCGACACTTTTCTTACTCGCGATGCAATTTGTTGTAACTATGCTTGACCTGCTAGCGGGCAAGTTTATCGGGGTTTTCTTACCATATTTGATGCGCTTGCTTGGGGCAGCTGGTTTTACAAAGATACGAACATGGCCGCTAGTAGCTGAGATTGAAGTTCGCATTTCGTTCGGCGAATAGTCCGTAAGGTTAAAAATCGTCGAAACTCAGAACTGGCAATCGCCGCGGTGGGAAAACGACTGAATTTTGCCAGGGAAGTCCACTATTTTTGCGCGCGGTTTTTTGACTTCCGTTGGCGCCAATGTGTCTAAAATGGGAAAGCTTATGAAACATGCTTATAGAGAAATAATCATTCCTGCTATCAAATAACATATACCAGCCGAATCTGTGATGACTAAAGCTCTGATAATTAGCGGATTGTTTGCTCGACTCAGATCTAATTAGCATCCCCTACTACAGTCCGGGTTTTATCGACAGAACACGGGTTTTTATATAGCGAGCGCTTTCTAATAAAAAACGTAAAAACGCCCGCATGATCAAGCTGCAAATTGCCGAGCACGTCATTTTTTTCTATTTCTGGAGCTCTTTCGGAACCTTTTTGTTATTGTTTTTTGTTAGATCATAATGCAGAAGGCTTATTCGACTTGATATATAATTTTAACAGACGACACAAGGCTTAGCAGGTGAAGTGTTATAAAAAAAATAAAAAGTTGGCACTTCGAACACTTCATATAGCTAACTCGTCAAATCTACTTTTTTTGTCTTTTTTTTCAGTGTGATCTGTCCGCCTTGCTTGCGATAAGGCAAGACATGTATTCCTTTAACGAGTTGTACGAAATACAAACCGACTAATAAATAAAAGAAACCATCGCTGAATAAAATATTTTTGAATACGAATATTAAGCATTTCAAGTGCAACGTTCGGTGTTAAGAATAATTTGAAATCGCTTTCTTCAAAGACGATTAGAAATTGCGAATCTTTGAGAGTTTCTTGAAATCGCTAGCAAGCGCTAAACAGAAATCTCTGAAAAAATAATCGAGTATATATAAAAATTGGGAGGGAAGTTATAATATGCGTATTCGTTTTAAACACAATACATTTTTCATGTATGTATAAACAAACTGGCCTCGTCGATTGTCAGTGCACTGACAGGTTTTGTAAAATGAACAAGAAATATGAAAGTTAAGCTTACCTGGCGATTCATCGACTCGTTTCTGGACGCTGTATTTGCTGTTTTCTCTTGTATGTTGAGCTTTTGTACATGCAGAACCCATTTGAATGCAAGACCGGGCGATCAAACGCGACTCGCCGTACTTGACATCATTTCAAATTCAAAGCCAGCGTGCTTGCCAAGATTTCACTAAGTCTGCCATCTGCTCCTCAATAAGAGCAAAACAGAAATAGATTTCCTCGCTCGCAAGCTTTTCCCGTCTTGTGCAGCGAATCTTTATATTCTAAACGACAACCAATTTCTATTAAAGGCGTTTTCCAATGCGGTTCCAGGGCAACGGGCCTGCGTTTTTACTGATTATTCACGCTTTCGCACGAGCCCGGTTTTCACATGGGACACAGTACCCGGCGTGATATTTCAGCCGACTTCGTATGACTTTTCCACAAAAGACCACAATTAGGGAATGAATTGTTAATTAAGTTGTTATTACGCTGTTTCAATGGACAAGATATTGCATTCTACCGCAAAAATAACACAGTTTTTTTTGCGCCTTTTCCCCTTCGGACAAAATCTAATTCATTGAGCATTGGAGTTGCATTTCATTGTATGAAAAGCGCAGTTGTGTTTCACGCAACTAAAGATGGCCATCGGTCACTCGGAATCAACATGGAGATAAAATTCGCAGCTAAAAAGGTTTTGGTCGCCAAAATGATAGCGCACTTACAAATCGCAGTAAATTGTATATGCGGTAATAGAGAATTGTGTAAAATTTGCAAATATATGTTTTAGGCCGAAGTTAAAGCAAATAGAAAGAAAAAACAACGTTTCATTGCTTTTAGAGGGAGCTTGACAGGGAAAACGTATTTGGATGCGGGTTGATTTGCGGTGTGTTGCGTCACCTTAAAAAGCCAGCAAATATTGCAAGATTTTGATTGAATGCAAATTTTAATCGCTTCCTTGGGGCAGGGTAATAGGTCATAACAATAAGCCCTTTAGAACCATCGCTCATTAGAATTAAATGATTTCGTTTAAGGCATCGTGGCAATAACGTTTTAGAGTTGAATAAGTTAACAGACACAAAAAGTTATTGCGATCCTTATTACTTTTATACCATTGATTGAAAGGTAGCGTTTAATAAAAAAAATACAGTAAAGCTGTTTTATTACAGAACATGCTTGTCGCGTAGATTTTAAGTTAAAATAAATGGCTATAACATAAAAGAAAATATGAAATATTTTTCATTTTTAATCCGTTATCAATGGTTACTTAAAAAACTTGATGTAATTCTAGTAATTACTATACAACGCTTGAATTTTTAAAATGTAGGCTGTACATATTTAAATTTTTACCAGCTTTTCAGAGATAATTTTTGCTTCTCATCAATATTAATCGAGAAACTAATAAATCATGTCAAAATATACCAAAGTGATATTTGAATCACCGATGTAGTTTAGTTGAAAATGTCTATTTTCCCATGTTCATGACATTTAATTGCCAAAATGTATTGCTAGCGTGCTCAGAAACAATTTTCCTTTAAAGATCTTAGATTTAATTCCTCGGTATTTTATTCCTATTGTATTTCCTTTTTGTTTTATCCATATTTTTCTACCTATTGTGACGTAGATTCTATTGTGTGAAGCCTGACTAAAATCTGAATATGCCGGCCACCTTGGTGACCATAGAAAGATCTTAAGCCAATTAATCTCAACCTTATCGCAGAGATGTTTTTGCTATAATACTGCAGTATTACATTTTGTCGTTATGAAATTGTTACCAATTTCATAGTGTGTAGTTGTTTATTTTTTAGGCGAACATGAAATTCAAACTCGCTTTCAACAAACATAGCACCGAGCATTACAATGTATCATTAACTGTAGCAAAAATGCATCATTTTGAACGAATTCACTCCCCTTTATGAAAAATTCAGTTTACATGACAGATTGTCTATCGTTTTTACGCACAAATCTAAAACACATAGAATCGTGCGAGAAAATCTAGTTAGCACTGATTTCACGCCGGAATCTTGCATGAGTGTTAATCGTTCCAATAGACTGTTAAACCCGCCTTTGTTTGCTATTTCTATAGAAAACCCGACTGGCTAAATAGCGATGAAATCAAGCAGGATTAGTAAAGCTAATTTTCAACAGCGTCAAAAGAGCGAACCATTTGCAAGAAGTAATTTGCGCCCTCTGAAATAATTTGACTTAAAGTTTTTGCACGTATACACAAATTTAATAATTAAAGCAATGCTACGGTGTTAGAGCAGTTAGCAAGCCATCCACCTACCTAATGAACGACTTATTTGAAAGTAAACAACTCATTTACGCTTTCAACAAACAAAAAGGTTTCAACACAAAGGATTAGTGTAAAGATTCTTCACGCAGACCCAAAAAGCATAAAACTTTAAAGGGAAATGAATGCATGATAGCCTTATTTCTTTTTCTAAACCTCTGGTATTCAAACGAAGGAAACGTAATGATCTCACCTCCAGATTCCCAATCGAAAGCCCTGCCAAATAAAGACGAGTAAACACAATTACAACACTGAGCACTGGTAGACACCTCGCCTCTGTTACAATGCAACACGTAACTGTCCCATCATTCCCTGCGGCTCTCCCTGGAGCCCAGGGCTTTGCTTGTGATACTGTCAGTTTTAACCAATGTGGGCTTAGAATCGAGCGATAAAAAGCAATATACCATACACTTATGTGGTTATGAGTTCAGTAAGCAAAAGGAGGGGGAGGGGGGGGGGGGAATATGAAAGGATATTTGTCCGCGAATATTATCTATTCGGCCGAGAACACGACCAGTTCTTTGCGAGAGCAAAGGAACGCATCATGTCAAAACAAAAATCACATATTTGGGAAACTAAATGGCAGCGTTATATATGTTTTTATTTCTTATTCACAAAGCCTTTCTGTTTGAAAGATCTCAGCGAGGCTGTCCGAGATATTTCAAAGCACTGATTATGTTAGCGTTCAAAAATCTTGCCAATTACACTCTGGTAAGCGATCACCTCCCATAAACGACCACTTTTCCAGAATACCAAATTTGATTTAGCAATTTCACTTGGCAAGTTAAAGCAAATCTTGAAAACTCGGGGAAATCACTTGTGGTAAATTCTTGTATTTTCATCCCAAGCTTTTGTTGGTTTCTTTAAAAACGAAAATTAAAAAAAATGTGTCCGCTTCTCGGTAATAAATAGCTTTTAGCAAATACTCGAGAAGTTTATATTCGCTTAGAGTCTTACGTAGAGCCGGCGTTAGCCAAGCAAATATTCTGAAGATCTATTTAAGTACAGTCCGGCCTGTTTTAGAGTATGCTGCCCCAGTCTGGCAGGCCATTCCTGGCTACCTCTCTGATGCAATAGAGCGGATACAAAAAAGGGCGCTTCACATCATTTATCCTGAAGCCGAATCATATGCTCATGCCTTACAGCTAGCTCAATTAGTTAGAATGGACACTAGAAGAGAAGACTTATGCGGTAAATACATGAATCAAATGAGGTCAGATGAACATCCTATAATTCACCATCTGCTACCGAGACCAGCACTGATAGAGTCTAAGTATAATGTAAGGCAGAAAGCGCCAAAGTTTTACCTGTACAATAATGCCATAACATGTAGGACAAAGAGAGCTGAAAGCTTTTTCACATTTCGATACTTTTTGTAATTAGTCCTTTTTTGATAGATTTTTAATTGTAAATAGTAGACTTTTCATTTCATGTAAGTGTCACTCGATAATTCAGTTTCTTTTAACTGCAAAAGAGTTTAAATAAACTATTATTATTATGTTTAGAAGAATTACAAAGCCAGGATACTAATAAAAATCCTCGTGCTCAAACAAGGGCGACTCCGAGGATTTATCAAGCTAACGATGAATAAAATAAAGTAAATCTTGTCGACGATAAATGTACATGTACTCAAAGTCTAACTGAACCGTTTTTTTGTAACTACACATCTAGGTCGTTACAGTGGGTAACGATTTTTAGGATAATTTGAATTTATGTGTGGAGTTGAAGATATTGAATGTTTAAAATAGTGTGCCCTTGAAAGGAAGCTTTAGGTTTTTTTTTTTTTAATTTACAGGCAGTTTAATCGGTGAGATAACATTAAGGCTGGATCACGATTGTCACATTAACTGGTATTACGAAAACAAGTCTCTGTTCGCAAGTAACTCTGCACCATTCCGCAAGGGATCTCTAGCGCAAATGAACGTCAAACCAATAAGGAATGCCGCATCTCTTGTAGACTCTAGATCAGTGAAAAACTAACGGCAATGTTCACCAAAGCTTTGATTTAGTTAGCGTTTGGTCTCCCAATTGTACTGCGTTGAGTATTTCTTTCATTCAATTAAATAAAGTTATAAGATGTACAGTTTAATTTTTTTCGTACTTCTTCGGTAGCAGTGAATCGAGAGTGTACTTATTATCATTTTGTGTTCATATTTCGTTTCTTTTCTAGCCATCGAAGAAAGTTTGTCATGGTTCGTACTCTCTGAGCTTTTGAAATTCCATGACTTTTTAAAATTTTCCATAAACTAAATTTGACCATTTTTCTTGGAAATTTTCCAAAATTATCTTGATTTCGGTTACGTTTTTACCCGTTTTTTTTTCCACAAAAATAACTTGCCTAATTTATTTTGTACAATCAATACCATTTTCCATGACCCACACCTAAATACCATGACTTTCCAGGCCTAGAAAATGAAATTCTAAAGTTCCATGACTTTCCAGGTTTTCCATGACCCGTACGAATCCTGTCTGTTTTGCAAACCAAATTATCAAAGGCAAATTTATCTCTTTGTTTGCTTCTTTTCTTTTCTTTTGTTACATTAATATACTTAATTCTTGTTTCAATCTCACAATCTCACAAATCACAATCTCAAACTATCCCACAAAGAAACTGATGAAACAAACAAGCACAGATAGCAAAAATACTTCTTTCGTAAAAACTATTTTTATTCACACCGGTATCACATTCTGATGCAAATCTAACTATACACAGCTATTTAAAATTCGCGTTAATTTACAGGATTTTGTTTGTACAAGGTTCTTTGTTTCCAACCCCATCGCAGTTTCAACTGACAGTTCCCGCAGCGGAGGTCTGGGTACCAGTAACGGGTGGAAGCGCCGCAGGGAGTGATGGGGCTGTTACGTCTTGCTGTGTGAGGAAGGTATTGTCTCCCAGTGCTTCCTGAGGTGGCTCGCCTGCATTTGGCAGGGCTTTTGATTGGGCATCTGGTGGCATGGGTTCCAGCGCTGACACCTTGGGTCTAGAGAAAGAGTTAAGGACAAAAAATTAGATTTTGGTCCGTTCAGGCTTGATCGTAAAACCAAAACAAAAGCAATCATAATAAATGGAATTAAAGCAATTGTTTACAATACAGGAAACCAAAAAGTTGTATTTTGTTTCAGTAGTTCACTGGCATTGATAAGTATTAGAGAGGGAAGCTTATAGAGTTTCAAAACTCTAACAACCCCTCTTCTCTAACACCAATTAATAAAAAGCCTTTTGTACTGATCTGGTACTTATTGGCAATAAAAAAGGATGTTAACAGAGTTCAAAAACTCTAAATGGCTCCACCGTCTAATACCAATTAACATAGAGCAGTTTTCAATTTAGTGTTGTAAAACCAAAGGCGTTTCGACGTTGACTTAACGTCATTATCAAGCAAAGAAAATATGTGATAAAATGTATAAATACTAAAAATAGACAAAAAAACGGAGTTTAAACGGAGTTTATAATGTTTTTAGCGAATGTCTTATCGCAAATTTTTATTGTAAAGTGTTTTACTAAATCGCTACTTATACGTGTAAAACCAAAGGCAAAGTAATTACTCTAGCCAATCACAAAGTACACAGACAATCTAATGAACCAATCAAAACTCGAAGCAAATACATGTCGCAGGCACGAAGCGCGGGAAAACGTGCGTGAGCGTGTCACGATTGGTTTTAGTTGTACTTCTTATTGGCTAAGAAAGTGGCGCGAGATTTTTAAACCAATCACTAAGAGTTGTAATACAAAACCAAAGCAAACGCAAATTACTTTCGAAACTCGAATAAAAACCGCTCTTAAGGTCGCGGGGGACACCTTAGGCTCATCATTATGAATTTATTTAAAGCGTATGCACGAAGTACAACGACTGACATCGACAACTTTACGAGATATTTATGACTGGATAAAAATATGGGCGCGTGCGCGTGATTTGTAAAAAAATCCTGTTTCTTTGATATTTTAACCAATTTAAACAACACTTAGCGATATACGTTCATATAGATTGTAGGAAGTCTTTGAGCTTATTTTCATTTAAATTTGAATATTTCTGCAACTCAGAGTAATCACAAAAATATTCGGCATAAACAATCGTGTCCTATTTAAAAACGCATTGTTCTCGCCATAAAAGCGTGGAATGTAATTACCATAATTACATCTCTCCTTGGCAAAATGATCGTATTTAGGTCGGGACACCTTCGGAAATCTCAAAGTTTTGACTTTTCCGACAATTTTGTGGCAGAGAATACAGCACGGATACAGAACTTCATGACTTGCCACTGCAGATAGGTAAACTATGAATACTGTAGTGTGTCATAACAGAAGCGGAATTTTAAAAGAGCGCTTTTAGAAAGAGGTAGAAGACATTAAATTCAAATTTGCGCACTTAAACCGCCGTAATTTGCTGGCAAACTTTAAATTAAAAAATCCGCTTCTGTTATGACACTCTAGAGGTATTGACTGATTAGTTTTTGACAAGATCCCAGTGTGCTGTCTCCTACTCGTTCCGCAAACTCTGCCACAAAATCATGTTTTTCCCAATTTGGCAATCACGAGGCTATAACATCGACGTTAAATGCAATCTACCAAATAAAAGACGACATTCACAATCTTTCATCATCTCTTTATGTCTCTGTAAAATTTGAGCTTAATCGCACCCATAACAGCTGAGAAATAAGCGTTTTAAAAGATGCAGGTCAAGCAAAGTTTCCCTTCATGAATTTATTCATGCTGTAGGTATCCCCCGCGACCTTAAGCTTTTTGGTATTGCTCTGGTATTGATTGGTATTAGAGAGAGAAGCTAATTGAGTTTTAAAACCCATTTGAACATCCCTCTTTAATACCAATTAATACAAAGCCTGAAATATGGCTTCTTCATGGCCTGTTCGACTATACAATTGTATGAAATGCTTAGTTTTTGCCCCCAGGTGGGGAGGATAATTAAAGATCTGTGATACTGTAACAGATAAATTTTAGTAGTGCAAACTTTACATTCATTAGTTATAATTTAGCTTTCTAGATTTTCTTATGTATATTTTTTATCGTTTTGAAACAATAGGGTGACGGTGCCTCATTCAGCTTGAATTGTCACAAAATTTCCTTGCGTTGCTTGTAATTCAGCAATAAGTTAACATGCTGACTGAGAAAACTCTTGCTTATACAACAGCATTCTCTCTCGTCCCCATAGCCCATTTCGCTTTTCTTGGACGGCGGGCAGAGGCCTTGGCACGAGAAACGAAGGGCGGGGCAGGATTCGAATCTGTAATTCGAATTTTTGATTGGCTATCTGAAACAAAGAAATCTGGAACGGAAATCAAAAACGCCATGACTCTCTCACAGATATATAGAAACATCAAGACCGCAAGTCCTAGAAACTAGAACTGGAAATCCTGTGTCTCCAGAATCCTTCGTTTCTCGAGCCAAGGCCCCGCCGGCTAAGAGAAGCGAAAAGGGCTGTGGGGACGAGAATAGCCACCTTTTGATTGAGCTACGAGTACGAGATTGAGTACGAGTATGAGTTTTCAAACCAAATTCGTGTGCCACATATAATTGCTCATCACGCTTAACTCATCCCTAACGTTTATTTATGTGTTAGTCAGCAACAGGAAAGAGTTATAGTTCATGGGATAGAATTGACCCAAATTTCCAAAGTCGAACTCGTCTTCGACTTCCTACTGTTAGTCAAATCTAATAATGCAACAGCAAATTTCTTGGTAATTCCACCCCTTCCAAATCACACGCACAAAGCAAAACAAACTCAGTACCTTCTCTTTTCTTTAAACCCATTCATCTTCGCAAATAACATTCTCAGGATGCGTTCACGTTGTTCCCAGGTAAGCTCGGCCATGTCGACTTTTCCTTGGACACCAGTCCACCGCTCGGCTTCCTTCAGGTCGTCGAACACGTTGTTGGTGCTGCTGTCTAATTGGCGGAAAGTTCGGACGCGCGGGAAATCACTTTGGCCAGCGTGAGCCTCGAGCATGCGCTGTTGGTAAGCGTTTTGGGCGTCTTTTCGATATTGGATTCTACGAAGAAAAAGCGATATTTGTTGATTTAACTGCCAAGTTACCAATACACACGTGTGTCAGGAGCCCATGACCTGCGTGTGTTCTTTCTTCCTATTTTTTTGGTAGTCAGAGGCACAGCATCTTACACAAGGAAAAATTGAAAAACAAGTCTGACAACAGTAATATTTCCAATGAAACGCATCAAGGTATTGATGAATCGTGAATGGGAATGCGCTCCTGTAATTTTCTGTAGGGGTGTAACGATACATCGAACTATCGATGCATCGCGATAGTGAGTGTTCCGATAGCGATGCATCGATCGCAAGTTCAACTATCGATAACAATCGCAATAATCTCGTTAATTATCGATAGTTACGATAGTTTTTCAAATGGTGTCCTGTAGTACTTTTTCCTTGATTGAAAAATGCCTCTCTTGTTCTCTGCCGTCCTTTCTCGGCTTTCTGTTCGTTGTTTCAGAATCGGTGCTGTATTACAAGCCATAAAAACAAACTTCACGGACATCGCTTGTCTCCAGGGCCTTATATTCAAAATGGTGGTTTGAATATTAACTCCACCCCCCTCTAGGAGAAAGAAATGATTACAATGCTATAAAATCACTAATTACAATACTATTGCAATAGTATCGCAATAGTGTCACTACTATCGCAATAGTATTGCAATAGTAATTTGACTATCGCAATACTATCGCAATAGGCAAAACGACCTCAATAGTCACCCCTAATTTTCTGTCGCCAATAAGAATAAGAAATTTTTCTGCTCTTTTTAAGTCGGATATATCTTTTCTTTTACAAAAGGAATACTTTTGTCTTTTAACACGACCGAAACATATATAGGTTGATACCAGTCCTGCGACTGAAGGGGTCATCCTGTATTATCATAAGAGACGCAGTATGATCTGTCCAGAAACATTTGATATGCATTTGCTGTCTTATGCGTCTCACGACGATTCACAGAATGCACATTTGCTTCGAGCCAAAATTGAGCAGCTCTCTTGAAGTAAAGAAAATTTCTGTTTGGTCTCTTGCTCTTGCCAAGTTCAAAACAAAGAGGGGTGTGTGTGTGTTGTGGGGGGGGGGGGGGGCATTTAGACCAAATGCGTCTAGTTTTTATCAGACACAAAAGCCTCAGTTCATCGTTCGTCTTGACGAGTCATTCGTTGTGTGCGTGTTAATACTGTGATGCATAACCATTGGGACGTGAAATTCCTCTCATGTCCGCTTTTATACACGTTGACGAATCATTTCAGCTTATTTTGTCTTTACTTCGTCGTTCAAGAAACTGAAAGAGAGAGTTTGTATTGACACAAAACCCGTTTTGTGGTGTCTTTACACTGGGGCGCATAACTACTCGAACTAAAAAAAAAACCGCCCAAATTTTTCTCTAGTATAAAAGCAACCAATAAAAAGAGGAAAGGAAAATCTTAAGGACGTTCGCGCTAATTGTTTATGCGCATCCCTACTGCGGACGTAATTCATGTCGCAACGCCATGCCACGTCATACTTTAAGCGCGCGCGCTGAGTAGAATTTCTAAGAACATATAGGGTGAGTTGCCGTTCCGCTAGCTTCGCTTGCAATTTGCTCTCTTGAATGGTC
This sequence comes from Oculina patagonica, assembly GCF_052425735.1. Taxonomy (NCBI): domain Eukaryota; kingdom Metazoa; phylum Cnidaria; class Anthozoa; order Scleractinia; family Oculinidae; genus Oculina; species Oculina patagonica. The sequence goes on along the minus strand of NC_135768.1, from coordinate 16,569,255 downwards.
GGTGACCTCTAGTTTTTTCTTAACGGATCACTTTTGTTAGTAAATATCTACGTTTTGCGAGAAAATGAAAGAAATCTATCGAGTGGAAATTTGATTTTTTTTGTCGCATTGACGGTTTGAATTCCGCTTTTTGAGCTTTCCTTTTTGCCGTACGACAGTTTCAAATGCGTTTTTTCAAGGGTTTAGAAAAGATGGCAAAACTAGGAATTATTTACGCAACAGACGCACTGCTACAAAATGCGACTAAGATCGCTAGCCTCCGTTTACTCATCTTCGATATTTTAAACCATAAACCTTGTAAATCATGCTGAATTACGTGCGCCAATTTTTCAAAATCAGGGTAGTTTTCCACACGCTTTCTCTCTGAAACGAAGTCGGTGACCCCAACTTTTTTTGCATTTTTGACACAAGTAACTCATTATCTATCCACAGCAAATAAATTAAAGAAATCTATCGAGTAGAAAATTTTGCGCGAACGTCCTTAAGTGACGTACTTCGTCCATGATATAAGGCGTGCTATAACTGTACCTATTTCTGACGATTTCATTTTTGACGTACTCCAGCGAGTCCAAGAAAAACTGTTCGACTTCTGTTCTCTGTAAACAAAGAGAGACAAAAGTGTGAGACGATGTAGAAAAGTTAGATAAATGATAATGATTTATACTTGTAGTTGAGCATATAGAGCAGTTTTCAATTGAGTGTCGTAAAACCAAATACACGTAGCCGGCACGAGGCGCGGGAAAACGTGCGCGAGCACGTCATGATTGGTTTTGGTTTTACTTCTGTCTGGCTGAAAAAGTGGCGCGATGGTTTTAAACCAATCACAAAGCGTAGTAATCAAAACCAATGCAAACGCGAATTACTTTCGACACTCAAGTGAAAACCGCTCTAGTATAGTTTCATATAATTACATTCATAACAGTAATGTGAGCTAATTCCACAACTCAGCAAACACATAAAAACAAAATGCACATTGTAAGTTACTAGCGATGTACTCAAATTGCACCTAAGCTACTAGTTCTGATCGACATTTCTGGAATATTCAACTTGTGATAAACAGATCTGTTCCAGAACGAAGGTCTTTTTCTTTTCTTACCTGGTCTAGAATGGTTTTCGCCAATCTCTTGACCCGATTCATCTCCTTTGTTTTAAGTTCCACTATTCTCTGTAATCGTGAGATTTCAGCTCTGCAATAAAATGTAGTAGATAAGGATTTCGCGTGGCACTTAAACGACCCGCAAGATTTAACATGGTTTGTACAACTTCCGGCAAACAAAATTCAAGGGCTTTTTAAGGACGCGTTTGACACCAACATTTTTGCAAGTTATTTTCATATTTTAGAAGTCGTTGGTGACCAAATTTCCTTACTAAAATCATTTAATTTATCAGAAAAGTATAAGGCAGTGCACGAAGTCTTAAACTTTAAAGACTTTTCAAGATCTCATGAAGAAATTAAATCAAGCACTTTTCAAAGACTTAACCAAATTCAAAGACTTTTTTTAAGACGACTGCTAAAATTCAAGATCTTTTCAAGATTGTACGAACCATGTTTAATGACAGAAGTGACAAGCGGAAATTGTAAGTCGTTAGCTGATTCTTGCGTTTACTTACCTGCAGTTTCGAGTTTCATCCTCGGATTTCTGTACCAGGCTTGCTCGTTCAGTCTCGAATTCGCGCACCACATGACTAAGGGATTTTTCCAATGTCTTGACCTTTTCTTGGAGCTAAGGTGACAAACCAGGCGAGTCACTTTACGGACAACAGGTTTTATTAACTTGAACATAGATTCTCAGTGACAAGAAGAACGGGCACAAACGAACAGCACTTACAGTGTTAATCAGGAAACCGTGAACACTTTAGTTTATCATTGTATGTAAATTTCTGCAGAAAATCATCAAATGACAGCTTAAAGTGCAACAAATGGACAGTGATGAAGCTAATTGGTTATTTTCGCGAACAGTTTGTTTACTGTTTTCTCTACATTCTCTTTCACAGTATAATAAAAGTGTTCACGGTTTTCTAATTCCCACTGTAAAAACCTTCAAGTTGACGTTAAGAACTAATGTTTTCTACCAATAAGAAAGACAGACTTTTCACTGAAAGTGAACTAATTTTTAATTTGCCTTAAACGATGAAAAAACGAATATCAGTTTGACACATCACATAGTCTTTTATGAACTTGAATTTTTCTTGCTTCGAATTTTTTGTTTTTCCCCTAGGCCTGGAGAAACAAACTTTTCGCATACAAAAGGCAGTAGGAAGAATTTTTTTTTATAAACAGGAGACAAAAACTACACACCTCTGCAATTTGTTTTTTCTGATGTTTACTCTCCACAATCTTCTCTTGAACAATCATCCCGTTCAATTCCTATCATGGAAGAACAAAAACAAACATGATACACATACATAGATGGGCTATCCGTCAATCAGTCACGTGAGTAATGTTGGCGCTTGACGTCAATTGGCCACTTTCTCCGCATTAGATGACTAGATACATGTTTTCCTGCTCTTTCTATCGGTGATGTGTTTTCCCGCTCATTTTTACCGGTTTTGCCCGGTCTTTTCACTGCTGTTTCCCGCTCCTTTTACCAGTTACATGTTTTACCGCCCTTCCTCGGTTGGACATTTTCCTGCTCTTTTCACTGGTTACAAGTTTTCCCGCTCTTTTCACTGGTTACATGTTTTCCCGCTCTTTTCACTGGTTACAAGTTTTCCCGCCCTTTTCACCGCTTGCATGTTTTCCCGCTCTTTTCACCGGTTGCAAGTTTTCCCGCTCTTTTCACCGGTTGCAAGTTTTCCCGCTCTTTTCACCGGTTGCAAGTTTTCCAGCTCTTTTCACTGGTTGCAAGTTTTCCCGCTCTTTTCACCGGTTGCAAGTTTTCCAGCTCTTTTCACTGGTTGCAAGTTTTCCAGCTCTTTTCACTGGTTGCAAGTTTTCCCGCTCTTTTACTGGTTGCACGTTTTCCCGCTGTTTTCATTGGCGATATATTTTTTTTTAAGTTGGCCGCCATAGCCTTCAATGAAGCAATTGCCTTTCTTTTTAATTATCCAATCTTTTTTAAAAACGTACCTTCTCGGACAAGAGATCACTTGTCTTTGCCACCATGACTTCTTTATCCTTTAAGGAAAAAAAAAAACGCCAAAGAGCAAAATTACTAACCACAAATTTCATAAGTAAAAAAAATGACAACATTTGTTGTAAACGAAAAACAGTCATGCACCAAGCCCGGCAGGGATATTTTGAGAATGTAGAACGTGCAAAATACCCCCGCCGCACCAATCCTGTTTGATTACCTAAGCAGTTTTGTGACATTCTTTGATTGGTTTTCTTAACTTTGCTAATCAAAGTGATGACAACTGAAGGGTCACAGCTGCGCACTTGCAATACAGTTAAACTTTCACTTTCCAGATTACAGTAATTTAGGTTTCTATCAGCCAAACATTCAAAAGCTTTAACATCTTACAGCACGTTCCATGCCAGCATTACATTTTAATTTTTTTCTGCAAATCTTTGACTATCTTACATGTAGTTGAATACCCTACAAAAAAATAACATCGCAAAAAGTCTGTCCTGACAATAATGGTACGTCTGTAACCTGAAAACTGACTTTTATAGTATAGATCTGTCACAAGTCGGCCTTAGGTTGCGAGAGGTCTTCTCAACGATGAGTCCAACATTTTGAAAAAATATAGTTATTGGTAAGGGCTTTTCAAAAGTCTAACTGCCTCTTTTAAAACTCATGGGTAAATTTGCCCCCCTGTAGAATTGTTCACTGAGACTTACATGCAAGTGTGTATTTACTTACGTTTTTTGGCGCTTTTTTACAAAAATAAACAGGACACTCTATTATTTGTTTGGGGGAGAGAAGACGTTTCAAAGCGCGCAGCAAACAAACCTTTTTCAATTCCTGTCCCTCTTTTAAGTGGAAGTCAAGCGCAGCATTTAATCTCACATTCTCCTTGTATACAGAGCGCGTTGTTTCATCCAGGTTACTAACCAAATAAATGAAAAAAGATGGTTAAAACAGAAATGAAACAGAACTCAAAGACGAAGCTGAAATGCACACACATGCTTTATACCAGTCATGCACTGTACATGTTTCCGTACAGTATAAAGTACACCAATATACATTACAAGTACCAATAACTATCTTTACTTTTGGAAAATTACACACAGCAAGACAAAGTACTGTAAGTTGTTTAAGTTGAAAACAGAATTTTCGTTGGTACAGAACATGTACTTCAATAAAAAAACTAAAATACAATGTTTACCGCTTTTAGAGACTGACAAACATTTGGTAAAATTGCAGAGACTTTGCAAGAAAGCAAACTACGTTAAGTAACTTTTGTGTGAACAAGACTTTTTTTTAACCCTGCAAAAGAAATTGAGACTTGGAGACAGTGTCCAGAAAAAAATGAGAAGGTGAGAATAACACCTGTAGGCTAAAATTCAACAAGAAGTGCATTTTCAGACTGAGGAACATTTACCACCTCCTTTCTCGAAAAATTCAATTTCAAATCACATAAATTTGAATCTTAATGGAGATATTTTCATCTAATACACGTACTGTACAGAAAGTTATTAACCCTTTAAGCCCTGATAGTGTCATTTGGCACATAATATCATAACTTGGTTAATATTTGTCCGATTAAATTGTATTTTTGCCACAAAAATTGCCTTGGAAAGATCTGCATTTTGAAAACGTAAAATTAGTCCTCCCCCTATTTGTGACTTGACTGACCACCCCTATAACTTTTGAAACTTTTTTTCCTTATACGTATATGAGATGCAACATGACTGAAATTAACCATGAAACTGAGAGCTGCACAATAAGCTATAGTTTAGGGGTATACCTACTATATACGGAGATGCACACATTTTTAAACCTTTTTCTTTTTACGTTTTAAAGCCATTTCTTTCAAGGCCATAACTTTCTCATTATTTGTTGACATGTTTTATGAACTATTCTGACCAATACCTTTCAAATGGTGTATCATACATGGACATGTATCCAGTTAATATTAATTGATTTAGGAAAATAGACCAGTCGCCTCGGGGCTTAAAGGGTTAATTAATAAGCACTGTTTTAGACCTCAGTACATGACATTACACACATGATAACTTCAACAGCAACTTTTATTTCAACATATATTTTTTTATTTACCTAATTGCCTCAGAATGTGCTCTTTCAGCAAGTTCAGCAATCTTTTTACTTGCTTCTTGCTGAAGTCGAACCTTTTCTTCAAAAAACTTGTGTTCCATTTGCTGCAAGGTATCTTTGTGGTGCTTTTCGGTGGCAAACATGCTTTCCTTTATCTGTTATGGGGGAAAAAGTAAAAAATTGACATACATGTCAACTTGACCATTTTTTCAAAAATTGAATTGATATTGGGTATGTTTTACCTGTTTCTATGCAAAAAAAAAGTCTGCTTTATTTATTTTGTATAAATAATAAATTTTCATTTTTCATCACTTTCCATGCCCACATGTTAATTCCATCATGACATTCCAGGCTTGGAAAATGAATTTCTAAAATTCCATAACTTTCCAGGTTATCTTTCACTCATATGTACATTGTAGGCAGCTGATCTCTGAACATACCTCAGGCTGTACCTAGGATTTTTTGTCTGCAGGGGGCAAACTCCGCACACCGTTAGTTTTCTCAGTTTAGTTTTCTTAGTTTTTATAATTTCCCCGGCGGGGGCAACTGACACCCTCCCCCCCCCGGCCCTCCGCTACGTACTTCAATATTTAGTTAGACCACTGAATCAGTGCTACAAGTAACAGTTTGGGTTGTAATAACGTGACAAACTACTAATTAAAATCTTCTCAAGAAACCTCATTTTTCTACAATTAATACTCAGAATGGTATAAGACTTTAATCCTAGGTGCAGGGCGTAAAATTAACTTTTTTTCCCAGTAGCCACTTGGCTCCTTAAAATACCAAAATGGTAGCCAATTCCACAAATTTGGTCGCCATTTTTTTTTTAAAAAAAGATAAAACACTTCTCATTCTGTCATTTTACTAGATAGACCCTTTAAAATAGATTATTTTCATCACATTTGCATTTATTTCAACCTCAAATGGCTTTTTTGTGCACAAGAACTGGGAAGACTTTTGGTGACATTACATGAAGTACCAGACGAAAACCGCTGACCGAATCAAAATAGGTGCACGTGCTACGTACGCATCGAAGACTACACGATGTTTGACAGTCGTTTGGCGATGTTTTTGACTTCATTTATGAATTTAAACATTTTTAGTTGAGCCATTTTGCCTTGTAAACTTCAATACAATACAAAGAGCAAAGATAAAAAATTTATTGTGTGGCTGTTTTGTGTGGCTAAGTTGAAACTGAAAAAGGAAGTTGCCCGCCCACAATAACAACGCTCGATTGCAAACCATATCAGAAGTTTTCTTACAGTTTTGGACAGGTAAATAACCTTCAAAACTAATATGTTTAGCTGAAATGCAAGATCTTTAGATAAAGCAAGTAGTCATTGTGTACTTTGCTCACCCTGTGCGATTTTTTTACGAGTTATGCAGTTTTTGATGAATTAAGCGATCCGATGCGATTTGAGGTCAATTATGCGAATTCTGGTCGCCAATTTGGCGACCAAATTTCAGGATTTGGTCGCCAAAGTGAAAAATTTAGTTGCATTGGCACCTGTATTAGGCGCAATTTGATGCCCTGAGGTGCATACAATAATGAAACAAACAGCATACCTCATCTAGCTCTCGTTGCATCTGTGCTCTTTTTCTTCTGAACTCCTTCACAAGCTTGAGCTCAGATTGCATCAGTTTGACCTTATAAGGATATAAAGTGAAAAATTTTAAGTCAAATAATACAAGATTATAAATGTATGTCAAAGACAAATGGAAGACTTGTAAAGGAAAATTTCCAATAATCGTTTGATCTGCACAGTATTACATGTGCAGCATAAACATGTTACAAAAAACATTACCTACAGTACAGTGTATGTGCAGACCCACAGTTCTCTGCGCACATGCATGTCTACTATACTTAAATGATATGTAGACATGCAATGTGTGCAAAGGGACCTAGCACTTAAAAGCTCTCTGTGCATAAGGCTTGATAGGCTTGCAATGCGTGCAAAGGGCTACAGCAACAAAGCTCTTTGCAAACATTGTGTGCCTATAAATGCTAGTATGATAGGCTTGCAATGCATGCAAAGGGCTACAGCAACAAAGCTCTTTGCAAACATTGTGTGCCTATAAATGCTAGTAAGATAGGCCTGCAATGCGTGCAAAGGGCTACAGTAATGTAGCTCTCTGCAAACATTGTGTGCCTATAAATGCTAGTATGACAGGCCTGCAATGTGTGCAAAGGGCTACAGCAACATAGCTCTCTGCAAACATTGCTTGCCTGCAATGCGTGCAAAGGGCTACAGCAATATAGCTCTCTGCAAACATTGTGTGCCTATAAATGCTAGTATGATAGGCCTGCAATGCGTGCAAAGGGCTACAGCAATATAGCTCTCTGCAAACATTGTGTGCCTATAAATGCTAGTAAGATAGGCCTGCAATGTGTGCAAAGGGCTACAGCAACATAGCTCTCTGCAAACATTGTGTTCCTATAAATGCTGGTATGATAGGCTTGCAATGTGTGCAAAGGGCTACAGCAACATAGTTCTCTGCACACATTGCTTGCCTATAATGCCAGTAAGATCAGATCAGATCTGTGAACACTGTTACCGATTTTAAAGGCAAACTTAAAACATATTTGTTTTCTAAAGCGTTTTTATTAAAATTCGAATAGAATTGTAATTTCTTAGAATTTTAGATTTTAGTTAGGTATAAATTGTACTTTAACGCTTGTAATTTTTAACCTATAACTTAGTTTTTTAGAATTTTAGTTTTTAAGCTGTAATTTTAACTTTTAATAATAATAATAATAATAATCTTTTATTAGGAAGCCTTCATTCACTATACAGTGGTTTTCAGAAAGGTCCTAACTAAGATTAAAAATACTGAATGAGACTATATACAATAAAACGAAAAATACCTAAGAATTAAAAACTATTATTAAAAACTAACTTGAATACAAAAGAAAGAATTAACTCAAAAACCTACTTAGAACGCTACGCTTAAAATTTACAAAATCAAGTGCATTTCTGGTGTCTCTGTCTAGGTTATTCCAGTCTTTCAGAGAGTGATAACACACTCTCTGCTTTCCCCAATTTTTGGTTACATGAGGTAGCCTAAGCATGTCTTTATTCCTTGTGTTATAGCTATGAATGTCCCTGTTAGCTAGTAACTCCATAGAGTGATCCATAAGTCCATTTATACACTTATAAACATATATACAGCGATGATAAAATCTACGTTGTTCTAGGTTAAGCCACTTTAAAGCTACGAGGGCATCAGAAGCTGACGAATAAAGTGGTCTGTCCAGGATGATTTTCGCGGCTTTGTTTTGTAAAACCTGTAGGTCATTCATAAGCTCCACATTGTTCTTGTCGCCCCACACAAGATCAGCATAATCAAAAATTGGTAAAACAAGGCTGTTGTAGAAAAGTAGGCGAGCGGTGAAAGGTAACAAATGTTTGATCCTACGTAAAAGACCAAGTCGCTGATTTACTTTAGAAATTACATGCTCTACATGATCAGACCATGTGAAGTCTGAGGCCAGCTTAATCCCTAAATATTTAAACGTACTAACACTATCTAATTTACAATCAAAAATAGATAGAGACATTGAGGAAATATTTACTAATTTTCTGTTGCTACCGATTAACATGGATTTTGTCTTTGTAAGGTTCAGTGTAAGTTTGTTCGCTTTTAGCCACATTGCTACGTTGCAAAGATCTGCGTTTAATTTGCTCTCCAGCTGGTGCGGTTCTTTTGAAAAGCAGTAAAGAACAGTATCGTCAGCGTACAATGACACCTCGGAGTGTTCAATAACAGCAGGTAGCTCATTGATGTACACAAGGAACAATAACGGTCCCAAGATACTTCCTTGTGGAACGCCGAAAGTAACGGGAAGGGCTTCGGATAAATTATTTTCACAAGAAGTTTGCTGTTTGCGATTTCTAAGGTACGAAGCAAACCACTCCAAAGACCTGGGGGAGACTCCAACTGATGACAATTTGGACATCAAAATCCCGTGATCGACTGTATCGAACGCCTTTGTAAGATCCAGAAATACGGCACCACAGATGTTTCCTCTTTCCATGTTTAATAAGACTTCATCGGCAAAACCAGACAATGCAGTGGCTGTTGAACGTTTGGACCGGAAACCGAACTGCTTGTTTGAAAGTAAATTGTTTGAGTCCAGGTGTTCGTACAGTTGGGAGTGGATTACTCTTTCTAAGATCTTGCTGAGAGTGGGCAGTATTGAGATGGGACGATAATTTGTTGCATTTGTTCGGTCACCTGATTTGAACAAAGCTGTCACTTTAGAGCACTTCCATATCCCCGGAAACTTTCCTGAGCGTATAGACAAATTTATTAACTTTGTGATGGAATGACTAATTGATTGGGCGCCACACTTCAAAAGCCTTGCACTTATATTGTCCAATCCAATAGCTTTGTTAACCTTGAGACTAAACAATTGCTCAAGGACAACCGCTTCGCTGATTTCTTTTAATTGAAACGATTCAGAAAGACGAGCAATCGGCAATGAAGCGCGAGCTACAGATGTTATTTTGTCAGCTAGAATCCTCCCTATTGAAGCAAAGTGAGAGTTCAGTGCAGAAGCGATAGACTGCGGAGTTGTATGATGAGCTCCGTCAGCGATAATACATTGTGGAGTCGAAGATTTGTTGGTACGAGATGACGCTTCGTTTACAGCCTTCCATAATTTACTTGAATCTCCCTTAGCTTCTCTGATTAAGTCACAATAATAACTGGATTTGGCAGACTTAATTTCACGGTTGACCAAATTTCTGAGCCTTCTATACTCGGTCCAGTGGAAAGACGAGTTCGATTTGATAGCCTTACGGTGATGGTAATCACGGTCTTGCATCGCTTCATTAATCTTGGTATTCATCCATGGCAACGGCATGCCTCGCACTCTACGTTTTTTTACAGGCGCGTGTGAATCCGCAATGTCCGAAAATAACTTATTCCATGTGAAAACGGCGTCGTCAATGTCATCTTCATTTCCAACAACATGCCAGGGAACGCCTTCAAGATCTCTTTTAAAAGCGTTGACATCGAAGTGCTTGTATGATCGATATTCAATTGTTCTTGGCGGGGCCTTGGCTACACCTGATTTCAGAACACAAAAGATAAGGAAATGATCACTGAGTGTGACAGGAACAACACCAGAGTCCACAATGCGATGTTCATTGTTCACTAAAATTACATCAATAAGTGTTCGTGACTTGTCAGTTACTCGAGACGGATCCTTTATGAGCTGTGAGAAGTCCAGTGTGCGCGAGAAATTCAGTAGCTCTTGTTTATCTTTCTTGCTGCAGTTGGAATGCGGGAGCATATTTACATTCAGATCACCGAGTAGAACCAAGTCGCATTTATCCAGATTAATACTAGACATGCCGTTATAAAGATTGGAAATAAATTCGCTAAAGTTCGCCTCGGGCGCTCTGTAAGCGCAACAGATTAGTGTCGGGCGACACTTGGTGCGAATTAGCTCAATCCACAAGCACTCATTAACGCCAGAGTCAATATCATGCCTGACGCGAAACGGCAATCCTTCACGAACATAAACAGCAACGCCCCCATATCCTGTTTTATTAACAATCCTATCCCGTCTGATACACGCAAAACCAGGCAATGCAATCTCGGTATCTTGGATGGTATCATCCAGCCATGTTTCCGATAATGTGAGAACATCAATGGTTTTGTTATCCAAACCTTCCAGGCGTATGGAGTCGGTCTTTTGTCGAAGACTGCGGATATTTAAATGTGCAATCTTGAGCCCTCGAGTTCTTCTGATATCAACTAGACTCCGATAACCTGGATTGATTTCCACGTCGCCAGCCAGGGCTAACAGGACAAATGCTAAGGAAGCATGTTGGAACAGCTTACAGGCAATATATCCCTTCTGAAAGCCACTGACTTCTTTATCTCCGTTACGCCCGTGACGTTTCACTGGGGCATGAAATGCTTGAATATCCACCTTGGAAGCCAACTGGGAGGCGAAACAGACATCCCTGACTTTGCATACCGTATTGATTGAAGGAATTTCCAGGATAGAACTGTTGAAGATTAGAAATAGGCAAAGGAATATGCCAATTTTTAAGGACAGAGAGTTTACGCGTCCGGCCGCCATTTTGTTCACACCTCTCGGCCGCCATTTTGTTCACACCTAGCGTGTAACGTTCATTTTTTTTTTTTGTAATGCGCATTTGAACATTTACGTATGGAATTTGCGCACAACAAATTCGTAATTATTATTATTATTATTATTATTATTATTATTATTATTATTATTATTATTATTATTATTATTATTATTATGTGTGGTTCCAGAAAATATCCATACCCCCACCACGGAGGGAATTTCACGTAAGACCCCCCACCTCTCCGGAATTTCCATTTTTGTTAAGAAAAATAAACCCCCCCACCCCTCCGGAATTTCCAAAAGTATATTGCGTACCCCCCAGCCCCTCTGGAAAAAAGATAAATTGTACAATGCTCTAAATTTTTGGTCATCTCTCTTGTAAACAGTTATAGTGTATAACCGATCGATCGGAAGATATCTTAAAATAATACATACATGTGCTGCTGAAGACAAAATACAGAAATTTCCTCAAAAGTAAACAGACAAAATATCTGGTAGTCACTTGTCAAAATAATTACCTTGATGTATAACCATCCATCCCTTTTCATTCCAATCGCTTTTGAAAACCGCTAAATCAGAACACGGATTTGAAAAGTGTTGATTTAAACATTCACCGTAGACATGATCACAAAATCACTGTAAATGCTCGCTGAGAAAGCAAAATTTAACAGGAAAATTACAAACAAATAGCCAGAAATAATAAGAACAAGTTAAACTCGAGTTTCTGACATCATTACACTATTTTCATTGCTTATAAACCTGAAACTTTTCACAAACAAGGACGATTTTCCTTCGATCGAACGTGAAACAAGCAACGCTTGTCACCAGTGCATTTCGGTCAAACCACGTGACACGTTTCGGGGGACTGGTAACAAGTAATGGCGGCCGCATCTACACGAACGAACATGGAGGATTTCAGTGAAATTGTTTGCTTTCAGAGTGCTTTCAGGAGAAAGAAAACCCGTTTTAAATGTAAAACGATTGTGAATCAACAACCCAGGCTGCTATTTTTGCTATGTAAAACATTTTGTAGAGTAGGTAAGAAACGATTTTGAAACTAGTTTGCACTGCATCAAACTTGACCGTCTGGAAACGTAATTTCACTGGCAACCCCCCTCCTCTTCGGATTTTCCTGGGCCCTTGACTCCCCCCCCCACCCCTCTGGAATTTCCAATTCCCTCCGTGGTGGGGGTATGGATATTTTCTGGAACTACACATTATTATTATTATTAAGGGCCCATTACAGTATCTCGTTGCCAAGCTACACGGTTGCCACGCAAGTGCAATTTTATTTCCGGTTTTCTCGCATTCGTGATTCAGCTTAGCGGCAAAATTTTACCCGAGTTTAGTTCCCTTTCGGTTAGAATCATATTTCAATGACGGAAATTTGTTCTGCAGTAAAAGCAAACTGGGTAAATTGAAATAAAAAAAGTTTGTCATACTAAATGATTGCAAAACATATACGAAGCCTGAAGCAAGTATCCGAAACGCCGAAATATTTTTAAAAGTAGTGCCGATGCATTAGAAAACATGCGAATGTGCGGCGCTACCGTATTTTCATCAGTTTCCCCTTCAGCTCACTGAAGAAATCTGTGAAAGCTACTGGCAAAAATTAAAGCACTGTCACTAGAACTAAACGAAGCTCAGAAAAAAAAAAAAAACAGCGATTCATTTCGTTCGCAAAACGAAGGTAAGATAATTTTTACACAGTTCAACCGCAGAAATATAGGAATGAACTCGATTTATCTGCCGTAAATTGCTTGCAGACACTGCTGATTATGATTCGTACAGCAGTCTATTTAAACCACAGGACAAATTCAGTAAGGTACAAAACTGCGAAAACTAAACTATATAAAACACCTGTATAAAACAATTCAGCTTACAAACGTTAACTTTTTATTCAACCGAACTATGAATTGTAGCCTCCTTGACAAAACATAATTACGCCGTTTACGGTAATTCGCAAATTACAAGCCGAAAATAAAGAAACTCACACTAAACTCTTTTAATACTTACGACCGCCTTTGTTTACATTTGTCTTAGCCTCTACAGTTAGTTGAGCGACAGTAAACGTTGTTAAAGCTGTCCGAATACAAGCAAGAAGTTAAGTTTGCCGTGTCGAAAAATTATAGGTTTTGAAGCGTACGTGAGCGGGGGGAAAGCCAACTTAGTGCAGCAATGTCAATTACGATGATTTCAACCAATCAGTCACCATATAATTTTACTTCCGGTACGGACGAAAATGCGAGTTTTTCTCGGAAGGAAAAAAACGTACCTTCTGTTTTTTGCAGTAAATCGAAAGAAAATACATTTTTCTTTAAACGTAAGCATGCGTTTTTGGAAAATCAAAACAACATTAAAGTTGTGTTCAAAAACGTGGTCAAAAGAACACATTTTCTTTACTTATTGTTCAAGTTTTTGTGCTAACGGAAAACGCATGCTTACAATTTTTAAGATAAACGTACTGATTGACATAATACTACAAACTATGAATGAGACCGTAAGTTTCTTGCGTAAAACTCAGTTTTTTGTTCTGGGTCACGTGACATTAGACGTGCACCGATGACGTCATCAACTGACTTGCAGTCGCACTCTAAAACTCCTGTCTAAATTTGGTTAAATAAAAGCAAAGATATATCAAGTAACAGCCAATTGAAATCTCCCTAGCAACGGCCCCAAAAGATACTGTAATGGGCCCTTAAGATAAGCCTGCAATGTGTAAAAAGAGCTTTAGCCAGATATGCTCTCTGCACAAATGAAATGAAATGAAATTTTCACCTCGTTAGTCTTCTCTGCCAGGGATTCTTGAAGTTGATGAATCTGTTGTGAATACTCATCCACCTAAAAAAATATATTTCAAGAGAAGAATCAGTCTTTTGCCCAATATTGGAGATATGATGTGGTTCAAATTTATCTTTGGTTTAAATTTTTTAAACCAGTTTTATTTTTATTTTATTTTTTTGTTTCAGTGTATGATATGGAATAAATAAAATTATAAGAGAGAAAATGAAAAATAAAAATCAAACTGGTTTGAGAAATTTTAAACCAATGATTTAGTAAGTTTACTAGTACTGATGTACAGGGTGTATGTTATGGGTTATACATGTACCAACAGTGGGAAAGAATTTTCAGATCACTTAAACAGGTTTCCAAAGAAAACAAGCTGAGAGAATTCCAATTTAAATTTCTGCATCGAGTTGTTGTTACTAAAAAAGAACTCTGCAATTTTGGTATTAAAGACGACAGTGAGTGTTTATATTGTGGAGAACCAGATTCGATAGAACACACCTTCTCAAATTGTCATTTTACTAAAGACTTCTTGTCAAAAGTGGTGCAATGGTTTAATAACTGCAATCAGTCTATCTTCATGCCATCAGTTCAGGAATATTTATTTGGGGTTACTTCCAACCTACCTAATAAGAAGCTAGTGAAAAAACTTAATTTTACCTTGCTATATGCCCGCTATTTTATTTTTACGAATAAGTTGCATAATAAGTCTCTCCTTATCACAGATTTTGTAAGTAGAATTTTAAGTAAGTACATGCTAGAAAACTTAGGTTAAAACTTGTCTTTTTAAAACAGGTCTTTTTCTTTTTCTCTTCTCTTTAATTCTCCACTGTAATCTATTATTTCGTAGTTTTACCATTAATTGCATTGTAATATAACTATATATGTGTGACTATCAATAAAATAAAAAATAAATAAAAAATAAATAAAAATGTACCAAACATTGTATGTTTGGCAGAGTTTTACAGTTGTAAATGGCCTTTCATACTCACAAGAGCTTGCCGTTCCTTTCGTGCCTCCCTCTTCACTTCTTTCAGAGCTTGCTGAAGCTTGGACACCTGTAATAACAATGATAACATTATCTCCTTGATGAAGCTGCACGTAAATATAAAGCATTTTCAATAAATAATAATCACTGTAAAAGAACTTGTAGTTAATACACTTGTAGTAGTAAATGTAATGATTTGAAACAAAAAAGGTATTCATGACTGTATACACTGTAGCTAACAGATAACTTTTGTCAGCCCAAAACAAGTAAAATTTTAGCAAAGTTTCATCTTTCCATCTGCTTAATGTAAAGAATATGAATTTACCAGCATTTCTTTTACTAGCTAGGGAAAGTTAGTTTACATGACAGTATGTAAAAGAAAAAAAGTAAACTGCAATGAAGGGTATAACATACACGTACATGTATAGGGTACATAATTACATTCTTTGTGCAAAGAAAATTTGTTTACTGGAGGCTACTGTATTTTTTCACAGTGCATTTTGTCAATTACTATCCAAAAGTACATGTAAGTAACATTTCTGGACTTTTCAGCTGTAGTTCTCAAACTCATTAATAATTCATCTAGTTAAAACAATGGAAATCAGGGCCGTGTCAATGGTTTTAATATGCAATCTTACTTAGCATAGATTTTTACAATTTTATTTCTCAGTTTTCTCCGAAGTTTTAGTTTTAATTGAGAAGATATTTCAAACACACAAGACAAAATTTCTTGACATTTCCAAACACATCAAAGTTTAAATACTCTGCTGCATGCTGTATTTGCAACTCTCTTGTCGGTGTTTGGAAATGTGATGAAATGCTGTCTCTTGTGTTTGATATATTACATGAAGTTAGGCCCTGGAGAAAGACCTTTGAGCTACATCATATGTAAACATGCAACAATAGCTTCAACACAGTCGGAAGGGCAACCTTAAAAATTGGTGACACATAATATCTTATTATCACATATAATATCTTATTAATAAAATATTTCTGTTATTTTACCTGTTCATCTTTCTTGCCGTCTTCTTGTTTAAGGTAGGATATGACATCTAGTGTGTCTCTTTCAGTATTTGACATCTGCATTTGTAGCATGTCATTTTCGTACACCAAGCGTTTGGCATTGTCTCTGTTAAAAAATACATTAGCCAGTAAGGTAATAGATAAATGGCAGTCTTTATTCAGTGACTATAACTTTAAATTTTATTAGACATACAATAAAATTACCTGTATTCCTGGCGGGACTTTTCCACAGCATCCAATTTGGTTTCCCATAACTTTGCATTAGCAATGGCATCTTTGAGAACTGATTCCTTCTTTCCCTTTTTCCCTTCCTTTTTCCCCTTCTTCCTGTTAAGTTGACGGAAAAAGAAACTTAGATTCAACTATACAATTTGAAGTACCACAAGATCAACAAGCACCAACAGGCTAAATACATGGTCGTAGACTATAACACTTTACTCAACTTAAAAGTTCCCAATGTATCAAATTGACAGACTCCACCACCTTCAGACTTGCAAGTTTATTTAATATCAACTGAGTTGATAAAATTAACGAGTTTGCAAGTTAAGCTAAGATATGACCAAACTTACAGTAGGTTACTGAGAACGGATTTGTTATAATAAGCTAGGAGGTATTATTAGCTAGGGGTATTCTGCAATCTAGCCGATTTCTAAACAATTATACATGTGTATTCCCATAATAATGGACTGTTAACGATCAAAGAAAGATGCGAGTCAGAGGACTGTGGACAGTCTGCCATTGCAACAGTTTTACAACCTGTTAGTTAATCAAAATCAGTTACACACTGTAATTAAGCTATTTTATATTTTGGAAAAATTATAGAGTCATGTTTTTGAGTTGACGCTTTAAAAGTTAAAATGATATGAGATAAAATCAAGCTCGATGGGACGTAAAGCCAAGAAAAATTAGTTCTTAGATAAGAAGCAACAAGACACTTAACATAAAATAAGTAGCCTTGGCTGCTTTGATCAGAAAACCATACTAATTGTGTGGTGCTAGACAGTACAGGGCTACTGGCTGTGACGAAGTGAATTTTCATCGATGAAAAACTTGAGCCTAAATAAAAACTGCTGCATTCTGCGCGTATTTTATCAGTTTATAGCAACAACAAAACATACCCTCCTTTCTTTCCTTTTCCTCCTTTTGCTTTCTTGGCTTTTTTAGGCATTTTATAACGAGTAATTTGTACAGCTACTCGGCAAGACCGACTTCTCAAAATGGCCGACTCTTGAATGTGTTCTCGTTTCCAGGCAACGTTTGTTGACGCTCTGACGCCTCCGACCAAATTTTCTTACAGGGGTAGGGACAAAAACAGTGGCGAAACCTAATCATTTTTACTACCCCTCCCATGTCGTTACGCAGTGAAAGCTTGGCCTCGATATGGAGTGCCGAAATTTTACTTTGTAGGATGGGGAAAGTACATCGTCCCCAAAGATCTGGGTACGAGCGGTCAACTTCTAAAAACAGAAACATTACGTATTGAACATGGCGGATTGAACATCATTTCAAAATGGGTTGGTATATTTAGCTCTGATCTGAGGTCATACTTCGCAGTTTCATCGATTTGGAGACAGCTAACAGTTCTTTTGACTTTCCTTTCTCAAACATGCTTGGTTCAGGGTTTAACAAGCAGAAACTGAAGGTGAATTTGAAGTTGGCCATCAACAGGCTCAAACTATTGGAGAAAAAGAAGAGTGAGTTTTGTTTCTTATTTCTTTGCATTTCGTCATTGTTGCTCTCTCTGTATTAAACGCAGTATCTTTACCTGGCGTTCAAAAGAATTTTCTGTGGATATAACGTAGTATTTTACAAAACGTAACCTTAAATCGCCCGTTGTTTTGAAGGAGATTTCATGAATTCAGTCTCCAGCTAATAAGTCTCAAGATTTGAACGCGAAGTGATAACTAATTTTGCTGCTCTTTACATATAACAGCGGAGTTAGCGCAGAAGGCAAGAAGAGAAATTGCTGACTACATAAATAATGGCAAAGAAGAAAGAGCAAGAATTAGAGTGAGTAAACTAGTATTTGGTGTAAATTTAATTTTCCTTTGCCTGAGGAATACCGGTATTTTTTTTTTTTTTAATTTATGTTCGAGAACTGTCTGGATTTGAGTAGTTATTTTATTGTGAGATTGTGCACAACTGCATAAGAAATAGTTCTTCTGTCAAATCATCGTCTATGTTCATCACAAGTGTTTCTACGTGTGTTGTATATAAGATACTTAGCTTTGCATAATAAATGATGGCTTTTAATTTACATGACAGTCCAAGTTGTAAAGTTAATAATAACAAGCTCTATCTCAGTCCAAACTCATTTCTTGTCTTGTTTAAAAGACACTGGAGGCTCGACCCAAGCAACTTCATGCAGATCAATATCGTAGCTCTTTAATTACAGAACTTTCTGTGTGAAATGACTGGCTTGGATTGGTCAGTGAGCTACGAACAAATCGTCGACAATACAGAGATCTCCATAGATCAGAATTTTTGGTCATTGTGAAATTTTAGGGGTTGAATTTCAGACATGACAAGACTCTCCTATCTTGACTTAAATCCTCGACCCTGAGGAAGAAATAAGTCAAAGACGTAGGAAAAATGATAAGAGCCTGTTTGCCAGGATCCAAAATATCTTACTGTGTGTGTGCTTGTTGATTATTATTATTTTTTAACTGCATTTTCAAAAGGTTGAACACATCATTCGAGAAGACTACTTAGTTGAAGCTATGGAGATGCTAGAACTGTATTGTGATCTACTGTTGGCCAGATTTGGTTTGATCGAGACTCAGCAGTGAGTAAAATGCTCAACACTTTCAGTTTCTTATTAACCTTATTTTAAATAAGAAATAACTTATTGTTAGACTACTTACTGATAATTTACCATTCCTTAAATTTTGGTAGTTAAAGTCTGCGTTCGAGCCTAGTGGCCCATCAAACCATTGTTTGTCCCAGTTTCCCCCTGGATGGGATGCTAGTCCATTGCAGGGGAGCCCCAGCAGTTAAATTCGCCAGTTCCCATTATTATTATTCGTACACGCGGGTGTAGAGAGGCACTAAGAGAGTAAGTGTCTTACCCAAGAACAGAACATAATGACCCTGGCCAGGGCTTGAACCCAAATTGCTCGACCAAGAGTCCAGTACACTAACCATAATTTTATTTAATTGTGTTTTTGTATAAGTACTTAGAAAAATTAATGGAACTGATATTAAATTGTTGTTTCAGAAAATAACAACAGCTGTTACCCCTCTCACAGAACTCTCCTCCACACCCCTCTGGAAACTCCGGTTTAGCATTGAGCTTGAGCCCCCATCCTCCCATCCACCTTGAAGTTTCCATTGACCTTTCTTGGGTTGGGTATGAGAGAGAGGTGATAGGGCATTTACCCTAGCCTTCTAGTCTACCCTTATCTGTGTTGTAACAAGGTCTAGCTTCTGTCCACACAAGACCCATCTTTCTTGAATTCATCTACTACAGCTGTACATGTACTGTAGCCCACTGTCTTGGAAATTCTGAGATTTAAATGAAGGATGGTAGCCTGTAGCCTGTAGCCTGTAGCCTGTTAGTAGCAGCTAGTGCTGCAGGAGGTCAAGTTGGTTCAAATCTTGCCAGGATCCATGGTGCAGGGAGGGGGGAGGGGGGGGAGGACAATACTCATGCCTACATGTTCATGGCAACTTTACATAACAGATTTGTCCATCCAGCAGATTTATCCAATTTATTTCATAAAACAAGTTGTACAGGGTTAATTTTAATTAAATTGTTTGCTATGGTAGATATTGTGATGAAGGAATGGTTGAGGCAGTAACAACTTTAATGTGGTCTGCACCACGTCTGCAATCAGATGTGCAAGAGCTACGAGTGGTAAGGATCTCTTTAGACACTTTTTCCCCTTCAGTTGATCAGCTTGGAATGGAGACCACCATTACACTTTTTTTTTGAGCCAAGTGGCTCATCAGGCCAGAGCTTAATATCCGGGTTTGTGTAGCATACACTGTACAAGTCATGTATAACAGCTAGAAGTATTTCTACTCTTGCCTGGATGCTATGCTAGTCCATCTCAGAGTTACCCCCAGCAGTAAATTTACCAGTACCCATTTATACACCTGGGTGGAGAGAAGCACTATGAGATCTAGAGTTAAGTGTTTTGCCTAACAACAGGATGCAGTGCACTGGCCAGGTCTCGAACCTTGACCACTCAATCTGGAGTCCGATGCGCTAACTATTAGGCCTCCCAACCTCCATTCTTTAGGCATGTATTTTAGTGCTAACAGTGCCCCAAAGTCGCCTCTTGGCAAGTTCCTTTGAATTTGTAAAATGGTCATACATACCACTGAAAGTCATGCAAAGCCGAACCACGTAGTCTGACCTAATGGCAGTACATTACAGCTGTATTATACAATACAACAGTGCTTAAACCTGACCAACTACAGAAGAAACCAAGAAACCAAGACTGTCAAGTTATCCAGCTCCCTTAATGACCTCCCTCCCTTTTTCCAATTCCATAAAATTTATATTGATCAGTCAATACTTGTTCTATACAGCGATTGCTAACACTTTTATATTTATTAAATGTCAATTTTCGCAAAATAGTATAATTTTTTGTATTGTAAACTGGTTGGGTTAAAAGGGAATTTCTGGTATTTACTCACGTTGGTCCATGTGTGTTGTTTTTTTAAACAGATTTCTGATCAGCTTGGATTGAAGTATGGCAAAAAGTTTGCTCATGAAGCTAGCATCAATTCCAATGAAACAGTGAATAAACGAGTAAGCTCGTTAATTTCAAGTTGTTGAACATTTGTTATTAATTAAATTAAATTTTGATTTTTTTTTCTTACAGTAAATAGGGTATTACCCCCCTCCCTATTTTAGGCTTCCTTGTTACATTAATAAATAAACATTGCTGGAAGTTGTAAAACCAATCACTGGAGATACATGACTTTTGTATTTTGACAGCTGGAGTTACTGAGCAGTAGTTTTTAACTGAGTGTTGTAAAATAAAAATCCAACACCTAAATGTTATCACTTTGGCCAATCACAAAGACACAGACAATCCAGTGAACAAATAATGTGTAACCAGCATATAACCACTATATAATGGGTAAATCGTCCCACATATGAACCTAGTAAATAGCCGTGAGTCTCCCGTAGCTCAGTGGTTAGAGCACCCAACCAGTATCTGGGAGGCCATGGGTTCGAGTATCGTCTACATGTAGGACTCAAATTTTTTCCTTGTCCCATGCTCGTGACAAATAAACATTTTCATCTTTATCAGTTCTTAATAAAATTTATTAAATATTATTTTTACTTATGCATTGTGTATATAATAAAATAGGTTTTCCTTTGTTTATAGCTCATCCTTAAACTTAGTCCTCAACCTCCACCAAAAACATTAGTGGAAAATTATTTAATAGAGATTGCTCGTAGCCATGGTGTAGCTTTTGAGCCTGATCCATCTGTGATGGGGGTAGGTATTACATCTGTTGTATGTGCATTATTATGAACATTCTCTTGATCCAGTGCTACATGTAACTCTTATGGCGATAGACAAAATTACCAGTAATACTGAACATTAAGCCATCACCCCGGGGCAGTAACAAGCAAGAGGCAAGGCAAGGACTTGCCTCTTGCAAGACTTACCTCGTCTAGATTTACACCAAAAAACAAAATGTTTATTTAGGAAAATAGTCCACAGTTGAAGATTGACTTTTTAAATAGAAGAAATAAAATAAAAAAAATGTAAAAATGCTGAAAATGGTTCACACCATCGGCGATCACCGATCTTGCCTCGTCTCAGCCAAAAGTCTGGTTACAGACCTGCACACAATGTTAGCCCCCTGCTACAGTGGCTGGGGGCTAGGGAAGGATCATGTTTACTGGTATATTTGAAAAAGATCCTGTTGGTAAGAGATTTGTTACTTAACTGAAAAAGTTTATTATGGAAGTAAGCAGAACGGATAAAAAAAAACAGCATACTGACCCTGGACCCAAATGGGTGTTTTGGTTGGAAAAGAATTCCATATTGCTGTTTAACAAACTAATATAAAGCAGAAGAGGGTTTCAAGCAAGTCCAGTTTGTTTTTTCACTTTTTTAAGCCTGGTTCAATACTAAGAAAATATTTGGCTGACATTGGAGCAATCTGATTGGCTGATTTTAGTTACAGCTCAGCCATGCATACTTTCGCACATGAAGTGAAGAGTCCTTCGTGAGCAAAGACTGAAACTAAACACACAGTTGGACTCAATAGATGCGAAAGTATTTATTTATCAAATTAAATACAGTAAGCACTGACACTTTGAATGCTTATGACCGTGAAACACTTACATGTAATAATATTCTAATACTCTGCCACCTTTCTTTGTATTAACACTCCAAACTTCAGCCATTATCTTTCTGCGTGATAATGGAGTTAAGATGACTTGGAAGTGTCATAGTTTAATTTTGCTTATTTTCATAGCCAACTGTATTTTGTAACATTCTCTTATTAAGATGAATTCATTGTCTTGATATTAGGATCTTCAGTTGCCAGATGATGATATGAAGCGACGGCCACCAGATGACAATAACTCTGGAGGAGGAGGAGGCGGAGGAGGAGGAGGTCCAGGTCGTATTGGGTTTGAAGGATACGGGGCAGGCTTTGATGGGCCTGGTATTCCAGCAATGACAGGAGGCAGTATGGGATATGCGGCATATCCTCCACCAGCACATGTAAGTCAGTTTATGTGTTGAGTAACAAGGCCCTGCTAGGGTAATTCCAACAAGCGACATAGCCCAAAAAGTAGCGACAGCACATACATGTAAAATGAAATCGCAACAGAAGACAAAACGTCGGGGCAAAAATTCTGACAGCGACATCAAGGTAGAGAATTAGGGGACAAAGAATAGCCTATTGGTATATTGTTACATTTTAATTTTAAGACCAAGAATGGTCAAGAATGAGGCTGAAGTTATTATTGGTTGCTGTGCTATAAAAACGCAAGATTCCAACGATCCCCCTACCCCCTACCTGCTCAATGGAAAAACTTAATTCTGACATTAGATTAGCAATTTTCTGTTCAATTTCTGACAGCGACATTAAGTGTGATAAAACAGCAACACAGTATGTTTTTAAATTCAGAAAAGTGACACCCCCCCTGAAATGGCTTCAGTAACTGTAAATTTACAAAATGTTACAATTACAAATACTGTTAAAGCTCTATTAAGCAAAAAAACGATGTGTACATCTGTGGACTGATGTACAATTTAAGTTGTATATCAGGAATGAGTTAGCGAAACCAATTTTTCTCTTTTTATGCAACAGGGAAATGCCCCACCCTACCCAACAGGACCACCAGAAGCACCACCAAGCTACCCACCAGAGAAGAAGTTACCCCCCTACCCAGGAGGGCCTCTTAATAGCCACAATGTCGGGCCTCCACCACCAGGTAAATGTTTGTAGTCTATTTCCCCTCCATCCCTCCAAGTTTATTTTTTTCCTTAGTGGCCATTTTGCCACCGACTGCTCAAGTTTGGTCGCCAGTGAAAAATTTTGGTCGCTAAATCCCCACACTCTCAATCCTTCTTCTGAATTTTAGTCGCCAGGCTGGTGACTTCAATTCCAATTTAGTCGCCAGTTCCAAAATTTTAGTCGCCATGGCGACTAAAATGGTCTTAACTTGGAGGGTTGCCCTCCCTATGAGCACATTAGCTGAGCCTAAGGCGGATGTCTGCGTTACATGTAGGTCATGTGGCCCACGTTGCAAGAGCTAATTTGGTTTCTGTCGCATTAAGCAACTGGGAATTTCTCCCTGGATGGAATGCTAGTACATTGCAGGGTTACCCCCTGAATTAAATTTGCTGGTACCCATTTATACACCAAGTTAGAGAGAGGCAAATCAGTCTGCAAAAGTTATTAAAAGTGTTTTTCCCAAGATCACAATCCAGTGACTGCAGCCAAGGCTCATACCTGGGCCAGTTAAACCATTAACCATTAATTTAAGGTTGGCACACACTAGGGGACTAGTCGCAGAGGACCAGTCCCCTAGTGTGTACTTATATTTTGCAACAAAATTCTAGTCCCAGGGACCACAGTTTTAGTCCTTGCGATAAGTCCCACGAATTGAGCTGGTTTGATTTTTGGGACTAGTCCCAGGGACCAAAAGTCCCACAAATTGGTCAATTTTCTGTGTAGTACACACTAAGGGACAAGTCGGACCGGTGGCCATTCCCTGCAACTTGTCCCCTCGTGTGTGCCTCTGAGCCTCTCAAGGTCAAGAACCACATACAGTGGAACCTCGATTTAACGAACCTCTATATAACGAAGTCCTCGGTTTAACGAACGATTTTCTGCAGCCCGTCCAAGGTTATAGTAAAATGTATGGAGCAGGACCTCGATATAACGAAATCCTCGTTATAACAAACACAATCCAGAGACCCAAACGTAAAATGTACCTCGATATGACGAAAAAATGTCAACACGCGACAAAAGATGAATGAGGAACAGACCAACAAAGATGAAAATATTTCTTTAATCCTGTAACAAGAGAACAAGTTCAAGTACATATGCTCATATCTATGTGCATATATTAGACATTATAAATGTTATTTTCAGAAATCGTCAATATCCGAAAATGCTGGGTTCGTAGTGCAGCGTAAAACTGTCAAAAATTGATTAACTATCAAGGCTGCTGCCTAACGGGCGCCCGGTCGCCAGGGGCGCCTAAGTTACGAGTGCGGGCGACTGAATTTTTGTTCAAGGAGCCCGCATGGGCGCCTAAACATTGATCTTCCACTCCCATCCTTTGACTTCAATTTCCTTGTAACCTTGTTTCATTGGCATAAAAAATCCCATTTAAAACAAAAAACTGCTTCATTTTAAAACGGAAACGCTAAAATTGTTCGCATTTAGCGTATCAAGTACGTAACGTGTCTTTGCAAAATTTAGCAACTTCGAAAACCATTCGCTTTCAAGTGTTTAGGACTGGGCCTAACTTCCAAATATGGAATAATGGTATTATGTTCTGGTTTACGTTTCGTTTGCTTCGTTGACGTTTTGGAGAAGTTTCAAAGTGAATCCAAGTGAATCTGAAGTAAATTTTAAGGATACAAAAGTAAATCAATCTGTTTGCTACTGCAGTCATGAATCAGGTCTGAAATAATTTTAATCTGCAAACGCTTGATACAAAAACCTTTCCGACAGGCTTAAACTTACGTAAAACAACGTGCCAAATATCGTGATGTGTACACAAACTTACGTGGCGTGTTTTACATGTAATTCAGCTTAATCTATGAAGCATTGAACGCTTAACTTTAGAATGAACATAAAGTGTATGCCTCTTTCTTTTCATGTGACATTTCACATCTGCTGCCGCTTTTTTGTGGACTAAGGTTGTTATTTTCAACGAACTGTTTTATGTTTTCGCGTTTATAATGAGGAGCATTCTCGGGCATTGATCCGTAACTAGCAAATTTTTGTGCTGGAAACCTCAGTGCTTTTTGCCTGCTCAGATGTTCAGTTTGAATAAAACAAATTGCTTTTGCTACTACATTAATTTTATAAACAACTTATTTGATGAGTAAAGTAATTTGAAGTGTTTTCACAATTTAATGTTTCTGTTCTATTTTTGTCAACTGGTTATCATGTAACAAAGATAAGATCATAACTTAATTAAAGTGTTTACACAGGTGTTTTTGACTTCTTATTACCTTTTCTAAACCTAGGAAAAATTGACCTGCTTAATTATTGCTTCTTTTTTAACCTTGATTACTAAAACATTAATTGAACTGGATTTTCCTGCTTCATGTTCATTGATTTTCTACATGAAAAAACTAATGAAAGTACATGAAATGCACTCAGACTGGCACTGGCTTAACAAATGAATTAACACTTCATGCTTTCAACTAAATGCATGTCAGTTTTCATTGTTGGTTTATTTCTCCCAGCCCAGCTAGTGATTTAACCCACAGAGGGGAGAGATAATATATATTGCTGATATTGATGACTTATCCAACTTCTTTCCTCTGGGTCTCTTAGGTTGCTGCAGAGTAAAAAGCAGTTTTATGGGGAGGCTCTGCCCCAGAGTACCCTTACCCTTTCATATACCATTTCTGCAACCTCATTTCCAGGATCTCATGAACGAGGTTGCCATTTTTGGTATGTGAAAGCGACCCTTACCCTTTTAGAAACCATATACCCCCTCATGAAGATGGCGCCCCTTTCACATACCAACAAAAGGAATACTACATCTTTTTTTCTTATTTTTCACTTGAATAATAACACTTTAAAATACTTAAATGACTTGATCATTTGGTGGGTCTGTTCAAGCATTATGAAGGGTTCTTTTAATACTTTAAAACCAGTTTTCCCTCCCCTTTTGTATAGTCCAACTCATGAAATCCCCACCCTTTTATATACCTGGAGCCTGAAAAAGGTATCCCTGTTGGGTGGAGCCTCCCCATATAGTCCACTATAGGGAGTACCCCTAGGGGACATTCGGGTATATTATAGCAATAATGTTGGGGGAAGGTTCAATCCCTGGGCCCCTCTCCTAGGCCACATAGTCGACCACATATTTGCCTAAGTAACCCCCCCCCCCAGATTTGTCTTCGGCAACTTAAGCTGGGCTTCTAAAATAATGGCTTGGGCTCCTAAATTTTGAAGTTAGGAGCCCGAAGGGCTCCTAAAAAATTTTCTTAGGCAGCAGCCTTGACTATACCTCGATATAACGAACATTTTCGTTGTTTTTCCGCAAATTCGTTATATCGAGGTTTTCGATATAACGAACCCTCGATATAACGAACAAATTTCCCCAGTCCCTTGGCACTTCGTTAAATCGAGGTTCCACTGTAGTAGTTCTTTTTACCATGTTTAATTTAAGGCGTATTATTTTTATATGATCATGGCTTTGCTTTTTTTCAGCTCCCCACCAGCCCCCTCCCCCCAGTGCACCACGCCCTTCATCAGGGCCCAGTTTTCCAGATCTTCCTGCTGTACCTACAGATCTACCCAATTTGCCTGACAGTGTACCAGGGGCGAACAGTGCCGGTGGTGAAGATGTAGATTTTGATGACCTTACAAGAAGATTTGAGGATCTAAAAAAGAAGAAGTAGTCTTGTTGCACAGTAGAGATTCACAATGAATATATACTCAAAGTTTTTTAAGTAAATTTTGTTAGCTACTTCTCAATCAGCTTTTTCTACAGCATGTTCCCTTTGCTGATCTCACAGTCAGTAGGCAGTTCCTTCCCAAATTTTAAACTATTGAACACCAAGTTACACTAGTGATCAAACTCTGATTTCTCCTCATAGTGTCAGTTCATTATCAGCATACAGGTCATGAGAATATAGCAAGTGATCATGAAAGGCAAATTACAAACTTTTATATCTGAGCAAAATCGACCAAGTATTTACTTAAGTAAGTCAGGGCTTGAAATTCACTTTTAAGTTCCCTTGAAAAGGTTTGCTAGTAGGATTTTTCTTGAGTGACTCTTTCCGCTCACAAAACAAGTAAAGACATGCGTTCTAGCAATTTATCGTCGAGAAATGTTTACTTGTAAATGTTTGCTTCTCATAAAGTCCAAAAAAACACCTGCATTTTGAGAATTTCAAGCCCTGTTAGATACGTCACGCAGACCAGTAAGGTCGGGGTATTTGTATGCGCACTGGGCTAAAAGCCTTAACAGTAGAATTGTAACTGTGACTTTGGAGACTGTTCGTGACATACCGGTATTTTTTTAGTGATGTCAAGGAAAACAGTGTAGTAATCATGTAAATTCCAACTAAAGGTGGCGAACCTCCCATCATTCAACTTAAAGGAGCAACATTACGGCATTTAAGGTGATTTTTCTGCTTAGTTTCAAATTGAAGGAAACCTCTAAGTAATAGTTTTCCAATGTACAAAAGCACCAACGGAGAAATAAAGACCCAAAAATAAACAAGGATGGTTTTTTTGACTGACGAAGATTATGACGGATTTCGAGCCACAAACTTGAAAAACTTTTCCAATTTTTTCAAGATCCGTTGTTCGTGACGAAGCTTCTTTAAAACAAGAAAAAACAAATATTGTTTTGATTTAAGATTGAGGAGGTATAATAGGCTTTGCTTTTTTCTCTATATTTCCCTCTTGTGTACTTTCAATGTAATAATCTGTATATGCTGTTTTTTTTATTATATCAATACGAATTCAGAAATAAAGGAACTGGTGACCATGCTATAAAGCTGTCTTTGCATAGTAAGCCTTTTTTAAAACTCATAATTCAAAGAATTCATTGAGAAATATGAGGAGAATTTTTGCCATGACATAAAACACGAACTCGAATATTGGGAGCATGAGACAAAGAGAGATCTCGGTCACTCACTCTTCCCTTTCATCCAAAAATGCCCACGCCATAACGAATACAATGTCTCGACCTTGTACTCGGGCACTTACAGCAAGGCGCCCAAAAGTGTGACCACTTTTAATTTATTCACATTCTTTCGTGCAGATTTAATCCAATCAAAAGCCGTGGATAGCTTGCAGTTGACTTCTGATTGGATTAAATCTGCACGAAAGAATGTGAATAAATTAAACGTGGTCACACTTTTGGGCGCCTTGCTGTAATGGTACTTGGGTAATTTAATTTACTGTGTGTGAACACGACGCTATTTTTTGCCGATGCCCAGGTACCAGTGCTCGGGCGCTAAGTGTGAACATGGCCTTAACCCAACGAGTCCTAAAGCTCGTCTTTGCTTGGATAACTTTTGCCTGTGTAACAGGCGCAGGAGTATCGATACAGGGCGGGAATTGAAGGTTTATCAATCATGTATTTATCAAGTGAACTCACGATTGCATTTCTGCGCCTTTCACTGACACGCAAACTCAGGTCAATTAACAGATTTTCGCTACCGTCAGAACCTTAGCGGTCGACATCTCAGGAAACAGAAGTTCACTGGGTCACATCCGTGGGTTGTGATTGGTAGATTTCGATCCATTTTGTCTGTGTCATTTTCTAAAGGTTTTTTGAAATTTAAAGTTCGCGCAGTGTTTTTGAAAGGCGCTGTTTTCAAATGTTTCGCAATAAGAAAAGAGCGTCATGCAAATCTAGCTGCTAGAAAGAAATGTTTTTCATATACGAATTGTGAAAGACATAGTCCATGGCCAGTCCCTGAATTATCCCTTCCGCGTGCCCTTTATAAGGGTTTAACCCGGACTCAGGAAGCCGGTTCAACCCCAACAAAGGGCGCAAGGAAGGGAGAGGTTAGGGACTGGACTACCTTAGACATGACCTGCCATTCGGGGTTCACCGAAGGCAAAACTGGCTGGTTCTACAAGAAGTTGTTTTTAAGAAGGAAAATAGAAAATTAAGTTGCTTCAGGATTAAATTGAATCGTGCGTGGTTCACACTAAATCGGTACTAACTCGAAACTTTCATTTTCTTGTTTAGCAGAGAAACGAAACAAAGCGCGCAGTTTAGGTTAAGACCAAAGAAAACAACAATCTCGTCACCAGGACTATCCGATGGGCTGAACGCAACAGAGATCGCTTAAAGCTCACTCCCCATAGCGTGTGCTATCAAGTTTAATTAGCAATATAGGGAAAAAGAAAAGTTAATCAAAGTCTCTTCGAGATATCGACGTTTTTGCATGAAGTATGAGTCGAAGGTTTATCCTGTGCATTGTTCTTCGAACTTATCATTACAGTTTCTTTGTAGTTTAGTTTAACAATTTCCTATCTTCGCGGGGGAAATGCAGCCATATAATTTTGTCAAAAATGGCTCGTCCGCGCCGGGTATTTATACACATATTCCTTAACATTAATATAATAATAATAATAATAATAATAATTACATTACACAAATAAACAGTGCAAATTTCACCGAGATCTGACAATTCTATACTTGCAAGGACCTTTCGAGGCAGTCGATTACGGCAGCGAAATTAGCAAATGAAACAGCAAAATATATATGCGTTCCACGCTTTGTTTTTGCGACGCCATATTTGAATTGTTATAGGTAGACCGCTGTTCAATGTGTTCAAGGCCGTATCGTTATGATTGCTCCACGAAAAAGCACGAAACAAAATACGGATATTTCCGACTACTGTCGGAGAAAACATTGCGCATATAATTGCGGCGTAAATAAATCGTTACACTCAAGCTGCGTTTTGTCTAGGCTCTGCGAGGGTCGGATATCAAGACCAAGGATTAAACAAAATCCATATATACAGTTAATGTTTCAGTGAATGCTTTCGAATTATATTTGAAGATGAAATACGAAAGAATTTTGCTGTCTTTGACTGAAATTCCACTCGAACTGCGTAGATACGATAGCATGTTGTAAAGCCGATTCATGCAACATTACTGTCAACGCGAAATCTCGTCCCTAACGACCTAGGCTGATGCCGGGGGGGGGGGTACTCCCTATAATGGACTATACGGGGAGGCTCCGCCCGAAAGGGGTACCTTTTTCAGGCTTCAGGTATATAAAAGGGTAGGGATTTCACGAGTTTAAGTATATGAAAGGATATGGAAATCTGTCATTTGGCTATTTAAAAGTGCCTTTAATTAAAATATTTCGAACGGACGCAATTTATGGTTGTATTATTTTAATTTATTAAGCGCTACATAAAAATGACAAGAAAACGTCCTATTTCAAGTCCACGCCATGTCTCTTAGGTATATGAAAGGGGTACCTTTTTTCAGTTAAAGGTATACGAAAGGGGTACAATCTCTGTGAAAAACGGTATATAAAAGGGTAAGGGGTTAGAACTTGGGGCGGAGCCTCCCCGTATAAAACTTTTTTGAGTAGCCCCCCGGGGGGCTGATGACGAATTTTTAACCGCTCCTAAGCTAAAAGAAGCCCCCATCTCTTGCATTTGTTTTAACTTCAATAATATCTTTGAAAAGAGCGAGTTTTTTGGTATGGTTTATTTTTGACGTTTGTAATTTTTTCGTGATGTAAGTGCTAGTGATTATTTATTCGTGTTTTAGTTACGAAATCCATTGTTTGTTTCAGACACACGTGCGTTGAGATAAGAAAGCTGACATGTCACTTTTAAAATTGTTATATAACGTTTGTAAATGTGACAAGTCACGTTTTTTCCCACGAGATCGCAAGTGATCACTCACAGCGGAAAGTAATCCCTTGAGAAATTAAAACAGTCCCTTGAGAAATAAAAAAAGTCCCTTGAGAGTTTACAAATATGTGGTTCCAAATTTTGTTCACATAACCCCTATTCTACGTTTTTAGCTTGTAAACAAGCAAAAACGTCGAAAAAAGTAGGTTCAATTCTAAAACAGTTTTATTAAACATTGCTTAAAACGTTTTAACATTGAAAATCAGATTTTACTAAGCTTACACCATTCTCGTCCCCCGAGTTCACAATCCTTCTGGTCTGCGCCGGAGATCAAGTTCTCTTGCCTGTTCGATTTGCGAGTATGCGCAGAGTCTCATTCTGTATTACCAGCCAATCAGATTTGTCAATTGGACAGTGAATCGCGGACTTCCAGTGTTGGAGGCGGCCAGGGATCTCGATCCCTGGCGCAGATCAGTAATATGCTGCCATCGGATAACATGAGTTCCATAAAAAAAACTCACCAGCTAACTTGGGCATAATAATCAAGCGTGAGCTTAATAAGCTGCCTTTAGATAACATGAGCTCCTTAAGCAATAATAAGCAACTCGCCAGCCAACTTGGACATAATCTGATCAAGCGTGCGCGTAATATGCTGCCCTCAGATAAGATGAGTTCCATAAGGAACTCACCAACCAACTATTTTCTATTTGTAAATCCACATGAATGATCGATCGATAGAACATAGAAATGATCATCTTGCATAAAGCGAAAACAACTTAAATCTTAAAAGGTCGAAACGTTTACGCGACATCAAAGTATCTAGAAATCATTCCTTGCTAGATGAGCTTCTTCTGTCTTGTCGATGTAACCTGCAATTCTAATACTGCATCGGAGCTGGCGGGCGGCGCGCCTCATACAGTCCGATGTAACCTGCAATTCTAATACTGCACCGCTTTAAAATATTTTCTTCATCGGAGCTGGCGAGCGGCGCGCCTCATACAGTCCGATGTAACCTGCAATTCAAATACTTCTCCGCTTTAAAATTGTGTCAATGTTCTTTCCTTCAACTGGTGGGCCATATAGTTTAGACCGCAACACGGAGATACTTATCATCGAGCCACAATATATACTTTTAAGTCTGCTCTCCCAATGGAATACATAATCAAGAGTAACTAATCATTAGCTGGGCAACGTTTTTTTTTGTCTGTTAGGTGGTGCAGCGTCATGGAACAAAAAAATAATTTTATGTGCATGTTTCTATTGAAGACGGCTGCACACTTACGCTTTCCACAACACTTGTACATTGTACAAAATGCTGAAAATGGAAACAGTGCGGCGTTATTTAGCATTGTTTTTCATTGGATGCGTTTTTCTTCTGAAGGCTTTGCTTCGATACAGCTTGTTAAGATTCAGTTTCGTGATTTTACGGGCCTGTTACCAGTACGAGTCTAGTACGCAAAAGGCCGCTTCTCTCGCAGTTTAAGAATTAAACTGCTTTGGCCTTTAAAAAAAGTCATATGAAAATTTCTTTCTATTATTGTCGGCCGCTCATTATGCATCTAATTCAGTTTGGTAAGTTACTTGCGGGTATAATATGCGCTCGTCAGTTCGAAAATTCTATAGTTTCTACAGTTTCTATAGGCTCGATCAGGAAAATCGAACAAGGTGAATCGATACAGCAGTCCGGCTGTATTTTATTAACAGCCTCCCCGGTATTATAAAATGTGCTGTGCATTTTCGGTGTTAGCCAGTTTACAAATTTGTATATTTTCACGCTTTCTTCAATAATAATCTTTAAAACTGGTTCCTTGTTTCTCCGATTTTGCAGAGGTACATCGACAACATTCGAATTCACAGCGCGCTGTTATCATAACATCACAAATTTATTAGTCGACGGTATTATGATCATCTTTTTCTGGCCTTCATTATATTAAATAATGTTTTTGACAACGAAACAGATTATGACATCTTTCGCGGCTCAAGCGAAGAAACCTGGTGTGAAGTATGTTAGGAATGCTAGGATAATATCCTAGCATTCCTCTGAATTACTTACAGTTGACACCGCCTGCGTCCCCTCATACATAATAATTAAGCGTGAGCGTAATAAGCTGCCCTCAGATATGACGAGTTCCATAAGGAACTCCCCAGCCAACTTGGACATAATCTGATCAAGCGTGCGTAATAAGCTGCCCTCAGATATGACGAGTTCCATAAGGAACTCCCCAGCCAACTTGGACATAATCTGATCAAGCGTGCGTAATAAGCTGCCCTCAGATATGACGAGTTCCATAAGGAACTCCCCAGCCAACTTGGACATAATCTGATCAAGCGTGCGTAATAAGCTGCCCTCAGATATGACGAGTTCCATAAGGAACTCCCCAGCCAACTTGGACATAATCTGATCAAGCGTGCGTAATAAGCTGCCCTCAGATATGACGAGTTCCATAAGGAACTCCCCAGCCAACTTGGACATAATCTGATCAAGCGTGCGTAATAAGCTGCCCTCAGATATGACGAGTTCCATAAGGAACTCCCCAGCCAACTTGGACATAATCTGATCAAGCGTGCGTAATAAGCTGCCCTCAGATATGACGAGTTCCATAAGGAACTCATCAGCCAACTTGGACATAATAAGCTAACCAGGCATAACTAATCGATGATCAATGACATCAATTGGTAATCAATGAGTAATCGATGGGTAATCAGTTGATTAGTCATTGATTATTGGCGATGATCAATGAGTAATCGATGAGTAATCGAAGCCCAAAAATTTTGTGGCCTATCGATTACTCATCGATGACATCGATTACTCATTGATGTAATTGATTACCTATTGATGGTATTGATTACTCATCGATGACCCATTGATTACTCATCAACTATCATACTGCACACAAAAGACACATTCCTTGCTTTTTTGTACCATTTTTTGTGATTTTTTTTTCTCTATGTTAGTCATATTTTGCTTTATAACTGGCATTCTTGTTGACGAAAGTACGCCCTCGCAAAAGGTCAAATAACCTTCCGGCATATCAAGACGTGAAGGGCTAAGCACAAATACAGATGATATTTCAATATTTCACTTTACCCAAATCTTTTTTTTAATAACAAAACAATTGAACAGGAAAACCAACCAGTCTGGAAATGAAACTAACAAGTACGAAGACAAGAATCGACTACGTGGTTATAGATTTTGGTCGGTGGATGTTTGTCAGCAAAGTAAGACTGCTTCGGCTTAGGGAGACAGCCATCATAAGCACTTACATTACGCACCGGAACAGCTGCAAGCAATTTTACTTCCTGTACTTTTTTCACGTGTTACCATGATATTGTTAGATTGTTATAGCGTGTTATACTTTTACAAGTTCCGGTTTTCAACCACGAGACTATATCGATGAGTAATCAATGCAATCAATGACTAATCGATGCAATCGATGACTAATCGATGACCAAAAATTTTGTGGCCTATCGATTAGTCATCGATTACTCATTGATCATCGGCAATAATCAATGACTAATCAACTGATTACCCATCGATTACTCATTGATTACTCATTGATGTCATTGATGTCATCGATTAGTTATGCCTGGTAATAATCAAGCGTGAGCTTAATATTCAGCCCTCGGATAAGATGAGTTCCATAAGGAACTCACCAGCCAACTTGGACATAATAAACAAGCGTGAGCTTAATATGCTGCCCTCAGATAACATGAGATCCATAAGGAACTCACCAGCCAACTTGGACATAAAGCGTGAGCTTAATATGCTCTTCATGTGAGATGCATTCCATAATGAACTTACCAGGCAACTTAGACAATATAATCAAGCGTGAGCTTAATATGCTGCCCTCGGATAAGATGAGTTCCATAATTAACTCACCAGCCAACTTGGACATAATAATCAAGCGTGAACCTAATATGGTGCTTTCAGATAAGATGAATTCCATAAGGAACTCACCAGCCAACTTGGACATAATAATCAAGCGTGAGCTTAATAACTGTTTAATATGCAGCGTTCAGATAAGATGCGTTCCATAAGGAACTCACCAGCCAACTTGAATATAATAATCAAGCGTAAGCTTAATATGCTGCCCTCAGATAAGATGAGTTCCATAAGCAACTCACCAGCCAACTTGAACATAATAAACAAGCGTGAGCTTAATATGCTGCCCTCAGATAACATGAGATCCATAAGGAACTCACCAGCCAACTTGGACATAAAGCGTGAGCTTAATATGCTCTTCATGTGAGATGCATTCCATAATGAACTTACCAGCCAACTTAGACATAGTAATCAAGCGCGAGCTTAATATGCTGCCCTCAGGTAAAATGAGATCCTTAAGGAACTCACCAGCCAACTTGGACATAATAATAAAAAAAATATGTGTGTAGTAAATGATTTTGAGTTTTCTAAATTTAAAAGCATTTACGACACTGATACTATTTAGTATAGTTTTGCTCACATTATAATTTGGCTATATATCGCTTTATAAAAACATGAAGTCGTACAACATACACTGAACAACTACTATTGTAATCCGAGGTTTAAACTGTGGGGATTTATGTATGTAACTTCGAGACCAGAAAATGCACAATAGTGTCATCGCAGAGATCACAATGCATGATCAGAAACATCTACTTCAATATGTATACTTTGTTAGCTTTAAAGCTAGTGACGAGAATACGTCCATCTGGTGCTGTTGCTATTCCAACAGGATCTGGTAAATCAGTTATAGTTTTGCCTGATGTCCATCGCCGACACATCACTGTCTTGAAAACAAAACAGCCGCCTGAAGGGGTTATTTAAGATTTCGCGAAAACAAAGTCAGTTTTGCAACAAAAAGAAAGAATGTTAAAAGATCGATCAAATCCCTATAGCTTTGGTGTCGTCTAAAGTGAACAAAGCGCAATGGAAAAACGACAGCTGACCGGAGACGAACTTCCACTTTCTCTCCCCAGTCCACTGTGTTGACTTGCTCGTCCTTTCTCTTTTCTTACGTTTTCCAGGTTACTTTGAAAATCAATTTGTGAAGCAGGATACTTTGCCGCACCGTCGAAGAACCGCTGACTAGAACGTGAATTGATCGTATTGCAAGTTGTGAGAGCATCGTTATTCGGTTCTAGACCTCCTCCCCCTCCCCCCCCCCCCCCCCCCTAATGCAAAAAATGTAAAAAGTTGAACTCGCGATCTTTACGTGCGTATACATGCGTGTAACGTTTGAAATACCAAGAAAAAAACTTAGCATTGGAAATTGGACAACGTAAATTCCACGCACGTAATCGCGCGCGTAAAATTTCATTTTTACGTACGTTAACGTGCGTCAACAAAAACGCGACAGTGGAAATCCATTTTAAGTGTTCTCAAAAAGCTTAGAAACAAGATAGCTTCTTTCAGCTACAAAAAAGAAAACTACCCAACTGAATATTATTATTATTATTTTTACATTTATTATCGAAAATTGATACTACCAAAACTTCATATTTTCAAATATATACTTAAACATTAAATTGTCCGCCGTGCCAATTTTAATGGATTTAATAGAAAAATGAGGTTCGAAACTCCTTTTGGTAAAAAAAGAACTAATTCAACGTTCAAAATATATATTTTCTACCTCACAGATATCAAACTACTAAAGCCGCCAGAAATTTCTATATCTCTTCCTAAGGCAGTACCGAAGGTAACAAAAATTCGAATGATTGATCTTTTAAACAAGTGTGTACTGCATGATTTTGTCTTTTCCAAATTTAAAAACATTTACGACATAATGACAATATCAGTTCACTAGATTCGTTCGCATAACCATTGTATTTTGGGTAAACATCGCAATATAGGAACATACAACTTAGACCAGAAAATGCGCAATGTCATACCAGAGACCCCGCATTGCAAAAAAGGCTACAGACTACAAATAATGACGATTAAAACATCTACTTCAATATGTATACTTTGTTAGCTGTATAGCTAGTCACGAGAATACGTCCATCTGGTGTTGTTGCTATTCCAACAGGACCTGTTAAATGAGTGAGTGTTTTGCCTGTGAAGCGACCGTCTAAAGAAAATTGCTGAACTCGGTGATTGTCACAGTCACATACCAGAAGATTATTGGACCTGTCTACAAGCATACCATACGGCGATTTAAATTGTCCGTCTTGATTTCCTTGTGTTCCGCACTTGTACATAAACGTTCCTGACTGAGTGAAAGCTCTAATGCAGTTATTGTTTCTATCAGATACGACAAATATGTTTTTGTAAGAAATACAGCCTCTTGGACGGCAGAGTTTCTCTGGGCCGCTGTCTCCAAATATGAAAATAGTTTCTCCTTCCTTTGACAACACATGTATCCTGTGGTTGCCCAACTCGGTTACCACAATGCGTCCTTCATTATCCAAACAAACATCAACTGGATTTTCAAACTCTCCTTTTCCTGCACCACGTTTTCCAAAGCTTTTCACAACAGTTCCTGTCTGGATATTTATTTGTTGTATTCTATCATTCACTTGATCTGCAGTCAGACTCGTTATCGTTTAAAAAAGAAACGCCACCTGGGAAGTTAAATTGTCCAGAATTTGATCCTTGGCTGCCAATTTTCCTTAAACAGTTGCCTTCATTATCGAAAACATAAACACAGTGTCCATTGTAATCTGTCACGACTACCTTGCCTTTCGTGTTAATAGCGATCCCATAAAATCCTTTGGGCACGTCTCCTTGAAAGAATTTTAAGTCCAACTCACCGACTACAGCAAGTTTACGTTCTTTCACCTGCATAGTAAATGGACAGGTCGGAAGTTTATCGCCATTGATCTTCACTTCAATGCTGTAGGCACCCGGCACCTTTGGAGTAAATTTCAGCTGAAGATTTCCGTCTTCTTTCTCGCTTACCATCACATTTGTTACATCTTTAGCGGGTTCTATCAGAACTTCAACTTGATCTTTGAGATCAGCCTGGTTACTCAGCTCACCTTCAGATGTTTTGGGGCATAAGGTAAATTTTGCTTCTACACCAGCCTGAAGAGCTTGATCCATTCCTTCAAGCGTAGATCGATTTACGTCGACCCTGTACTTGTCGGTGGTCTCAATAAAACCCAGTTTCAAGTCCTCCACAAAAACCGCGGTAAACTTGATAAATGAAGTCTCGTCATTTTTAGGAACTTCAACTGCACGCAGCACTTCAAATCTCTCTTTCAAAGTTTCCTTGTTCCGCATAATATCCGAGCTTGAGCTTCTCTCTGCCAGATTTTTAGCAAACTCAACTGCTTGTTTCATTTGTTTGACCAGGGACTGCGCGTCCTGCATAGCGGAGTTAATTCTCTCGAGTCTTGTCACGCGTGTAGTTTCGAGTAATACAATCGCTTCCCGTTCGCGCTCTCGAATCTCTGCGATCATTTGTTCAGCAGCTTTCGAGACTCCATGTTTAGCGGTTGCAACTTTTATTTCTAGCTTTGAAAGCGTATCTTCAAACTTTCGAATCACTTCACCAAGCTCGCTTATCTTGTCCTTGATCATTTCAGCGCCCGACATGATGTTCGGTTTCTTGCCATGGGCTGCTTTGTCGAGTAAAAGAAAATCGTGATTCCGATGATCCGTGACAAAGCAAATTTGGCAAACACAATCTTGACACGAAACGCAAAAGAATCTCGTGATTTTTTTCTCGTGGAACTGTTGCGAGCAAAATGACTGTCGCTTCAGCAAAGCTTCGTAATCTTCTTCTTTAAACTCCTTCACAGGCGTGACTTTGTGCCCTTCGAACGAATCCTTTAACATTTCGTGTGCGTTGTTACAGTCTGGGCACATAAATCGTCCACAGTGAAAACAATAGTGTAGAAACCAATCCCTAGGCCCAGTCTACCGCTATTATGTATTACTCGGCCCAGTCTACCGTGTATATTAAGTCACCTTTTCGCGGGTTTTATGCATATTGTTTCTTCACGGAAAGATTCGTTTATATCTAAGAAGCTACGTTCGTTTGTCGTCCTTCGTTTCGCCGCGTATCCTAATCGTCAGGTACATATCGTTTCCTTCGTTTGTCTTCTAGTATTTCCTTTGTTGTATGCTGTTATTTCTGTTCTTAGTGTAATATATTTCTTTATTTGTCCTAGAAACCACTGGTAATTAAGTTACGTCCACAAGAATAAATTTACGTTGAATTTTAAGTTATATTGCTGGTGCGTTAACTACAGTTTCTGACGAAATGGATTGAGCTACTTGGTTCGTTTGTGTGTTTATTCCTGTGGAATTATGTCGTTTGTGTCTACGGATGCTCCGTTAAACGGACGAGTTATGGATGAGTTTGAAAGGACTCGACAACCAAGTTCGCGTCTCGACACCGAAGCCGTTTGGCGTGAAAGAATGTTGTCCCTAAAGAAATCTCGAGCTGGTTACCTTGGAAATTTAAACAAGTTGTACAAAGACGTCGAATTATTAATGCGAAACGCCGAAAATTATCACGAAGCTTGTGGTAAAAAAGAAAATGTTGATATCGCATTTGCGAGATGTCTTCAAGCCTACGACGAATTTTACCAATTTGTTGTTGATGATCCCGTGTTGAAATCAGAAGCGTTTGATGCTTGGCACAGCGTTATGACTGGCAAAAAGGAATTCGACGAACGCTTCGAAGAATGGTCTCAATCAGTTCAACGTATCGCGGACGAAGCTTCTGCGGGTCTTCGTCAAGAAGATTATGTTAATGAAGAAGTGCCAAATGTCACACCTTCTCTAGTCGGTTCAAGTATCAAAAAGAGTTCGAAGAGGAGCTCCAAGTCCAGTTCCAAAAATAGTTCCAAGGCTAGTTCGCGCGCTAGTGAGAAATCGAGAAAGGCTAGAGCCGAGCTTCTTCGTCGAGAAGTTGAATTAAAGAACTTGTTGAAGCGCCAAGAAGTGGAACGTGAAATGGAACGTCAATTAGCCGAAATGAAAGCTCAAGAAGAAGAATTAAGGCGCCGGATTGCTTTATTAACGGCAGAGGGGGAAATAGAAAAAGCTAAAGTGGTTGACGATCTCTATGAAACCTCGGAGCATTCAAAATGTACTACCAAGGAAGAGTTTAAACCGCTAAAACAAGAGGAAAACACCGAGAAATCGCGTCAAACCTTCCCTTCCGTTAAACAGCCTCCTACAGTGCCTCGTGATGAATCAAGCCTTAAACATGGCGACAACAAACAAGTTGAGAGAAGCAGTACAAAATCGGCGCTGGACCCAAATGTACGAAGTTGGGACCCAGGGCCTCCTCCTCCTCCTCCTCAGAACATCAGTAGTGGAAGCCTCGCCAGTTCGCAATCTTTGCAACAAATATTGAAGCAGCAACAAGATGCCTTGCACCTGATGGCGTTCTCTATTCAGCAAGGTTTTGAGATGCCCAAAAGGGAACTGATAACTTTCGAT
Source organism: Oculina patagonica (assembly GCF_052425735.1). Classification (NCBI taxonomy): domain Eukaryota; kingdom Metazoa; phylum Cnidaria; class Anthozoa; order Scleractinia; family Oculinidae; genus Oculina; species Oculina patagonica. Next base: position 16,528,784 of record NC_135768.1, on the reverse strand, counting down.
GGTAACCCCCAGAACTATTGGCTCTTTGTGAACAACTTCGAAGTCAATATCGCGAGACGGGTACCAGACGCCGCGTCGAAGTTAGCATACCTCGTACAGCACTGTACAGGTAAAGCTAGAGAAGCTATTAAGAACTGTGCCATTATTTCCGACCCAGAACAAGGTTACATGGAAGCCCAGGAAATCCTGCATCACAGATTTGGACAGAAACATATTGTTGCGCATGCACACATCGCGAAGATAGCGGAGGGTCCTCAGCTTAAGAATACGGATGTTACTGGTTTGTCAGACTTGTCTGTCCAAATGCAGAATTGTGCGTTGACTCTCGTTCAGATGGGCTACGAGGCGGACGTTAATAGCTCAGAGAATCTCGTTAAGATAGTAAAGCGCCTTCCTATTCATCTGCAGTCCAAATGGGCGGACAGAGCTGGTACGTTAACCTTAGCTGGCATTGAGCCTACCTTCACGCATTTAGCCGGATTTGTTGAAGAGAAAGCTTTGTTGGCAAATACGATGTATGGAAGGATTGTTGGTTCAACACCAGACAAAGAGCGGAGTTCTAAACCTCCATCTAAAGTGAAGCCTCCTTCCTCGAAAGGAAGCACGTTTGCAACGCAGTCAGAAGTGGTCGCAGGCGGTGTCCAAGTTGGCGCAACACCCGCGCTCGCCATATGCCCTTTGTGTTCTGGTCAACACAGACTGTCAAAATGTGAGCTTATGAAAGCAAAGACCCCAGAAGAAAGGAAAAGCTTCGTTCGACGAGCGAGACTGTGTGACAATTGTTTCCAAAGCGGACATATGGCCATGAATTGTGGTAGTAAAATGAAATGTCAAGTAAGTGGATGTGGATGGAAGCACCACACAATGCTGCATGTCCGAAAGAAGAACGAAAATAACGACACTTCTCGTAACAACCCTCCAGTCACCTCACAACAGACTGGATCCACTACCGTTAGTGGAACCTGTGCGACTGGAACGAGTGCCGTCAATGGGGCCGGTGCGACTGGAACAAGTGCCCCCAGTGCAGGCGGAGAGACTGGAACGAGTGCCGTAACGAGTGCCGTCGGCTCCGGAGAGACTGATCAGTGCAGTGCTACCGACTCTGGCAAGAAGAATGTTTGTTTACGAATCGTTCCAGTCGTCGTGAAAGGGAAAGGCCAGCACAATACAATTATGACGAACGCGCTACTAGATCCTGGATCGGATGTGACGTTATGTGATGTGAGTCTAATGGAGAAACTTCAAGTAGATGGTCTTCCCAAAGAATTCTCACTAGTAACCGTTAATGGCGCGTCTGAAACTCGGATGGGATACGAGTTATCTTTGTCCGTTAGAGGTCTACGTATGGATGAGGAGATTGAATTGAATAGAGTATGGACAGTGGATACTTTGCGTTTACCTCAAGGTAGTCCACCAACGAAAGAGGATGCTGCCCAGTGGCCCCATCTAAATGGAATTGACTTTCCAATGATTCAAAATGACAAGGTGTCGTTGCTTATCGGATGTGATGTACCCGAAGCTCACTGGGTGTGCGATCAAAGGCGTGGTCGGCGTGGTCAACCTTATGCAGTGCGTACCCCTCTCGGGTGGACCTTGATGGGACCTCTGAATTCGTCTGAGAGAAATTGCTTTAGTGTGAACTTTGTTCGCTATGATGACGAAATGCTTCATCGACAGATGGAGAGTATGTTTAGAAACGACTTCAACGAGCCCATGATCACCTCAAAGGTCGCGATGTCAGTTGAAGATCGGAGAGCCTTATCCCAGATGGAAGAATCAGCGAAGCTTGTGAATGGCCATTACCAGTTGGCGTTGCCTTGGAAGTGTAAGCCTGTAAGCCTTCCAAGAAATCGCGACTTCGCTCTAGGAAGGTTACGCAAGTTAAAGAAACGGTTCCAGCGAGACGTTCATCTCTTTGAGAAGTATAAGGACACCATAAACGGTTATATCTCCAGCGGGTACGCAAGACGAGTTCCTTGTGAGGAACAGCACGTTGGAAAGGATACACCAGTCTGGTACTTACCCCACCATCCAGTATTCCATCCTCAGAAACCAGGAAAGGTGAGAGTTGTTTTCGACTGTGCAGCCAAATTTAAGGACACCTCATTGAACGATCAATTGCTGCAAGGTCCAGATCTAACAAATGGTCTTGTGGGCGTCCTCATACGTTTCCGTCAAGAGCCCGTAGCCATGGTTGCTGATGTGGAGGGAATGTTCCACCAGGTGCGAGTTGCTCCTGAAGATTGTCATGCGTTGAGGTTCCTGTGGTGGCCAAACAACGATCTCTCAGAAGAGCCAGTTGATTACCAGATGTTAGTGCACTTGTTTGGAGCCACGTCATTGCCAAGTTGCGCAAGTTTTAGCCTGAAGAAGACGGCCGCAGATAACCAGGTTGAATTTGATGCGGAAACCATTGACACTGTCAACCGAAACTTCTACGTAGATGATTGCCTAAAGTCAGTTCCTTCAACTGACAAAGCGGTACGTTTGTCTGGACAGTTGCGAGAATTGCTGTCAAGAGGAGGATTCCGCCTTACGAAATGGTTTAGTAATGACAGGAACGTAATCGCCACTGTTCCAGTTACGGAGAGAGCGGCGTCAGTGATCGATTTGGATTTGGAAGATCTACCTGTTGAACGGACGCTGGGCGTACAATGGGACATGGAGACAGACGACTTTAAGTTTCGAATAATGGATGAAGCGAAAGCTCCAACGCGTAGAGGTATCTTGTCAGTCGTCAGTTCGATGTACGACCCTCTAGGGTTCGTGGCACCCATTATCCTGCCAGCCAAGAGCTTGTTGCAGAGCCTGTGTAAGCAGCAATATGGCTGGGACGAAGTGATTTCGAATACAGACTCCATTGTCTGGCAAGGTTGGCTAAAGGAACTTGCATGTTTCAGAACAATATCAGTTCCCAGATGTTTCAAGCCATCTGGATTTGGCGCAGTTGTCAATGTTCAGTTACATCATTTCTCGGACGCGTCCGAATATGGTTACGGAGGAGTATCGTATCTCCGAATGGTCGATGACAAAGGTGTCATACATTGTTCGTTTGTTCTTGGTAAATCTCGCGTGACTCCCCTGAAAGTGGTGTCCATACCGCGCCTTGAACTGACCGCTGCTGTAGTTGCTGTGAAGTTGAATTGCCTTATCCGGAACTAAATCGAGTACCCCATACACGACACAATCTACTGGACGGATTCCACTGTAGTCCTGCAGTACATTCGCAATGAATCAAGAAGATTTCAGACATTCGTAGCCAACCGAGTCGCGATGATCCATGAAGAATCCACGCCACGTCAATGGCGACACATCGACACCAGTTCAAATCCTGCGGACGTCTCGTCTAGAGGGGCGAAAGGTTGCGAGCTACACAAGATGGAGTTGTGGCTTCATGGCCCAGAGTTTCTATGGAAGGAAGAGAAATTTTGGCCTGAACAACCTTCCCAGTTGCCAGAATTATCTGAAGGTGATAGTGAATGCAGAAAACGCTCTGGTCAGGTGAATGTGATTGTTCATGGAAAGGCGTTGGAACCGTTGTTGACTCGCTATTCATCCTGGGATGGTCTACGAAAGGCCATCGCCTGGCTAGCACGTTTTAAGAAATATCTGGTTGGCCGCGCTAGCAAGGCTGTAGACAGTATTGCCAAGGGGCCTCTAACTGTTGCCGAAGTTATTGCTGCAGAAAGCGACATTGTCAAAGCCGTTCAACGTGATGCGTTTCCAGAGGAATTAGCTGTGGCAGGCCAGAGAGGATCTGGTAACCAGATGAAGTGCTTCCCACGGAGTAGTCCAATACACAACTTGAACCCTTTCCTTGCCGAGGGAATATTAAGAGTTGGAGGTCGCCTTGAGAATGCTCCTGTTCCGTTTGAAGCGATGCATCCAGCCATTCTCCCAAGTAAACATCACGTGACGAATTTAATTATTCAGAACTTTCATCGCCGACAAGGGCATTGTGGCCCTACCCATGTTCTTACTTCTATCCGACAGAAGTATTGGATTGTTCGAGGGCTCTCAGCAGTACGAAGAGTTCTAGCAAATTGCATGGATTGTCGCAAGAGAAATGTTCGTCCTGGTGAACAGATCATGGCACCTCTCCCGGAGGCACGAATCGCACCGTCAGATCCCCCGTTTACACATGTGGGAGTGGACTACTTTGGTCCCCTTTACGTGAAGCAAGGCCGAAGTGAAGTAAAACGTTATGGCTGCCTGTTTACATGTTTAACCATGAGAGCGGTTCATATTGAAGTCGCGCATACGTTAGAAGCCGATTCCTTTATCTGTGCCTATCAGCGTTTGGTCTGCCGTCGAGGAAAGCCTCGGAGAATTTACAGCGACAACGGCACCAATTTTACCGGCGCTGAGCGAGAGCTTAGAGAAGCACTGGGGCGTTTGGACCAGACCAAGGTTTATAATCACCTGAGGATCGATGACGTTCAGTGGTCGTTTAACCCTCCGGAGGCAAGTCATCAAGGTGGAATTTGGGAACGTATGATCCGATCCGTAAGAAAGATTTTGGCCGCTTTAGTAAAGGAGCAGCTGATGAATGATGAAGCGCTGTCCACGTTGCTGTGTGAAGTGGAGAAGATACTCAACGATAGGCCTTTAACCCCTCTCAGTGACCACCCGGATGATCCTGAGCCGCTGACTCCGAACAAACTTCTGCTGTTGAAGTCAAATCCCTGCCTTCCCCTTGATGTCCTCACAAAACACGACAAGTATGGTAAGCGCTGGCGCCAAGCACAATGCCTAGCAAACTCATTTTGGAAGAGATGGATGAAAGATTATTTACCTGCACTTCAAACAAGGCAAAAATGGTGCTCCCCTCGTCGTAACTTCGCCGTAGGTGATCTGGTTCTCGTCGTCGATGAGAAAACGCCGAGAGGTCGCTGGCCAATGGGCTTGGTTGAAGAGGTGTTCCCGGACAGTAAAGGTTATGTACGTCACGTCAAGATGAAAACGGCCACATCTGTCTACAAACGAGACATCAGAAAGCTGTGCCTTCTTGAAGGAGTCCAGAACTCATGAACTCTGTTTACTCTGTTTACGAACTCTGTCACATTACAAACTGCGTAATTTAAGAAATAAGTTGTTCTTCGTCGCATTATGAACTACGTAATTTAGGAATTGGTTACTTTTCGTTATTAGAATT
>NC_135768.1:16296129-16518629 GCF_052425735.1 Oculina patagonica | reverse complement strand
CTTTCCAGTTCAAAATAATACATAATATTCTGCCTACTCGCGTCAGCCTACTCCGTGCTGGCCTAGTAGACGACGACATTTGCCCTATTTGCAATTCCGAGAGGCAATCACTTGTTCATATGTTGTATAGTTGCAGGGAATCGTCAATCTTTTGGGAACAGTTTACTCAATGGTGGAGCGAAAAATTTCTCGAAAAAATAACTTTATCAGAAAGTACGATTTTATTTGGGTGGCACCAAAACACTAGCAAAGAGCGAGAGCTCAACTACATTCTTCTTATTGCAAAATACCATATTTTTGCAACTTGTATCTGCGAGGACAGGCTGAGCTTTGATCGCTTTCTTTTAAGACTGAAATCGAAATTAGAAGTTTTACGTAAAGTAGCCATAGCAAACAAAACGCTTCATAAATACAATGCTACTTGGGCACCTATACTGTAGGTTTTTTTTTTTCTCCCTTCTTCTGTTTTACTTTACATTTTTTATTTCTTGTTAATGTCAATCCTTAATTTATTTAACTGTGTTGTAGTTTATCTGTAGTGTATTATAAGTTTTCATGTATAATACGGCTTTATAAAATTGTCCTATATCGCATTGCAGTTTTATGCTCCTTTAGGTCTGTCAGTAAAGTCTGTTAGCAAAGTCTGTTAGTAAACGAATCCAATGAACGAATTCAATGAATGTTTTTTTTTTTTTTATATATATATATATATATATGTATAATAGACTTTATAAAACTATGGCACAATTCGACAACACCTTTAGGTCTATTAGTAAGGACTGTTAGTAAACGAACGTAAACGAATTCATATAGCCAATATAATCCTCATGGACTCAATATGATAGGACTAGTAGTATTGTTAAGTTTTTTATATATATATATATATATATATATATATATATATATATATATATATATATACACAGTATAGATTTTGTATGTAGTGTAGGTATTGTTAGTGTTATTTGTTTGTTTGTTCGTTTTTTTTTTCTTTTACTGTTTGTAACGTGAGTTTCTGCAAATAAAAAAAAAAATGGTGCTTGTGCTATTTACGTGTACAATCTGTTACAAAGTCTACAATCATGAACATATTCTGTTGAAAAAAATGTAAAAACCTGAAATTGTGATGTGATAAGTGTCAAATAAGTGTCAGTACCCCGTCCTCTTTCAATGTTTTCGTCAACGTTGTTTAGGGGTGAAGAGGCGCAAAATGTTTAATTGTTTTTTTGTTTGTTTGTTTGTTTGTTTGGTTAAGTTTTTTTTTTAAAGAGACGCTTTTCATGGTTATAGATGAGGAGTCTGGCAAACGTATTCTAAAAGTCACTAAGTCCTCCTCTCTTGGATAACGTTTGTGTAACAGGCGCAGGAGTATCAATATAGGGCGGTAAGTGAAGGTTTATGCTTTCATACAATTATTAAGCGAGCTTTTGATTGCATAACTGCGCCTTTCCGATAACGTGAGAACTCGCCGCCATCAACAGTTGCGTATTTTGCTGCCGTTAATCATCTTGGCGCACCTCGGAAAAAAAACAGAAATTCACTTAAACGTGTTCAAAGGTCACGTCCGTTGGTTGTGCACGTGATTGGTTGTTTTCCATATATTTTGTTTGTTTCTCTCTTTTTTTCAAGGTTTGTTAACGCTGTGGTCGTAATTATGATTGATGGCAGCCATAAACGAAATCGTTAGTTAAGTTTTGGTTTTCAAAGTTTGCGTGTTACTGAAAGGTACAGTAAACAAATGCCTCGAGACGCGAATTAAGAATAACGCTTATCATACGGCTAGAAAACAAAAAGAACACTTTTTATTTCATATGCAAATTGAATGAATGAATGAAAAACATTATTTAAGTGTCAAAAACCACATAGCTAGGGAAGAATCCCTTACTAATTTGGGGACACATGATTAAAAGATACAAAAAGTGACAATTGATAATATTAAAACTGTATAAAATATCAATATAAAAATAATATATAAAAATCTAATCATCCAAATTCGGCAAAACTGTAAAAGGCGGCCTCTAGGCAGCTCTAGGAAAAGTTGCTTTCTTGAATGAAAGGAGAAGGAAAATTGAGTTGCTCGAATTTAATTGAATCATGCATGGTTCACCCTAAATCGTCATTATCCTTTCTCTTTCTTACTGCGAAGAAAAATACGAAAGAAAGAGCACAACTAAGACTTAAATCATGGAAACAACAATCTCGCCTGTACAACTCGTTCACTCACCCAAGTTAAAGTGTTTGCTTTCAAGTTTAATAAGGGAACAGAGAAGGTAAAAAAGTTAGTATGAGTAATTTAAAAAGGGTTTATTAAATATTACTAAAACAGTTTTGTCATTAAAAGTCAGATTGTCAGCTAACACATCAAAGTCTTCTTAGAAGTTGACAAATAATAACAGCTTTTTCTACAGCAGCCAAAAAAATGTAATTACCCAACTCAATATTCAAAAAGGTTTTTATAATACATTAAACATCGCAAATTGATACTACAAAAAAAATCATCTTTCAAAAATACACTGAAATATTAAATTGCCTGCCGTGACAATTTTGATGGATTTAGCAGACAACAGAGCTTCGAAACTTTTCTGGTAAAATAAATATGAATATATATTTCTTATTTCACAGATATCAAACTACTCAAACCGCAAGAAATTTCTATATCGGTTTTGTAAAGCAGCACGGAAGGTAACAAAAATTCAAATAATTGATCTTTTAAACATGTGTACTACATGAGTCTGTCTTTTCCAAACGTAAAAAATACAATATTATGATTATCATGCTATTTACTACATTGGTCCCCATTATTATTTGGTTATATATCGCCATATAGAAACATGACTTCATACAACAGCTACTCATGTAATCCAAGGTTTAGATTATGGTGATGAATGTATGAAACTTCAAGACAATAAAATGAACAATAGTGTCACCGCAGAGACCACGCATTTCACAACAGGGCTATTGCTGGTTTGCAGCTGACGTCACAGCAGCCATGTTGGATGACAGGAACAAAGCGTTCTCCTCCGTTGGGAACTAAACTCTTTTATTATGCAAATTCCGCAAAAACATCTTTCATTGTTTTGTCATCCAACATGGCCGCCTTGTCACGTGGTTGCAAACCAAGAAAAGACTACAAATACGGACAACTTAAACATCTACTTCAATATGAATACTTTGTTATCTACAAAGCTAGTCACGAGAATACGTCCATCTGGTGCTGTTGCTATTCCAACAGGACATTGTAAATCATCGATAGTTGTGCCTGTGAAGCGACCGTCTAAAGAAAATTGCTGAACTCGGTCATTGTACCTATCACATACAAGAAGATTATTGGACCTGTCTACAAGCATACCCCACGGCCAGTCAAATTCTCCGGGTGAATCTCCTTGTTTTCCAAACTTGTACAAAAAAATGCCTGACTGATCGTAAGCTTTAATACAGTTATATTTATCGTCTCTATCAGATACGAGAAACAGGTTTTTGTAAGGAATACAGCTAGTTGGTTTGCTGAGTTTCTCAGGGCCACTCTCTCCAAATATGGAAACAGTTTCTCCTTCCTTTGACAACACATGTATCCTATGATTACCGCACTCGGTTACAACAATGTGTCCTTCATCATCCAAACAAACATCAACTGGATTCTCAAACTCTCCTTTTCTTTCACCACGTTTTCCAAAGCTTTTCACAACAGTTCCTGTCTGGATATTTATGTGTTGTACTCTATTATTCAGTTGATCTGCAACCAGAATCTCGGTGTCATTTAAAAATACACCGCCAGTTGGGTGCTTAAATTGTTCAGAATTTGATCCTTGGCTGTCAATTTTCTTTAAACAGTTGCCTTCATTATCGAACACATAAACACAGTGTCCATTGTAATCTGTCACAACTATCTTGCCTTCCGTGTTAACAGCGATTCCATGTAACCCTTGGGGCACGTCTCCTTGCAAGAATTTTAAGTCCAACTCACCGACTACAACAAGTTCACGTTCTTTCACCTGCATGGTAAAAGGACAGGTTGGAAGTTTATCGCCATTGATCTTCACTTCAATGCTGTAGGCGCCCGGTATTTTCGGAGTAAATTTCAGAAGGAGATTACCGTCTTCTTTCTCGCTAACCATCACATCTGTTACATCTTTTGCGGGTTCTATAAGAGCTTGAACTTGATCTTTGAGATCAGGCTGGTTACTCAGCTCCCCTTCAGATGTTTTGAGGCATAACGTAAACTCTGCTTCTACGCCAGCCTGAAGATTTTGATCCAGTCCTTCAAGCGTTGATCGATTTGCGTCTGCCTTCCTTTCAGTGGTCTCAATAAAACCCAATGAAAACTCAATGAAAGCCGCGGTAAACTTGATAAATGAAGTCTCGTCATGTTTAGGAACTTCAACCGCACGCAGCACTTCACATCTCTCTTTCAAAGTTTCCTTGTTCCGCATGATATCCGAGCTTGAGCTTCTCTCTGCCAGATTTTTAGCAAACTCAACCGCTTGTTTCATTTGTTTGACCAGGGACTGCGCTTCCTGCATAGCCGAGTCAATTCTCTTGAGTCTCGTCACGCGTGTAGTCTCGAGTGATACAATCGCCTCCCGCTCGCACTCTCGAATCTCTGCGATCATTTGTTCAGCAGCTTGCGAGACTCCAAGTTTAGCGGTTGCGACATTTCTTTCTAGCTTAGAAATAGTTTCTTCAAATCGTCGAATCACTTCACTAAGCTCGTTAATCTTTTCCTCGATCATTTCAGCGCCCGACATGATGTTGGGTTTCTCGTCATGGGCTGCTTTGTTGAGTAAAACAATCTCGTGATTCCGGTGATCCGTGACAATGCAAATTTGGCAAACACAAGCTTGACACGAAAAACAGAAGAATCTCGTGATTTCTTTCTCGTGGAACTGCTGCGAGCAAAATGGCTGTCGCTTCAGCAAAGCTTCGTAATCTTCTGTCTTAAACTCATTCACTGGCGTGACTTTGTGCCCTTCGAACAAATCCTTTAACATTTCGTGTGAGTTGTTACAGTCTGGGCACATAAATCGTCCACAGTCAAAACAATAGTACATCTGGGAGTTGTTCTTTCGACATTGGGAACAAGTAATGTTACTTCCATCGCCACTCCGTTGAACAGCAAGGAGACCCAACAGACTGTTGTGGAAAAAACTGTTTGGCAAACTTTTGAAGCGGTTTCCTTCGGGTAAATCGATTAGAGCTTGGCATTCCGGACAATAAAAATTTCCTTTTCTGTGGCTTGCTCTTGCATGATTCGACAGACACTCACAGCAAAATGTGTGAAGACACGATATAGTTTTGGGCTCGTTGTAGATATCGAGACAAATCGAGCAAGTAAGATGTTGTTTAAGGTTTTCCAAAAGGGACTCCATCGCTAGGCGTCGCTCCGTAAAGCTTGTAAAACACAAACACCTCACGATATTTTAGTTTCTGAGAAAATGGAATGAATTAACGTCACAAATGTCTGCTAGGGGCCAATCAAATTTCAGAAATGTTTTTAATTATCCTGAAGTTGTTCATCCATCTAATGTTTATAAATGCATGATCGTAGTTTGTTGTGAGCTCTTTTTTTAGACAATTAAACTATTTAAAACTTGCAAGTACAATTTATTTCTTTTGACTGTGTAACGTTATTGACAGAAAGGGATTATATACTAAGCTGTCGCTAACTTAGATTTTGCAAAATACTATTTCTTCAAGACGTTATTTCGGTTTTCAAGAAAACAGAATGCTTCTTTCCGCTGTCTGCTTGTAGCAAATCAAATCTTAATAACAATGCTGTTCAACCATTTCATGTTATCAATGCAAGAACGTAACCTGCTGAGTGCTTTGATTTTGGACAATCATACTATTTGAAAATTTCTAGTTACGAAGTAATTAAACGTTATTAGTTGGAGCTTTTACAAAAGGGACTACATCGCCGACTCATCACTGTCTTGGGAACAAAACAATTGCCTGAAGGGGTGCATTTAAGATTTCACAAAAACAACGTCAGTTTTGTAACCGCGAAAAGAGAGAATGTTAAATGGTCAATCAAATCCCTATAGCTTTGCTGACGTCAAAATGAGGTGAGGTTGTTCAACTCTCTGTGCAATAAATGCGAGATTGAATAAGGCGAAATGGAAAAACGATAACTGACTGGAGACGAACATGCACTTTCTCTCCCCAGTCCACTAGACTTGCTCGTCCTTCCTCGTGTCTTACGTTTGCACGGTTGCTTTAAAAACTAATAGGTGAAACAGGATACTAGTTGATGAAAATATTGGAGAAGTTTGAGCAAATGAACGTGATTTGTCGGTGGCGAGGAGGTCAATTATTGATTTGCGAGACACTGACAATGGGAAAATCTGATTTTAATATATATAATTGTTTTATCATTCGATCACTGAATTTGTTATTGCACAATTACCCGTTTGGCCGTGGAAACTACGAACTGCGCTAGCCTTCTCTGCATGTAATTCCGCTGCTAGGGACCGACGAGAGAAAAGTGAATGGGAAAAACTAGGAACGAAAGCCCCACAGCCCGCAGCCTTAACCCGCAGTCCGAAGATTAAGGCCGAGGACGAGTTTTCGTTCCTAGTCTTCCTCGTTTACACCTCTTTCGTTGGTCCTTTGCCTTCCGTCAGTCAATCAATCAATCAATCAATCAACAACTTAATTAATGTGTCAGTACAATTCTAGCCGAGAGTGAAAACAGTCTCTACTAATAGGGGACACATAAAATAAATAAAAGTAATAATAATAAAAAGACTTAAAATTGATAAAAACAGATAATTTCAAATTTGCAAATAATTTTAACAATTTAGTAAATCATGTACTACATAAAACGCAGTTCTCGCATTCATGTTCAATTTTTAGTGAAAGGTTAGTTAAAGTGATCTGTCTTTTAAAAGATTGCAGAGACGGTAAGTCTTTTAAGTTAGTTGGGAGTCGATTAACAGCATAGGTCCGCTATATCTTAGCGAGTGTTTCCCATAGGTGACAGTATTAAATCTGGGAATGTGGAAATCTGCGCCTCTAAGGTTGTAAGTAGAACTTTTCAATGAGTTGTTTGTGGAACTGCGGTTAGAACTGCGGGCTTTATTTCTGAAGAAATAAGGCAGAAAGCAAAACCTCGGCTCCGATGATACGAGCTGGCTTTAATCAATACAGTAGTCACTTAGCAGAAGTTAATCACGTGCTTGGATACCACTAAGCAGCGAGTCGCCAGATGGCGAACTATCCACGTGTGATGTCAGATTTAACCGTTTGAGTGAGAGCAATCGTAGCCTTCGTGGTTTAATTCAAACTTACTAATTACAGGCCTTCTATTCCGGTCATTTCGAACAATATTCAACAGATGAAGTATAAACCTCATCGTTGTGGGTTAAAGGCGCAACTAAAGCGAACGATTGCAGATATTGATGTTGTGGTTCAATTTTTTCTTTGGTTTAAAATTTTTCAAACCAGTTTCATTTTTATTTCCCTTTGTTTAAGATTATGATAATGAATTTGAGACAATGAAAACTAAAAATCAAACTGGTTAGAAAAATTTTAAACCAAAGATAAATTTAAACCACAACATTGACAAACGAAATCCAGAAACGTACCGTCGGACGATGACACCGATTCCGCTAAAAACGGAAAATGTGTCAATATTTGCGAATTGACATGAGCACAGCGACTATTGTCGTCGGCAAAACTATAATATGGCTATATTCTGCTCGGTAAATACTCAGAGCTAAGAATCCGATAAAAACGGTCTTGTTAAATTGTGAATCACATACAAATTTATCGCTGCTACATTTCAGTTTAGCGGACACAACAACGAACATTAGCCCTGCGTCAGATCAAAAAGCTCCAATATGGTGCTTGTGCTATTTACGTTTACAATTTTGTTACAAAGTCTACAACCATGAACATTTTCAAGAGAAAATTATTTTCTCTTGACATTTTCTGTTGAAAAACTTGTAAAAACCTGAAATTATGATGTAATAACTGTCAAACAAGTATCAATACCCCGTCCCCCTTTCAATGTTTTCGTCAACATTGTATAGGGGTGGGGAGGGGCAAAATGTGTGTTCAGTCCGTTTTTTGTCTGTTTGTTTGTTATTTTTAAAATAAAAGACACTTGTGACCATGTTTGTTGATGAGGAGTCTGGCAAACGTTCAGTTAATAATTTTATAACGCACAAAGTCTTTAACCTCATCCTTTCTTGGGTAACGTTTGTGAAGCAGGCACAGGAGTATCAATGCAGAGCGGGAATGAGAGGTTTATGCTTTCATATAATTAGTAAGCAAGCTTTTGATTGCATAACTGCGTCTTTCCGTTAACATCATAATTACAACCAAATATGATTAACCTACGCACATGTAATTAAACAGACTTTTAAAACGAATATAGAATTTTAAGACTCTTAACTTTCTACCAACTGCATCTTACTTAACAATGAGGTTTATCCCTATAAACCTCACCCCTATTGACCATTGCCTACCTAGCTCTTACACCTTACCCCGACCTTAAAAGACTTTTCCACTCCTCTGTAACCTGAAACTAACCACAAAGAATATTCCCTTTACTGTAACTTACAGTCTAAGACTAATCCCTAAACCAACCCAAGAAAAGTTTTTTCCCCTGCCCCCAAACCCAAAATCAATGCCATAAAATATATTTATTTTATTTCATTTTTACCCAAACTAATCTAAAAATGTTTCCATATATTTTTCCTCCCGAATTAGAGTACCTACACATGGCCCAAAATTTATTACACTTTTTCTCATATTATTCTAATACCAGATACAACAACTCTATTCATAACATGGACACTGAAGAATCTACTGAAAAATCCACTTTACAATTTTACAATTCTCATATCCAACAGACAGCAACTTTCCCACCAACGTTTACAACTCTTCCACCTCATTAACGGCAATTTATTTTATCCTTTCAACTCCTGGCCCAAAAACATACAATCACTATTCTGGAAAACGCCTATCGGAGACTGTGACACCTTTAAGCTTTTTTTTTTTTTCATTGGAAATGGCTTCTCGCACCATGTAATATCAGAATGGATTTTGACTTAACAGCACTGGGCCCCACACGCTAAAGCAGATAAGCGAACCCGGCAAATTTACTTCATCAAAGTAAACCTTAACAGAACTCCAAAAGTGACATATGGTTTTACTTACTAATTTATTTTTATACATGTAAATAAAACATCTCGCCTACCACATGCATACACTTTTTTTCCTCCTTTATTATTATTATTATTATTACAAACACACAATAATTACAACAATACAATAATTACAACACTTACACAACTAACGGGCTCTGCCTACACTAATTACAATACAAATTTACGATATTATATCCCATTTACAAAGTTATATTCTGAGGTGTTACAGTATGATATTCTACTTACGCTGGCACTAAAAGACTTCCAGCATCCTCTAATTACACAATTATTTACACAATTATTTTCTATATCTATATTTACGAGGAATTCACTTACAGACAGCACCTAGTCGTTGATATATAAAGATTGATTGCTATTCAAGAAAAGCTTCCATTTAGCCTGAAATTTTTTTAAGGCCAAGTTTTGAGAGGCTATAAGCTCCTTATTCCCGCTGTTTTCAGCGGAGATTTTGGAACTCAGTTGTTAATGTATGGGATCCCATACACTAACACCTGGGATGCCACAAAGGTTGCTAATGAAACTACTGCTTTTTGTGGTTACCAAGGTAACCATTATGCTACCATCTAGGTAAGTAAGTGTAAGTGTAAGTGTAAGTAAGACTTTCCGAAGCACGAAGTAAGAACGAGAGCGTACCGAAAGGGTACGAGGATTTCTCAAGATCCCCTGGTAGCTTTTTACGATTACAACACTAATCTTTAGAAGGATACGGTGATGAATTGTTAGGATTTAGTTATATATGAGGATTCCGATAAAAAAAAGCCACTTTCACAATCATTATGGCGCGTTTGAACTGTCCACGATCGACAATCGACTACTTTGATGAACCGCTGGCGAACGTACTTGGAACATGATGCTTGGCACGTGCATATGGGCGAACGTAGTTGGAATATGATGATTGCCACGTGGAAATGGCCGAACGTAGTTGGAGCATGATGCTTGGCACGTGCATATGGGCGAACGTATTTGGAATATGATGATTGCCACGTCCACGAGGCCGAACGTAGTTGGAACAAAATGCTTTGCACGTTGGTATTGCTTCGAAGTAATATTTTCCGAAGCACGAAGGAAGAACGAAAGCGTACCTGAAACGGCATGAGGATTTACCTGATAACTTCTGGCCATGCATAAAACTCTTTCCCGTACTGTCCTTTAAATATCGTTTCTTCAGGAACGATGGCTTAAAAAATTACCAACAAGCAGCTATTTCAAAAATTTACTTCAAGGAGATAAATGTTGTTCGACATGGCAGTTGCACAGCTTGCTATACGAAACTGTCTACACGAATTTTGATGTTTTAACAGAACTTGACTGTCTTCTTTTTCGTTCTGAACTTTTCGTGCCGACTCGAATGTTTTCGCGATTCACGTGACACTGATCACGCAACTCCGGATACGTCCACGCGAGAACCCACGCAATTTTGCGTGTATTCGCGCGGCTTGTGACGTCGAAGATGCCGTGAATTTTCCTATACACATTTATACATAAATCTGTTACATGAATTGAAAAGAACTTTGTAACTCTCCTGCATATATGCCCTTCTCTTCAATCAACTTGCCCGTTTTCGGGGCACGCTAGCCCTTCCGTGCGAGCAAACACGGCGGATATGCCATGTCATCGCGCTTTTGTTTGCGTTGCAAACACTCTGATTGGTGGAAGTTTTCTTCCGTTTTAGAATATAGCTAGAATGTTTACTTTACAATTAAACGCTAAAAGAGCTTACTCTAGTTTTTTTCCAATACATCGCTTTAATCAAACCTAAAACCATTGCAGTCGTCGGATATTTGTATTTGTAAGGAATCTCAATATTTTTTGGTCTTGCTGATTATTATCTTTCCGATATATGAAGAACATGCCTTCGGTCAAACTTATTTACTTTGTGGTTGCGAGCGTTCTCCTGATTGGATAGTAGCCTCCACTGTGTAAATAGTTCACCTCGAAATTTATTCTTCGTCCGATTGCTACAAAATTTTAGTAGAATGCGTGAAAAGGTTATTACCCAATCCCCCCGCAAATTTGAATGTGGCCTACACGACAAGAAGGAAGTAATAATAGAATGTCTATTGATCTTGATCGTCAACTGCGAAATACAACCGATGAATCGATCGAAATCGAAGTAAGAGTTGTGTACTACGTACAGTACGAACGCACATGGTCTGAATGCAGTGAAGTGTTATTTATATTTATATTGCTTGGAATCAATATCTGAATTTATCTCTGAGTATAAGGAGATAGTTATATTTTGCAGAAAAGGGTCATAACGACCCGTTGCCTTTAATATGTTTTCCCCCTTATTAGGACCAGAGGTAAACCAAAAACACATTTAGACCCGCCAACATCAATATCTGTTATTTGTTTGCAAGAAAGCCTACGACAACTACGTTCACCAAAAATCTCTCAGAAAATCTTTAACATATTTTTGTCGATCTGATTTCTTGTAAAATAATTGATGAAGGCGGGAGTGGGGGGACTTCTTTCATCACTACTACACTATGAACATTCCAGAACCATTTTAGCTATTCACAATTTCCTCAGTTCGACTGTAAACACAAGTCTGTTGAAATATCGGTAACCACATGACCTCTTAGAGGGCTGTTATTTAACAACATGAGAACTCAGCGCAATCAACAGCTGCGTATTTCGCTGGCGTTAATCATCTTGGCGCACCTCTCAGGAAACAGAAGTTCACTTTAACGCGTTCAAAAGGTCGCGTTCGTGGGTTGTGATTAGTAGATTTCCATTTATTTTCTTTTTTTTTCCAAGGTTCTGAAACGTTGTGGTCGTAATTATGATTGACGGCAGCGATAAACGCAGTCATTATTTAGGTTTTGAACTTTCCAGTGTTATTGAAAAGCGCAGTAAACAAATGTCTTGCGACGGGTATTGAGAATAACGCTAATCAGATGGCTAGGAAACAAACATAGACTAGACGACTTTCATAAAATTTGAAAGTTATGACGCATTTTTTAGTAAAAGTCGGTAACAGGATTTTTCTTAAGTAATTTGACCTGCTGAAAACGAAAATGCTTGTTACCAAAAATTCTTTTGCGATCTTCAGTCTGAAAATGACGTCACAAAAAAGGCACCTAAAATGACGTCATTGCACCGTTAACCCTAACCGTAACTTCCAGAATATTAAAGCAATCACAATGAAACTTAGAGGATATATAGTTTGTCCAAAAATTTATCTTTTGTTATACGTCACGTGGAATGATTACGTCACATCACGTGACAATTACATCATAATGTCAAAACAGGCGCCATCTTGGATCCGCCATCTTGAATTTCAAATTTTTTTCCAAAACGTCAGAAAATCGCCCAAAATTACTGAAAAGTACTCAAAATAAATGAAACGGTGCAAAACAAAAAACCTAAAAAGATTTTGTGTTCTATTAATTTCATTAATAGAACACAAAAATCACAATTTTGGAAAACATTCCTGTCAAAATGCCATTGCCATTGTAATGTCAAGTTCCCCCAAACAACAACCTATCCTACCAAATTATTCCCAGATAAATTTTAGATAAACTCGCATAGTTGGCAGCGTTCGGTTAAATCTTGAAAAAGTTATAAGCGTTCAAAGTTAGCGCGGTTACTTCCCCCTCCCACCTTCCCCTACCGGTCTGGATAGGGTTAACTTTGTGGATAAAAATAGGTTCTAAGCCATATGCACTATATTTGCATCTTTTTATACCAAATAAATTGCCTCCAACCTAGTTCCTGCCTTTTTTTAGAATAGGCCACAGAAAGCATTCCAGACAACCTGTGGCGTCATTACATGACGCCACAGATAGCTTGCCATTTAACTACACAGCGACAGGATAATTGAAATGCTGAATGAAAAATATAATAAATACTGTCGACTTTCAGTAGGCTGTTCAACTGTGGCTAAAGGTTAAGGAAACAACTGAGATCTATACCTTTACCGTTATGGAATCTTCGTTGGGTCTATAAAAATTAAAAAGGAACGGTTTCATTTAAAAAATACGAACACATTCCTTGGACGTTTCGCTATTAGGAAATAGTCATTTACATCTTTGCCTTATACGTATTCATATTGGCGGTGTTTTTGCTTCAAATATATCTTAGAAGAAATAAAAGTACTGAACAACCAGCTTTATAGGCAATGATAAGGCTTTTAAGTTATCGAAAGTTGGAGCGTTATTCTTGTGCATCGTGTCCCAGAATTTCATCTTTGACGATTCATCTTGCTCCTGTCAAGACACAGTTTCCAACCTTTTGCACCACAAATTCCCTCACCTGTTTTTGCTTTTTTGACCAAGCTCTTTGGTATTTAACAGCGACAGATCGTTCGTGGCAATGCTATAAAGTCAGGTTTGATTTTCTGGTGGCGAAAATACTTTTAATTACTTAAGGATGGCGAGCAATAAAGATTCATCCTTCTTGCCCCAATCTTTCTTACCAGGAGTAGACTTGTTGCGGGAAAACTTCTTGGCTCAATCCAAACATTGTGTGTGTAATATCAGCAATCTGTGACAGGGCATTATAGAACAGTGCCGCTCTACTCAATGCTGATTACTTCTTGGATATGTCCACGATCCCTCCTCCTCTTTTCCCTATCCCATTTAGCCATTCAAGACTGTGATCAGCACTGACCTGGCTGAATTTACTTGCATTCCATTTGAAAAGGAAGTTTCCCTTTATATGGCGACATCGGGCGGAAACTTGCAAGTACAGATCCCATATCCCCTCTCTATGAGCCCGTGTGAGAATTAAGAGGATAGAGTCTATTTCCATGTAGTTCCAACAAAACGTGAAATTGACCTTTTCTTCGGATCTTTGTGTTACAAATTCGTCGTCAAGGGCATATTTTTCTTTTCCAAAATTTGTAATTTTTGTGTTCTATTAATGAAATTATGTTAACATTAATGCAATTATTTTCACCTTTTTAGTTTTTTGCAACGTTTTATTTATTTTGAGTACTTTTTTTTAGTAATTTTGGGCGATTTTCTGACGTTTTAATTATGAAAATTATGAAATCCAAGATGGCGGATCCAAGATGGCGCCTGTTTTGACATCAATATGTAATTGTCACGTGATGTGACGTAACCATTACACATGACGTATTACAAAAAATAGATTTTTGGACATACTATATATCCTCTAAGGGCCTGTTTACATGATTCCGGAATGACTTTCATTCCGGAACGAGTTCATTCCATCCCCATACATTTCTTTGTATCTGTTTACATGATACCGAGACGAGAGTCAAGTCATTCCGGAATGCGTTCATTCCGGTTTTCATTCCGGAATGAAAGTTTCGTTCCGGAATGACATTTCATTCTGGTATCATGTAAACACAGAACGAATTTCACTCCAAGATGAAATTGCAACTCATGAAACCGCATACGGTCTCCACAGTTTGAATTCAGAGCGAAAAAACGTAATAGCATTTACTGTTTACCCAACGGAGCAGCTTTATGGTCAAATTACTCGTTAAAATTGCAGATACGGCCATCACTGGGCACAAAAACATGTTTGCGAGAAACATGCGCCATCTTGTTTTGATCTTGCGCGAAACATGCGCCACCTTGTTTTGATCTCGCGCGAAAACCACGCACGTGAAAATGCCTTTGGTTGAACCGGGCGACTCTGTCATGTAAATGCAGAACGAACTTCATTTCGGAACGAAACTCGTTCCGGAATGAAAGTCATTCCGGAATCATGTAAACAGACCCTAAATTTCACTGTGATTGCTTTAATATTCAGGAAGTTACGGATAGGGTTAACGGTGTAATGACGTCATCTTAGGTGTCTTTTTTTGTGACGTCATTTTGAGACTGAAGATCACAAAACAAATTTTGGTAACAAGCATTTTCGTTTTCAGCAGGTCAAATTACTTAAGAAAACTACTGTTACCAACTTTTACTAAAAAATGCCCCTTGATTTATCTGAGAATGACTTTACGCAAATACCGACTAGTCTATTATACAATAAAAGGAACACAAAAGTTTAAAAAGTAGGTTTGTTCAATTTTAAAACCGTTTTATTAAAGATTTCCAACAAGGTTAACATTGAAAATCAGATTGTATTTACACATATGAGACGTCTATGAATACTTATTTACATTTATCATCCCAAATTGTTACTACAAAAACTTCATCTTATAAAATATATACTGAAACATTAAATTCTCGTTAACTGCTAATGTCAACTGGCTGCCTGGCTCCACTAGCCCTTATGGTTATTCCAGGCAGCCAGTACTCTTACTTTATTTAATTGTCCTCTTTGTATTAGTAGACAACTGAGGTTCGAAACTCCTTTGGTAAAAAAGAGCTAATTCAACGCTAAAAATATATATTTTCTACCTCACAGATACCAAACTACTTAAGCCGCCAGAAATTTCTATTACTCTTTCTAAGGAAGCACCGAAGGTAACACAAATTAAAATTATTAATCTTTTAAACGTGTGTACTACATGATTCTGTCTTTTCCAAATTGAAAAGCATTTACGACATTATGACAATATCGGTTCACTAGATTCGTTCGCATTGTATTTTGGGTAAATATCGCCATATATAAAAACATGACGTGATACAACTAAAGAACAGCAATGCACAATATTGTCGTGCCAGAGACCGCGCACTTCAAAACAGGCTACAAACCAAGAATACTAACGACTGAAACATCTACCTCAATATGTATACCTTCTTAGCTGTAAAGCTAGTCACCAGAATACGTCCATCTGGTGCCGTTGCTATTCCAACAGGATCTGGTAAATCAGTGAGAGTTTTGCCTGTGAAGCGACCGTCTAAAGAAAATTGCTGAACTCGGTTATTGTTACTATCACATACCAGAAGATTATTGGACCTGTCTACAAGCATACCCCACGGCAAGTTAAATTCGCCGTCTTGATTCCCTTGTGTTCCAAACTTGTACCTAATCGTTCCTGACTGGTCGTAAACATTAATAAAGTTATTGCCTCCATCAGATACCAGAAACATGTTTTTGTAAGGAACGCAGCTTCTTGGACAGCTGAGTTTCTCTGGGCCGCTGTTTCCAAATATGGAAATAGTTTCTCCTTCCTTTGACAACAAATGTATCCTGTGATTTTCCAACTCGGTTACAACAATGCGTCCCTCGTCATCCAAACAAACATCAAATGGATGCTTAAACTCTCCTTTTCCTGCACCGCATTTTCCAAAGCTTTTCACAACAGTTCCTGTCTGGATATTTATGTGTTGTATTCTATGATTCCCTTGATCTGCAATCAGAATCTCGTTATCGTTTAAATACGAGACGCCAGCTGGGAAGTTAAATTGTCCAGAATCTGATCCTCGGTTGCCAATTTTCCTTAAAAAGTTGCCTTCATCATCGAAAACATAAACACAGTGTCCTTCGTTATCTGTCACAACTATCTTGCCTTCTGTGTTTACAGCAATCCCATCTAACCATTGGGGCACGTCTCCTTGTAAGAATTTTAAGTCCAACTCACCGACTACAACAAGTTTACGTTCTTTCACCTGCATAGTAAAAGGACAGGTCGGAAGTCTATCGCCATTGACCTTTACATCAATGTTGTAGGCGCCCGGTACTTTCGGTGTAAATTTCAGCTCAAGATGTCCGTTTTCTTTCTCGCTAACCATAAAATTTGTTACATCTTTAGCGGGTTCTACCAGAACTTCAACGTGATCTTTGAGATTGGCCTGGTTACTCAGCTCCCCTTCAGATGTTTTGGGGCATAGCGTAAACTCTGCTTTTACACCAGCCTGAAGTGTTTGATCCAGTCCTTCAAGTATTGTTCGATTTGCGTCTACCTTTGGGATTGTCTCAATGGATCCTAATTTCAACCAATCTACAGGAGCCGAGAAAAATTTGATGAACGTGGTCTCGCTATGTTTAGGATTTTCAACTGCACGCAGCACTTCAAATCTCTGCTTCAAAGTTTCCTTGCTCCGCATGATTACCGAGCTTGAGCTTCTCTCTGCCAGATTTTTAGCAAACTCAATCGCTTGTTTCATTTGTTTGACCAAGGAATCTGCTTCCTGCATAGCCGAGTTAATTCTCTCGAGTCTCGTCACGCGTGTAGTCTCGAGTGATACAATCGCCTCTCGCTCGCGCTCTCGAATCTCTGCGATCATTTGTTTGGCAGCCTGCGAGACTCCACGTTTAGCGGTTGCGACATTGCTTTCCAACTCAGAAATCGTTTGTTGGAACTGTCGAATCACTTCACCAAGCTCGTTTATCTTTTCTTCGATCATTTTAGCGCCCGACATGATGTTGGGTTTCTCGTCATGGGCTGCTTTGTCGAGTACAACGATTACGTGATTTTGGTGACCCGTGTTTATGCAAGTTTGGCAAACACAAGCTTGACATGAAAAGCAGAAGAATCTCACGTATTCTTTTTCGTGGAACGGCTGCGAGCAAAATGGCTGTCGCTTCAACAAGGCCTCGTAATCTTCCGCTTTAAACTCCTTCACTGGCGTGACTTTGTGACCTTCGAACGATGCCTTTAACATTTCGTGAGCGTTGTTACAGTCTGGGCACATAAATTGTCCACAGTCAAAACAATAGAACATCTGGGAGTTGTTCTTTCTACATTGAGAACAAGTAATGTTACTTCCATCACCACTCCGTCGAACAGCAAGAAGACTCAACAAACTGTTGTGGAAAAAACTGCTTGGCAAACTTTTGAAGCGATTTCCTTCCGGTAAATCGATTTCGGCTCTACATTCTGGACATAGAAACTGTCCTTGTCTATGGCTTTTTCTTGCATGATTCGACAGACACTCACAGCAAAATGTGTGAAGACATGATATAGTTTTGGGCTCGCTGTAGATATCGAGACAAATCGAGCAAGTAAGACGTTGTTTGAGGTTTTCCAAAAGGGACTCCATCGCGAGGCGTCGCTCTGTAAAGCTTGCGAAACACAAATACCTCAAGATTCCTCAAGAGAGTTTAGTTTCTGAGAAAACCGAATTAATTAACGTCATAACTGTCTGCAAGTGGCCAATCAGATGTCATTAAAGTTTTCACTGAGCTGTTGAGTTTGACCTTAGGTAGTTCAGGCGTTCCATATTTTAAATGCCAGAGCGTACTCTGCTCCGATCTTTAATCGAGATAATATCACTTTTTGAAATTTGCTGGCTACGACTAAATGTAATCGTGTTGCGAATTCTAAATAAGCCCGATCAAAAGGAACATATTCCGCGATCGCGTGCCGTCGCTAACAACAACTCTTGCAAAACAGACAACCACCAGAAGATATTATTTCAGATTCCGAGAAAACAGAACCGATTAACGTCACGACTGACTGTTTTTTGACAATCAAATTTCAAAAGGTTGGCTGACCTTCATTGTAACAGAAGATTGTTGTTTTTATGCATTCAGTAAATGTGCCATTGTTGTCTGCTTGGAGCGTTGTTTTGACAAAATCGGGCTATTTTATTGTATTGAGAGTTGTGAACAACATGCTATTTTGGAACATAGGTATGCAAGGCGTGCAAAGACACGCGAGGCATATCTTACAGACAAACTTGAGCCTCACGGCAAAAATAGACGCAATGAACTTAAAATTAGTGACATTCAGCTCAGTTTTAGCCTCTCATTTGCAACGGTCATATTTTGTTTGTATTCATTTCCTTTTAGTCCCCGTAGAAGATTTGTTTCTCAAACCAAAATATCGAGCGAATATATTCTACATTAATTTTTTTTTTATTATTATTTTATTTTTGTCTCAATATCTTCTTTTTGCCGTAGGGGTCAGCTTACTGTTTTTTTCCTGATTGTCTCAAATGTTTACTGATCCAGGTCTTCAAAAGATGCAGCACTCTTCATTGGTTTGTCGTTGTGGACTTGCCTATATTAGAGTTTTTGGGAGGCTTTTAATGCTGGCAAAAAAAAATGTCGTACTTACTCTGTGGTATATTAAAGACATTAGATATCTGGACTAAAAGAAAACACAGTTGAGAAAGACTGAATAAAACTGCCACAAAGGTGTTTTAGTTTCTGAGAAAACCGAATTAATTAACGTCACAACTGTCTGCTAGCCTGGTCCAATTGGATTTCCGGTTAAACATTTTTCTGAGCTCTTTAGTTTAACCTTTGGTCATTTAGTCGTTGCATATTTTGAATACAAGATCGCAACCTTCTTAGATCTGTTATCAAAGTAATTTAGCTTTTTCATAATTGCGAGCACGATTAAATGTGATCGTGGTACGAATTCGTAAGAGGCCTCAAAAAGAACTTCATCAGTGTCCGAGCGTCGTTGCTAAATAAAGCTCTTGCAAACAGGCAACCGCCAGAAGATATTATTTCAGATTCCGAGAAACCAGAACCGATTAATGTCACCACCGACTGTTTTCTTGTCAATCAAATTTCAGAAGGTTGGCTGACCTCCATTGTAACATAAGATTGTTATTCTGTTGCATATAATAAATGTGCCATTGTTGTCTGTGTATGTAATTGGAGCGTTGTTTTGATATGAAGGAGCTATTTTATATTATATTGCAACCGTCAAATTTAGGAAACATAGGTACGCAAGGCGTCCAAAGACTAGTGTGGGTGGTAATAAAATAAATGTGCCATTGTTGTCTGTTGGAACGTTGTTTTGAACAGCTATTTTTAATACTGTATTGCGAGCTAGCTACAAAGATAAGCATTCTCGTACCCAGAATCCACGACTCAAGACAGTTTTCTGATGATTTGCTCAACTTCATGCAGTAAATAGTTTATTTTAACAAGTTCCAAAAACCCCAAAAGAAACAAAAAATATACCCAAAAGAAAAAAAATGTACAAAATGTAAGTGGCCCATGCGGAGCTTGATTGTGTCGGCCTTTGCAGTCCATTTTCATTCATTAAGGTTAATTACTTGTATATTTACTTGGATACAGTGAGCAATTTAGGATTCCAATCATGCGAAAAAAAACCTTGTGGGCATCACATTTTCCCTTTTCGATCATCTTTGTATTTGGTTATGTTTGTTTCTTGTTAACAGCGACGA
Organism: Oculina patagonica; assembly: GCF_052425735.1. NCBI lineage: Eukaryota > Metazoa > Cnidaria > Anthozoa > Scleractinia > Oculinidae > Oculina > Oculina patagonica. Next base: position 16,498,495 of record NC_135768.1, on the reverse strand, counting down.
ATTAAATCGTCCACCATAAACTAAGTCCAGACTAATTCACTGTCAACCATACGAATGACAAAAAAATGTGCCACGAGAAGAGCTTTGCAGAGGAAAACAGTTCCAATGTTGCATTTTTTTAACGCCAGTAAAATGCACTCCTACTCCATTTCCTGGTTGCTAAGTAACCAAGCGCTACATCCATGGCCATCTCCGAGTATTGTCTGAGCCCACGGTTTTTGTCGCCAATGTTGCTTAGCAACATGACGTATGTCATGGCGCCATACTGGCTTGACTGTTTTCGGAGCGCTTGTCTGTCCTCTTGTTAGTTTCTGATTGGATAATTAAACTTGGAAGCTTCTAGAGTGCTTCAACGAAGATTTTACATCAATGGCTCTTAATTTCCCGACTGCCCGTTAAAGTAATAAGCATTGTAATCGAACAACGAATGCCACTGTTTAGCAGTTGTGTGACGAATTCAACGTGACGAACGTGACATGAAACAACAGGTACTGTATTCCGATCTCGATCCAGAACTCATTCTTGCTTCAGATTTGATGTGGGATCGTGATCCCTGGACCCCAAGTACTCGCTTTGCTTTCCAACCACAAACAATAATAGGAGTTAATTTTCCGCGTGCTCATGACCGTGTTTGGCGCATGACATCATAAGCGCTTTCCTTGAATGGACACTATGAATTTTTAATGTAACGCAATGGAGCCTGTTGGCAGCTAAACCTTCGCGTAGTAGAAGTCGATATTAAAATGAGCGCTGTAATGCGAAAAAGCGCAATTCTCCGATATCCTTTGCATCATGATGAACTCGTTTGATCGGGAAGCCGATCGCGATGTTATAGATGGCCCACCGTAGAACATAAAACGGGCCCGCCTAGGAGAGGTTAAATGTGTCACAGCGGTGCCGACTGCCTCTCCCTGCTCTATGCCTGTAAGGAGCCAAGCATTTGCGACCCTTGTTGCTCGCAATGACCTACATCGTGCCAGCTATCTGCTCTTTTTTCTCAGTTAACTTGGCTTTATATCTGGTAAGTATTGATTATTTTGTGTTTAATCGCTCTGTGTCGTTTGGTATCGCTTACTTGTTGGAACCGGGTTGAGGTGGGCCCGTTGAGTGGTTTGATTCTCAAATGTTCAATACAGTTTTGCTTTATTCTAAGTATCCCGTTCAGCGTTATCGTTTTCCAATAAACATGAACCTTTTTAAAAGGAACGTAGTGTATGTCTGTTCATTACGCCTACAAATCCAAATTCATAACCTTTTTAAATGTGTTGCTTCTTTTTAGTAAGCGCTAGCTCGTGTGTCACCTTTTTCCGGTCCTTACCAATCCTCCCGCCCCCAGTGTACAACGCCCCTCATCAAGAGACCTTCCTGCTGTACCTACAGATCTACCAAATTACCTGACAATGTTCCAGGGGGGAGCAGCACCGAAGGTGAAGAAGTGGACTTTGATGACTTCACTAGAAGATTTGAGGATCTCAAAAAAAAGTAGTTTGATACGCTGAAGAGTTTCACAATGAGCACTCGCAATTTTTCAAATAAATGTTGTCAATTAAATACTGATCAATCAGCTTTTTCTACTTCACTTCCCTTTGTGTAGCTCTTCCTTTAGACATGGATCAGTCAGTTCTTCTTACCCATATTATTAATCCTTATACACCAAATAAAAATAGTGATCAGTATCCAATTTCTCCTGATAGTGTCAATACATTGTCCAGCATACATGTCTTGAGAATTAAGCAAATGATCATAAAGATCAAATTATCTTCCATATATCTGAGCAAACTCTCCAAACTAGGACTATAGGATATGTATGGAGACTTGTAAGGAGAATTTGTATGTGCACTTGGCTTTGAGGGTTATGAGTGGAGTTGTTCACTGTGACTTTGGAAACTGTTTAACTTTTTTATATTATTATGACTGTCAAGGAAAATGGTTTTGTTACCCCTGATGTGGTTCAAAATGGACTACAGGAATGTCCTGACCTAGTGACTATATCAAGTCAATCATAAGAAATCGAACTGACGATGACGTCATAGGTAGATAAGCATTTATAAACAGGCGCTGAAGCCTGAAACAGAGGACCGTACCTCTCATTGTTAAAATAAAACAAGCAAACAAAACTAAACCTGTCGATTTAAGACTGATGAGGTCTAAAAAAAGCCAAAACAGTTGGCTTTCCATGTTTGTCTACATTTTGTAATTTCCTCTAAGGCATGCTTTTTTCTCTATTTCCCTCTTGTGCAATTTACATGTAGTAATATGTATATGCTGCTTTTTTTATTATATCAATAGAATTCATGAATAAAGGAACTAGTGACCATGCTATATAGCCATATTTGCAAAGTAAACTTTCTTTTAACTTTATATAATTCAAAGAAGTTATTGAGAAATGTGTGGAGAATTTGTTCCATGACATGGAACACAAGCTCGAATATCGGGGACGAGGGAGAAAAGATAGATCCACTTCCCAAAAATTTGCCGATGCCTATTGACCAATCAGAAATAACATGAGCACTCCTACTGTTGTCGTTGGCAAAAATTTAATAATTATAGCCATGCCCTGCTCGGTGAATACTCGGAGACAGGAATATGATTAAGAAACCTACTTGTTCTACCAATCACATGCACATGTATCGCCATGGCGTAAAAGTTCAGCGGACATCACAAGGGAGCATATAAGCTCTGCGTCAGAACAAAAAGCTACTGAACTCTGTTTGACACGATGTTTGTGTCAATGTTACAATTTTGTATAAAGCCTAGATGGGTATTCTCGAAAGTGTACCATAAGTTTATAAGACACTATTTACTAAACCTCATCCTCTCTGGATCATAACTTTCGCCGGTGTTACAAGCGCAGGAGTATCAATTTAGGGTGGGAATTGAAGGTTTATGTTTTCTTTTAATTATCAAGGAAGCTACTGCACCGTTTATTCTGACTCATCCCCAGTCGTCTCTCAGTCTCCTATTAATATAAACGCGAGAAGCGCGGTAAGCACGGTTGGGGAGCGCAAAGGGTGCCATAACAAAAATTCTTCCTCCTTCCCATGATTCTCTCCGTGTTCAGTTTGATCCAGTCTCCCCAGACTCAGGACGGACTGAAAAGACTACTCTGCTCAACCAACGATTGCGCCGTTTTCGCTGCCATTAAGGTGAATTTCCACTGTCGCGTTTTTGTTGACGCACGTTAACGTACGTAAAAATTGTAAACGTACGTAAAAATGAAATTTTACGCGCGCGAATACGTGCGTCGAATTTACGTTGTCCAATTCGATTTCCAATGCCACGTTTTTTCCTAGGTATTTACGTACGTTACACGCACGTAGCGATCGCGGGTGTTTTCAAAAAAGTTGAACTGAGTTCAACTTTTTCGCTGTTGTCTGCGGTTACGCAGCGATTTAACCAATCATACATTTAGATTTTGTGACATGACTCAACTTACCATGTGGAAAGCAATTTTATTTTAAATCGCCGTCGATTTACAAGGGAAAACATTCAGATGTAGAAGCACTTTCGAGGAAGTCCGAACATTTCTAGCCATTTCCAGCAATAATCTATAAAACTGACTACAGACCCAAATTACACGAACGCAGTAGTGATAGAAAACGCCTGCCGTCAGGTCACGTAGGCTTTGAACCGGGAATCCGGGAAGGTCGCCTCAAATCTTTTTTTACTTTATGGTGTCTTTCGGAAGTATTTATAAAATGCCTCTTGGTCATATTCACGCATTTCTTTTACTAGCGTGTGGTATAAAGTGTTTTCATGGCAGCCATGTTGGAAGAGTCAAACAACAAGATATTTGCATAAAAATGTTAATGATTTTTTTTCCCAAAGGAAAATTTATTTATTGTTTCACTCCTCCAATTTGGCCGCCAATAACAGACTCTATTCACCAACTTGATAATTCAGGATGGCGGGCATTTACGTACGTTCAAGACACGTAAAAAAGAAACGCTTTTTATTACTTTTTACGCGACAGTGGAAATTTGCCTACGTATCTTTTTTTACGCACGTTTTACTTACGTAAATATTTACGCGTCAGTGGAAATCCACCTTTAAAGAGAACAATAGGGGTCACGTGACCAAGACTTACCACACTACGGAGTGAGAGCTAGGGTTATGCTTAACCCATAATAGTGCCTGGATTTGGGTTGCAGGTTTGGGGTTTATGGTTTAGGGTTAGGGTTGAGTTGTTGGGGTTAGGGTTAGATTTAGGCTTAGGGTTGCAGTTTGGGCCTGGGCTAGTCACGTGACAAGCACTCCTACCACACTGGATCACCTTAGTTGAAGTAAGTGTCGCCTTGTGACTGTATTGGACCTAAGTAAAGTTTCTGGTCAAGCTACAATTTTAAATTATTTACTCCTCTTGCTTCGATTTTGTGCTGTGGTCTGATTATAAAGGTTTGAGGGCTAGTGCCATGACCACCCTCCCCCCTAACTTCTTGCTCTGTGCTCAAGTTGACACAAACATTTGCAGAGGGACTAGTATTGATGAGCCTTGCATGTTTGAAGAGTCTTCGAACTCGAAAGATGAATTGACTGACAAAGAGCATTTTTGGTTAATCACCTTAGCAGATCTCTCAAGAAAGGGAAGTTTACTTAAACAATTGGACAGGTTACGTTCATGGGTTGTGATTGGTAAATTTCCATTTTTGTTTGTTTGTTTCTTTTCTTCAAGGTTCGTGATTGTAATTATGATTGACGGCAGAGAAAAACGCAATCGTTAGTTAGGTTTTGAGCCTGAAAGTTCGCGTGTAAACATATGCCTCCCGATGAGTGTTGCCGAGTTTTTTTTCCAAGCAATATCGGACATGTTTAATACTCAGGGAATTACACAAAATAATACTGCGTGAAAAAAACACGCTTTTCATTTGCAAACTGTCCAAGACATGGCGTGGCTTAGAATCATTCCCGAAGGGAAAACCTACTAAAATTAGCAGCTAGTTTTGCAAGACGTTGTTTAGAATGAAAATAGAAGGTAGATTGAATTGCTTGGAGTTAATTTAATCATACATGGCTCACCCTAAATCATTGCCATCCTTTTCTCGTTCTTACTTAGCAGAAAAACGAAAGAAAGTACGTAGTTTCAGGCTTAAGATCATGGGAAACACAATCTCGTCACCAGGACTATCCGTGTGATATACAATGTATACACAGTCTACACAGGACAACTCTTTCAAAGCTCACTCGCCCGTAGCGTCTGCTTTCAAGTTTAATTAGCAATATTGGGAACAGAAAAGTTAAAAAAGTAGGTTTGTTCAATTTTAAAACAGTTTTATTAAACATTACTAAAAAAAGTTTTAACATTGAAAATCAGATTGTACCAAGCTAACACATCTAAGTCTTCTCAAAAAGCTTAGAAACAAGATAGCTTCTTTCAGCTACAAAAAAGAAAACTACCAAACTGAATATTATTATTATTATTATTATTATTATTTTACATTTATTATCGCAAATTGATACTACGAAAACTTCATCTTTTCAAATATATACTTAAACATTAAATTGTCCGTCGTGCCAATTTTAATGGATTTAATAGAAAACTGAGGTTCGAAACTCCTTTTGGTAAAAAAAGAAAAATTCAACGCTGAAAATATATATTTTCTACCTCACAGATATCAAACTACTTAAGCCGCCAGAAATTTCTATATCTCTTTCTAAGGCAGTACCGAAGGTAACAAAAATTCAAATGATTGATCTTTTAAACAAGTGTGTACTACATGATTTTGTCTTTTCCAAATTTAAAAACATTTACAACATCATGACAATATCAGTTCACTAGATTCGTTCGCATAACCATTGTATTTTGGGTAAACATCGCCATATAGAAACATGACGTCATACAACTTAGACCAGAAAATGCACAATGTCATACCAGAGACCCCGCATTGCAAAACAGGCTACAGACTACAAATAATGACGATTAAAACATCTACTGCAATATGTATACTTTGTTAGCTGCAAAGCTAGTCACGAGAATACGTCCATCTGGTGCTGTCGCTATTGCAATAGGATCTGGTAAATGAGTGAGAGTTTTGCCAGTGAAGCGACCGTCTAAAGAAAATTGCTGAACTCGGTTATTGAACCTATCACATATCAGAAGATTGTTGGACCTGTCTACAAGCATACCCCACGGAGAGTTAAATTGTCCGTGTTGATTCCCTGGTTTTCCAAACTTGTACATAAAAGTTCCTGACTGATTGTAAACCTTAATGGAGTTATTGTTTGTATCAGATACGAGAAACATGTTTTTGCAAGGAATGCAGCTTCTTGGACGGCAAAGTTTCTCTGGCCCGCTGTCTCCAAATATGGAAACAGTTTCTCCTTCCTTTGACAACACATGTATCCTCTGATTCCCCCACTCGGTTACAACTATGCGTCCTTCATCATCCAAACAAACATCAAGTGGATTCTGAAACTCTCCATTTCCTGCACCAGGTTTACCAAAGCTTTTGACGGCAGTTCCTGTCTGGATATTTATGTGTTGTGTTCTATGATTACCGAAATCTGCAAATAGAATCTCGTTGTCATTAAAAAGCGAAATGCCAGCTGGATAGTTAAATTGTCCAGAATTTGATCCTTTGTTGTCAATTTTCCTTAAACAGTTGCCTTCTTTATCGAAGACACGAACACAGTGTCCATTGTAATCTGCCACAACTATCTTTCCTTCCGTGTTTGCAGCAATCCCACAAAACGATTGGGGCACGTCTCCTTGAAAGAGTTTTAAGTCCAACTCACCGACTACAACAAGTTCACGTTCCTTCACCTGCACAGTAAAAGGACAGGTAGGAAGTTTATCGCCATTGATCTTCACTTCGATGCTGAAGGCGCCTGGTACTTTCGGTGTAAATTTCACCTGAAGATTACCGTCCTCTTTCTCGCAAACCATCACATTTGTTACATCTTCAGCGGGTTCTATGAGAACTTCAACTTGATCTTTGAGATCAGCCCCTTCAGATGTTTTGGGGCATAACGTAAACTCTGCTTCTACACCAGCCTGAAGAGTTTGATCCAGTCCTTCAAGCGTTGATCGATTTGCCTCTGCCTTGCACTTTTTCGTGGTCTCAATGAAACCCAGTTTCAAGTCCACTACCAAAGCCGCTGTAAATTTGACAAATGCTGTTTCGTTTTGTTTAGCAACCTCAACTGCACGCAGCACTTCAAATCGCTGCTTCAAAGTTTCCTTGTTTCGCATGATATCCGAGCTTGAGCTTCTCTGTGTCAGATTATTAGCAAACTCAACCGCTTGTTTCATTTGTTTGACCAGGGACTGTGCTTCCTGCATAGCCGAGTTAATTCTCTCGAGTCTCGTCACGCGTGTAGTCTCGAGTGATATAATCGCCTCTCGCTCGCGCTCTCGAATCTCTGCGATCATTTGTTCAGCAGCTTGCGAGACTCCACGTTTAGCGGTTGCGGCATTTCTTTCAAGCTCAGAAATCGTTTCTTCAAATTGTCGAATCACTTCACAAACCTCGCTTATCTTTTCCTCGATCATTTCAGCGCCCGACATGATGTTGGGTTTCTCGTCATGGGCTGCTTTGTCGAGTAAAACAATCTCGTGATTCCGGTGATCCGTGACAATGCAAATTTGGCAAACACAATCTTGACACGAAAAGCAAAAAAATCTTGTGATTTCTTTCTCGTGGAACTGCTGCGAGCAAAATGGCTGTCGCTTCAGCAACGCCTCGTAATCTTCCGCTTTAAACTTCTTCACTGGCGTGACTTTGTGACCTTCGAACGATGCCTTTAACATTTCGTGAGCGTTGTTACAGTCTGGGCACATAAATTGTCCACAATCAAAACAATAGTACATTTGGGAGTTGTTCTTTCTACATTGAGAACAAGTAATGTTACTTCCATCGCCACTCCGTCTAACAGCAAGGAGACTCAACAAACTGTTATGGAAAAAACTGTTCGGCAAACTGTCGAAGCGATTTCCTTCGGGTAAATCGATTTCGGCTCTGCACTCCGGACATAAAAACTTTCCTTGTCTGTGGCTTTTTCTTGCATGATTCGACAGACACTCACAGCAAAATGTGTGAAGACATGATATAGTTTTGGGTTCGTTGTAGATATCGAGACAAATCGAGCAGGTAAGACGTTGTTTAAGGTTTTCCAAAAGGGACTCCATCGTGAGGCGTCGCTCTGCTCTGTGAAGCTTGCGAAACACAAATACCTCAAGATTTTAGTTTCTGAGAAAACCGAATTGATTAACGTCACAACTGTCTGCTAGTGGCCAATCAGATGTCGTTGAAGTTTTCACTGAGCTCTTGAGTTTGACCTTGGGTAGTTCAGGCGTTCCATATTTTAAATGCCAGAGCGTACTCTTCTCCGATATTTAATCGAGATAATATCGCTTTTTGAAATTTGCTTTCTACAACTAAATGAAATCGTGTTGCAAATTCTAAATAAGCCCGATTAAAAGGAACATTTTCCGTGATCGCGTGCCGTCGCTAACTACACCAGAAGATATTAACGTCACGAGAGGCTGTTTTTGACAATCAAATTTCAAAAGGTTGGCTGACCTTCACTGTAACATAAGATTTTTGTTTTGATGCATTTAGTAAATGTGCCATTGTTGTCTGCTTTGAGTTTTGTTTTGACAAAATTGAGCTATTTTAATACTGTTTTACGAGGTGTGAAGAACATGCTATTTTGGAACATAGGTCTGCAATGCGTGTAAAGACACGCGAGGTACACCTCATAGACAAGCGGCTTGAGTCTCAAGGTGTAAATAGACGCGATGAACTAAATTAGTAACATTTAATCCATTTGTTTGCCTATCGGAATATGTTTTGTTATGTTTCAAAGCTCCCTCGTAGAAGTTTTATTTCTCAAACCAATATATTTTTGTCTCAATATCTTCTTCTTACCGTAGGGATCAGCTTGCTGTATTTTTCGTATTATCTCAAGATTTTTTACTGATCCAGGTCTTCAAAAGATCCGGCACTGTTCATTGTTTGTCGTTGTGGTCTTTCCTATATTAGAGTTTTGGGAGGCTTTTTATGCTGGCAAAAAAATTGTCGTGTGGGAAATTAGAAAGGATAGCCCACACTGTCTCGTCTTCACTAGATTTTATTCTTCTCCTCTTCGATTCTCGCTAGATTTCACAACTCTTTGACTCGACAGACTGAAAGATTATATCCACTAAAAGCTAAATAAAGAACACTGATTAATGCATTAAAGAACACTGATTGGCTAGATACGAATCTTCTAGACATAAGAATAAGAAAGATTTCCAGACAAACATTTCACAATCACTGTTTGATTTCCATGGTATTATCCTGTTTCCGACAGTCGTACTTACTTTGTAATCTATTAATATCGAGACTAAAGGAAACACAGTTAAGAAAAACTGAATACAACTGCCTCCAAGGTGTTTAGTTTCTGAGAAAACCGAATTAATTAACGTCACAACTGTCTGCTAGTGGCCAATCAGATGTCATTAAAGTTCTTAAAGCCCTTGAATTTACCCTTTGGTAATTCAGGCTTTGCATATTTTGAATGCAAGATCGTAGTCCTCTTAGATCTTTTATCAAAAAAAGTTAGCTATTTGAAAATTGCGAGCACGATTAAATGTGATCGTGGTACGATTTCGTAAGAGGCCTCAAAAAGAACTTCATCCGTTACCGAGCGTCGTTGCTAAGTAAAGCTCTTGAAAAACAGAAAACAGCCTGAAGGTATTATTTCAGATTCCGAGAAAACAGAACCAATTTACGTCACGTCACTGGCTGTTTTTGACACTCAAATTTCAAAAGGTTGGCTGACCTGCACTGTAACATAAGATTGTTGTTGTGTTGCATATAATAAATGTGCCATTTCTGTCTATGAATGTACGTGGAGAGTTGTTTTGATATGATAGAGCTATTTTCACAAACCGTCTGAATTTGGAAACATAGGTACGCAAGGCGTGCAAAGACTAGTGTGGGTGGTAATGAAATAAATGTGCCATTGTTGACTGTTTGGATCGTTGTTTTGAACAGCATATTTTTTATTCTGTATTGTGAGTTATGAAGAAAAGCCCTCTCTCTCTCTTACCCAGAGTCCACGATCCTTCTGGTGCCAGGGATCGCAAAGCAGAAGGGTCGTGGGCTCTGGGCCGAGAATGGAAGATAAGCTAAAAGGCTATTTATAGCTGACGAATTTAGAACCTAGTAATTGAATGCAATTTCTGTACTAATGGAAAGCCCGACTCAGAACATTTTTCAGATGTCTTGCTCAACTTCGCGCAGTAAATAGTTTATTTTTACAAGGCCCCCAAAAAAGCAAAAGAAAAAAAAAATGCACCACACAGAAAAAAATATATACAAAAGCCAAGCCTGATTGTGTCGGCCTTTGCAGTGCATCTATATTCGTTAAGGTTAATTGCCTGTATATTTACTTGGATACAGTGAGCAATTTAGGATTCCAATCATGCGAAAAAAAACTTGTGGGTATCACATTCTCCCTTTTCGATCAGCTTTGTATTTGCTTATGTTTGTTTCTTGTTTAAAGTGACGAATCAAATCTAGGGCTTTCCACAAGTTGCTCGGCAATTTTTTTGGCAACTTTTCATATTTCGAGTAACTTTTTCCCCTTCGAGCAACTTTTTTCCTCTCGAGCAACTTGTTGCATTTTGTGCAATTTCCAGACCGAAGATCTCCGAAATTTATCCGAGTGTTGTTCAAAGGCCATACGAACGTTTTCGAAGATTTAAGAAGTTTGCCGAAGATTTTCGATGAACATCTGAAGACGTTTCAACCCATGTTTCGGCTCATTCTGCATTAAAACATTACAAAACTCGTCAGGAAACATGACGTCATCGATATCTTCACGATTTTTCTCAGTTACAGAAAACCTTGTCATTTAACAAATTTTCGTTTTGGATTTTTTGGAGCAACTTTCGCGCAACTTTTATTATCAGAAGCAACTTTTTTGGATTTTTGCGGCAACTTCTGAGCAACTTTTTTAGAAATTACGGGCAACGTTTTGGGAAATCCCGAGCAACTTGTAGAAAGCCTTAATCAAATCGTCCACCATAAACTAAGCCCAGAGTAATTCACTGTCAACTATACGAATAAAAAAAATGTGCCACGAGAACAGCTTTGCAGAGGAAAACAGTTCCAATGTTGCATTTTTTTAATGCCTGAAAAATACACTTCTACTCCATTTCCTGGTTGCTTAGTAACCAAGCGCTACATCCATGGCTATCTCCGAGTATTGGCTGAGCCCACGGTTTTTGTCGCCAACGTTGCTAAGCAACATGACGTATGTCATGGTGCCATACTGGCGTGACTGTTTCCGGAGCGCTTGTCTGTCCTCCTGTTAGTTTCTGATTGGATAATTAAACTCGGAGGCTCCTCGAGTGCTTCAACGAGGATTTTACATCAATGGCTTTTAATTTCCCGACTGCACGTAAAAGTTATAAGCTTTGTAATCGAACAACGAATGCCACTGTTTAGCAGTTGCGTGACGAATTCAACGTGACAAACGTGACATGAAACAACAGGTACTGTATTCCGATCTCGATCCAGAACTCATTCTTGCTTCAGATTTGATGTGGGTTCGTGATCTCTGGACCCAAAGTAATCGCTTTGCTTTCCAACCACAAACAATGATAGGAGTTAATTTCCCGCGTGCTCGTGACCGTGTTTGGCGCATGACATCATAAGCGCTTTCCTTGAATGGACACTATGAATTTTTAATGTAACGCAATGGAGCCTGAAGCCGGCTAATCCTTCGCGTAGCAGAAGTCGATATATAAAATGAGCGCTGTAAAGTGATGCGAAAAAGTGCAATTCTACAAAATTCTTTATATCATGGTGAACGTGTTTGATGGAGAAGCCGATGTTAAAGATGGCCCACCATAGGACATAAATAGGCCGGTCCCAGAAGAGGTTTAATGTGTCGCAGCGGTGCCGACTGGGTCTCCCTGTTCTATGCCCTTTGACATATGGTATTCCTCGCTTGCCTAGATGGGGATTCTCGAAAGTGTACCATTCTATAAGTCTATGAGGCATTATGTCCTAAACCTCATCCTCTCTGGATGATAACTTTCGCCAGTGTTACATGCGCAAGAGTATCAGTATAGATGGGGAATCGAAGGTTTAAATGAGAGTACATACATACATACATAGACTTTATTTCATCTCGAATTTTAGAGTAGCTTTAAATATAATTATATAATAATATTTAAGCTAATCATACGGGTGGGAAACAAACAGAGCGCTTTTCATATGCGAATTTTCCAAGACTTGACGTGACTTATAGAGCCTTTCACTGAAGGCAAAACTGTAACAACCGGCTGGTTCCACAAAAAGTTGTTTTCTAGGATGAAAAGCAAAGGTAAATCGAGTTAATTGCTCGGATTTAATTGAATCACTGATGGTTCACCCTAAATCGCTACTATCCTTTTTCTTTCTTTCTTTGCAACAAACGAAACAAGGAGTGCAGTCATGGTTGTGGTGCAGTTTAGGATAAAATCACGAGAAACAACAATCTCGACACCAGGACTATCCGCGTGATGCCCTCGAGCAAACGGAACTCGTTCCAGGTTACTAGCCCATATAGTCTCAATCTCGAGCCCAGAGTCCGTCTATGTCGGTCAGCGGTACGGGACGGACTCTGGGAAACTGGAATCGATCAGATCAATTTCAGGTCGATTTCAGGTAGAACCTTGGTCTTCCGGTTTTTATTGCGCATGCTCTCAGGTCTAAACGGAAGTAAATTTCCCAGAACGGAAGTAAATCGAGAAAGTTGAACTATCTCTAAAACACAGTATGGACAGAACTGGTGTTTATCGAAGCAACAAACGTAACAAAAACGTTCTGCAGTTAACAAAAGAGCGTCTGGTGTTTTGATTTCCTTTAGTCTCTTTCTTGAGCATACTACTATATTGGTTTTAAATCAAAGATTTTGTTTGCCTTCCAGGATTCCGCTTGTGAAAACTGCGCGCGTGTGTCAGTTGTTGTTTTGCAGACGACGGCGAAGAAATTTACATAATGCACAACGCACGGACAAGCTATTGTTCTGTTGATAAAAATTTTTTGTTTGGCGACTTTCGTATATTTCAGAGGCTTCTCGCTGACAGCGCATCTTTTCATGATAGATTGCATGTTTTCGAGCAAATAATTTTTTCCTCGTCGAATGGCGGTAATATTAATAAAGACGTTAAAGGCCACACCGGTCAACGCTATTCAAAAGGTGTAATTAGCACTTCGGCGACTCAGCTCGTGCACGCAATTCACGCAATTCACGTGCACACAATTGTACAATTCCTTTTTTTCAGCAAAACAACAACGCGTAATGTTCAAATTCTGCGTTATTAGTTATTATTTTGAATCGAGCACTGTCTGCAATATTCACTTTTTCAACCGTATTGGAGATTTGAATGAAAACAGTAGTTCTAACGAGATTTGTAAGTCAACTATAAATTGAGTTTTCAATCGGACCTTGTCCTTGGTGACGCCGTCGTTGTTGTTTTAAAACTCCGTTCAGAATTGACGTTTAAAGGAAGTCCTTTTTTATTCATGGTATCTTTTGAGTTCAAAAATGGTAGAATTAGAAAATACTTCATGTATGTAGCGCCATATCACGAGTTCTTAGATGTTTTACAAAATTAAGGTGATACATCTGAACATTTGACCATGGAAAACAAAAAAATGTTTTTCCAGGGTTTCCGGTTTGGTTTACTTCCGGGGAGGATTTTCAGACTTCCGTGTTGATTTCTATTGTTCTGTGAGGACCAGTAGGCCACTGAATTAAAATTCAGTTTCCCAGAGTGAGTCCCGGCGACCCTACCGCTGACCAACCGCTGACGGATCGCGGAGCCGGGGGTCACTCTGGGCTCGAGATTGATATAGTCTGTGAGCAAATGTCTTAATGAAAGGTCCCGTGGGAATTTTTGCTGAAAGCAAACCACTAGTCTAAAAATGTTAAATACGAAACAGAAAACTGAAAAAGTAAGTTTGTGCAATTTGTGTTTTATTAAATTTATGGTACTAAAAATCTAAGACATCTAAATCTTCTCAGAAGCTAACAAATAATAATAGCTTCTTTCAGTGCCATATAAATACATGTGAAAAACTACTTTTGACCGAAAATATTTAAAAAATATTTCCAACATTCGTCATCGTAAATTAATACTCAAAAACTTCATCTTCTACTAAAAAGTTCAACTGTCGTGCCAGTTTAAATGGACAAAATAAAATAAGGTTAAAAAAATAAGGTTTGAAACTCATCTTGTAAAGAAAGAAAACTAATATTCACAGACGAATTTAATCCTACGCAGGCTAATATTCACCTACTAAACCACTAAAGGAATCTATATCGCTTTACGTAAAAAAGGCACCAATTAACATGTGCGTGTACTACACGATTTTGTCTTTACAAATTTGATAGCCTGCGTAGCAGGCGCCGTAGTTTTGAGCGCACGTATGGGCGCGAGGTTGCCACGCGAGAAAAAAAAAATTATCGCGTGGCCTTCTCGCGATCTCGCTCTCTTTTAAACGCACTAAAAAAGTTATGCAGGCGCCTGCTACGCAGGCTACAAATTTGAAAGCATTTATGACATCATCATACTATATACAAGTTTTGTTCACATTGTTATTTGGGCTAATAATATACATCAAAAAATTTCTCGAATCTGATTGGCTTAGAGAAATGCAGTTTTTAAGAAATTCGATGCAGACATGACGAAATTCAGTGCAGAAATGACGAAATTCAGTGCAAAAAAAAGAAACAAACGCGGCATCCTGATTGGTTAATAAACAAAGGCAGCCACAGGGGGCCAATCAAACGCTTCCACGCGATCTGAATGGCGCGAAGTTTGGATCTGCTTCGAGATGCGAGTGAAAAAAATGGCTGGCGTTTTGAGCACAGTAGAGGACCAGAAGACAGCTCTAAATACCATAGCATTGAAAAGCATTGGTGTTTGGTTCTCGTTTTGGAATAACTGCTATGCTTGAGCGAATTTATTTACGCCGAATTCACCGAATTCAAAAACAAACACATTGGCAAAGATTATGGACCAGATAGCCTCAAAGTAATGACTACATATACATCACTTGAAAGACACTTTACTTAGAGAACTGTACGGGACAGAGAATTGTCTAAGGAAGTGTTGAAAAGAAAAGCGAAACAGCTCCACTTGGCTGGAGGTCGAGTCGAAAGCGCTCAAGCAAAGCTCGACAAGTACGAAGCGAAGAAAATCTCTGGAAAAGGTAAAACCCAGAATCTTGTATTTAGATAATTCGTTGAGCTGTTTAGCCAGAGTTTTCGGCTAAAAAACTTTTAAAACATTGAGAAACCCGGCCTGTACGTTGTTTGGGCTTTGACCTTGTTTTGAATGAACGAGTGATTTTTTTTGCCGAGTTTGAATAAATATTTTTTGTACGAGATTTGCGCTTGTTATTTTCTCGCAATTTTTTCATGAATATTATTAATAAGTAATCACATGATTTTTCTCGTGCAATTTGGGATAAATAAGCACTCGTAAATTTTTCAAAGACTACAAATTGCACTCGCCCTACGGGCTCATGCAACTTTGTTAGCCTTTGAAAAATTTACTCGTGCTTATTTATCCCAAATTGCACTCGAAATCATGTGATTACCTATACAAATATCGCCATAATGAAATGTGACGTAAGACCAGAAAATGCACAATATTGTCGAACCAGAGACTGCGAATTGCAAAACATTTACCGAGTCAGCTATGATACCAAATACAAATACTGACGATTGAAACATCTACTTCAATATGTATACTTTTTTAGCTGTATAGCTAGTCACGAGAATACGTCCATCTGGTGCTGTTGCTATTCCAACAGGATTTGGTAAATGAGTGAGAGTTTTGCCTGTGAAGCGACCGTCTAAAGAAAATTGCTGAACTCGCATATTTTTGTAATCACATACAAGAATATTATCGGACGTGTCTACAAGCATACCATACGGCAAGTTATATTGTCCGTCTTGATTCCCTTGTGTTCCAAATTTGTACATAAAACTTCCTGACTGATCATAAGCTTTAATGCAGTTATTGTCTGTATCAGAAACAAGAAACATGTTTTTGTAAGCAATGCAGCTTCTTGGATTGTTGAGTTTCTCAGGGCCGCTGTCTCCAAATATGGAAATAGTTTCTCCTTCCTTTGACAACACATGTATCCTATGATTACTGCAATCGGTTACAACAATGCGTCCTTCATCATCCAAACAAACATCAAGTGGATTCTTAAACTCTCCTTTTCCTGCTCCACATTTTCCAAAACTTTTCACAACAGTTCCTGTCTGGATATTTATGTGTTGTATTCTATGATTCAGTTGATCTGCAATCAGAATCTCGTTATCGTTTAAAAATACAACGCCAGTGGGGTGCTGAAATTGTCCAGAAGCTGATCCTTGTTTTCCAATTTTCCTTAAACAATTGCCATCTTTATCGAAGACATAAACACAGTGTCCATGGTTATCTGTCACAGCTATTTTGTCTTCCCTGTTAACAGCAATCCCATGTAACCTTTGGGGCACGTCTCCTTGATTGAATTTTAAGTCCAACTCACCGACTACAACAAGTTCACGTTCTTTCACCTCCATAGTAAAAGGAGAAGTCGGAAGTTTATCGCCATTGATCTTCACTTCAATGCTGTAGGCGCCCGGTACTTGCAGGGAAAATTTCAGCTGAAGATTACCGTCTTCTTTCTCGCTAACCATCACATTTGTTACATCTTTAGCGGGGTCTATTAGAACTTCAACTTGATCTTTGAGATCAGCCTGGTTACTCAGCTCGCCTTCAGATGTTTTGAGGCATAACGTAAACTCTGCTTCTACACCAGCCTGAAGAATTTGATCCAGTCCTTCAAGCGTTGATCGATTTGCCTCTGCCCTGTACTTGTCGGTAGTCTCAATAAGACCCAATTTCAAGTCGTCTACAGAAGCCGGGGTAAATTGGACAAATGTAGTCTCGTTATGTTTAGGAACGTCAACTGCACGCAGCATTTCAAATCTTTGCTTCAAAGTTTCCTTGTTCCGCATGACATCCGAGCTTGAGCTTCTTTCTGCCAGATTTTTTGCAAACTCAACCGCTTGTTTCATTTGTTTGACAAGGGACTGCGCGTCCTGCATAGCAGAGTCAATTCTCTCGAGCCTCGTCACGCGTGTAGTCTCGAGTAATACAATCGCCTCTCGCTCGCGCTCTCGAATCTTTGCAATCATTTGTTCAGCAGCTTGCGAAACTCCACGTTTAGCGGTTCCGACATTGTTTTCCAGCTGGGAAAACGTATCTTCAAACTTTCGAATCACTTCACCAAGCTCGCTTATCTTTTCCTCGATCATTTCAGCACCCGACATGATGTTGGTTTTCTCGTCATGGGCTGCTTTGTCGAGTAGAATAATCTCGTGATTCCGATGATCGGTGACAATGCAAATTTGGCAAACACAATCTTGACACGAAAAGCAGAAGAATCTCGTGATTTCCTTCTCATGGAACTGCTGCGAGCCAAATAGCTGTCGTTTCAGCAAGGCTTCGTAATCTTCTTCTTTAAACTCCTTCACTGGCGTGACTTTGTGCCCGGCGAATGATGCCTTTAACATGTCGTGCGCGTTGTTACAGTCTGGGCACAGAAATTGTCCACAGTCAAAACAGTAGTACATCTGGGAGTTGGTCTTTCGACATTGGGAACAAGTTATGTTACTTCCATCGCCACTCCGTCGAACGGCAAGAAGACTCAACAAACTGTTGTGGAAAAAACTGCTCGGCAAACTTTTGAAGCGGTTTCCTTCGGGTAAATCGATTAGAGCTTGGCATTCCGGACAACGAAACTTTCCTTGTCTGTGGCTTGCTCTTGCATGATTCGATAGACACTCACAGCAAAATGTGTGAAGACATGATATAGTTTTGGGCTCGTTGTAGATATCGAGACAAATCGAACAGGTAAGATGCTGCTTAAGGTTTTTCAAAAGGGACTCCATCACTAGGCGTCGCTCCGTAAAGCTTGTAAAACACAAACACCTCAATATTTTAATTTCTGAGAAAAGGGAATGAATTAACGTCACCACTGTCTGCTAGGCGCCAATCAAATTTCAGAAATGTTTTTAATTATTTTTTTTTCCACATATTTATTGCCATTTTGAAAATACATTACAATACATTAAGTGTTTACAAAGACTCTCACAAGCTATTATAGAGTATATAAGTATATTAATTTTTGTAAGCTATTAATTTTGTAAACTATTAATTATATATAAGTACCACCTATATAATTGCCACCTAGCCTGGAATTGTTTCTGTGTATTATTTTTTACAGCAATATATTTCTCGGTTCTGTATTTTTGGTCAACTAGTTCTATAAATACTTCACACTTTGGAATTTTAGATTGTTTTAAGCTAAGCCATATATGCAATTTTGCAAGAGTTATAAGATAGTTTAACAACTCGCATTTTTCTAATTTACCAATAAATACATCTTGTAACGTGAGTTTCTCACGTTGGCCAGACAGTACAAACCAGAAGTTTTCAAAGTTTTCCCAAAAGAAACGAGTCAGAGGGCAATCGTAAAATAAATGATATACAGTTTCTGGGTTAACTTTGCAAAACGTACAGGTATCATGTGGAACATAACCTATTTTAGCTAGTCGCTTATTAGTAAAAACAATATCATTTAGAAGTTTAAACTGAAAGCTTCTTACAAAAGTTTCCGATGAAACAGACAACAAATTAAGAAAAACCTTTGACACTGTACTGTCATCTAAACCAAAAGCATTTTTCAACTTCGTAAAACCCCTTGATACTATTGCCTTTTTTGTAATAAGTAATTCATAAAATTGTTTACTTTTACATAATAAGGGATCGAAAGGTTTTTCCCCACAGTAAAATTCTAATGAACCGATTTTATTACCATCAACATCCAAAACTTTTAAGTTGCCAGGAATTGCACTTCTAATTCCTGACCACGTTAAAAAATTTTGAGTGTTTCAAACCAGCACTTGTTGCAATATTGTATGACTCTACATTGCCCTTATTGAATTGCATCTGGCTAGTTGAAGTAATTCCTGCTTTTACATAATTGTGGTAGTAAATGCTCTTGCCGTCTATTTTGATAAGCTTATTGTTCCAGATTATATTTTCGGAAGTGAGAGACGTAGTAGAAAAAAAGTTTCTAAAATCATCCCACCATTGGAGGAGTTCATTATAAAATATGGAATAGAAGTTATAATCTTTAATATCATAATTACACCTAACAAAAAAAATTCCACCGTAGTTATCCAGCAGGTGGTCAATAAAGGCCTTCCATGGAGTCCGGCCCGACGAAAAAATTCTTCCTAGCCAGGCTAATCTTAATGATTTAATCGACGTCTCAATATCTGTTAACCTAAGCCCCCCAAATTTTATGTCATTAATTGCTGCTAATCGGGCTATCTTATCAGATCCATTCCACAGGAAGTTATGTATAATAGTGTTGAGTTGCTTTATAAACTCTTGCGGAGTTGGCAAAACTAAGAACACATAACTCATTTTCGAAAGCAAAAAAAGATTTAATAATGGTAATTTTGCCAAGCAGCGAGAGGCCCCTGCAGCGCCACAGCCGTGTCTGTAACCGAATACCTTTTAATTTATCGTAAAAATTTTTCTGCAACTGTTCGGTTTCATTATATGTGAAAACTATTCCAAGTGCTTTAACAGTGTTGACCCATTTTAATCCAAGGGGCGCCGCTGTATTATTTCGACAGGAGCCTATCCACATAGCTTCAGTTTTCGTGTAGTTGACCTTCAAACCAGAGCACTTTTCAAATTGATCTAGCAAAACAAAGATATGTTGTGCACTATCGACATCCGGGACAAACGCGGTAAGATCGTCAGCATATTGTACAATTTTGAATTCCTCTTTCCCTATTTTAATACCTTGAATATTTGGTTTACTTCGAATAGCAGTTGCTAGAACTTCAGCAACAATAATAAAAAGATAGGGTGACAACGGGTCTCCTTGCCTGACTCCTCTTTGTATCTCAAAGTGAGATGTGCACATTCCATTGTTTATAACGCAGCTGGTTATATTTTTGTAGAATGTTTCTATCCAGCCTTTTATACTAGGTCCAAAACCAAACACGTCTAAACATTTTAACATAAATTCCCAATCGATGCTGTCAAAAGCTTTTTCAAAATCAACGAAGAGCAATATACCTGGTACATTTTCCTTCTTTGTATAATCCATAACATCTATAATAGATCTAGCTGCTTCACCAATAAACCTGCCTTTTACATATCCCGTCTGATTACAATGAATTATTTCCGGGAGGACTTTAATGACTCTAGCTGCAATTACTTTAGAAGCAATTTTTGCATCAACGTTAATCAAAGATATTGGTCTCCAATTTTCCAAATAATTTCTGTCCTTTCCCTTCTTTTCGATAAGTGTGATAATAGCCTGTTTTTGTGAGTGAGACATTTCTTTTTTGTCATAAGCCTCATTGAAAGAGTCCACCATAAATTTACCTAATAAAGGCCAGAATGCTCTATAAAATTCCACTGGGATTCCGTCATTGCCAGGCGTTTTTCCAGCTTGAAAAGTGTTTAATATATTTTCACATTCCTGAAGAGATATTTCTCCCTCGCAGCTTTCACTTAATTCCTTAGGGAGTCTTAATAAGTCTGGATTGTTAAGAAAGGAATTCGCTTCATCACTATTTACATTAGTATTTTGTTTACTGTAAAGCTTCTCGTAAAACCGCCTTTCAGTATTTAATATTTCGAAAGGATCAGTGGTAATAGCACCACTCACGAATAGTTTCCGGATATGCTTCTTTATATTATTCCGCTTTTCCAAATTTAAAAAAATATTTGCTATTTTTCTCGCCATGCTCGTGCCATCTTGCTCTGGATCGTATGATAATTCCCTCTACTTTTTCATCGTATAGTGCTTCCAATTCACTTTTAACCTTTTCAGTTTCTTGTCTTGTTGTTTCACAAGGGTTTTCCTGAAATATTTTAAGCAAGGCTTGATATTTTAAGTTAAGTTCTTCTTCTCTTCCTTTTCGATCTCTTGATATTTCTTTTGAGTAAGCAATAGAACTCGACTTGATTTTAAACTTAAGCCAGTCCCATTTAGCTCGCTTATTTGACAAATCCTCTGCATCTTTCAGCCAATTAGGCAGTTCTTTGCTTATCATCTCAACATAATCAGGCCTGGCCAAAAGGGAGGTGTTCAATTTCCAAAAACCTGGTCCCCTTGGGGTTTCTTTGATATCTTCTAGTTCTAATATTATTGATGAGTGATCGGTTTTAATTGAAGCCTGAATATCAACCTGCTTGACCAAATCATTCAACTTGTCTGAAATCAGCCAGTAGTCGAGTCTACAGAAGATAAAAGGATGGTTTCTGCTCCATGTAAAACTGCGGGTGTTTGGATTTTTGATGCGCCAAATATCATGAAGACTGAATTCGTTTTGAACATTTTCTATCGAATTAATGACATGTTGCCGTGGAATTAATATTCCACCTTTTTTGTCTAAAGTCGGGTTCAAAGGACAATTAAAATCACCGCCTACAACAATATTATCATCACTATCAGCATCCATTTTTCGTAATGTTGCCGACAAATTTTGATAAAATCGAACTGCCTCTGCATCTTTGTTAGGACCATAAATATTGGCCAATATGTATCTTTTATCTTTAATTAATGCCTTTAGTATAATCGACCTGCCATTAGAATTTAGAAGCTCCTGTTGAATGACAATATCAAGACCCCTCTTAATTAATACAGCAACACCCCTGGCATTGGAGCTCCCGTGGGAGAAAATAATTTCAGAGCCCCATTCTTTTTTCCATTTACACTCGCCGGCTTCTGTTGAATGAGTTTCTTGAAGAAATATTAAGTCTGCTTTTTGTTTTCTGCACCAGGTGAAAATAGCTCTGCGTTTTCGAAAATAACTGAGGCCTCTCGCGTTAAGAGACAGCAATTTCAGGCTGTCGGACTTAGTTTTAGCATTTGTCATCTATATACCATTTTCAGAAATTTTTCCCATGAGAGACTTATCGAAAACTTATTACAATAATTAACATGTTTGAGCAATTGATATGTTTGTAATCGGCAAGATATGTGGAATTTTATAAACACAGAAACATTAAACACAGCACAAACACAAAACATGACACACACATTGGTTACACACAATAACGAAAGCGCACTTACCATTGCGGTTCAAGACACGCTTTCGCCGAGATCTCCTTTGAATAAAGCCAGTTTACATGATATGCATATTAAATATTTAAAAGTTTGTTTCAACTGAGAGAGCGTTCAAATTGTCCATCACAGCACAAATCAGTTCAGTTCAATAGTTCAAGCAATTGTTTGAGTGACTACTCATCGTTTGGCAGTTTAAAGGATGATAGCTTTGTAGAAGAAACCTTCTTGTATAATATCTGCGCCGGGACCGACCAAGGAATAAAGGCGAAATCCACTTCTTCTCTTTGCTTGATTTCATTTAGATAATCTTTTCGTAGTTTGGCCCTTTCTTTGCGCACCGACTTTGTTACGTCGTCTGAAATAAAGATTTGGCAATCGTGGAATTCTTTTTCTTTAAGAGCGTTGGAAGCAGCTTTTAAGATCTTCACTTTATCCGTGTACCTTAGAAGGTAAACATGAATTGGTCTCGGTGTTGCCTTTGCAGTCGCAGCACGTTCCTTTATGTTTGTACGATGCGCCCTCATTACTTCGATGTCTTTGATTCCCATATGGTTTTCGAAGAGATGATGCGCTAAGAAGAGTTCTAGGGAATCGTATCCCTTTTCTGTTTCTTCTTTTAGACCCCATATTACTACATTGTTCCTTTTAGATCGGTTTTCAAGGTCGTCAATTCTCTTCTCGAGTGTGGCTAACTCCACGCGGGACGCTTTCTCTGCCATGTCGGTTTTGACTTCAGTGACTTGTTCCTCCAGAAGACCATAGCCTTGCTTCAAATTCTTGACGTCTTCGGCAGTCTGCTTCTGGCTTGTTTCAAGATTCTCTAATTTCTGCAGTATAGAGTTAAGCTTTCTTTCTTGTTCGACTTTCGCCTCTAATAAGTCATCCATCTTGGCGTCCATCTTGGTCAGGACAGAGTCGAGTTTATCAGACGAGTCAATTACTGACATTTCGCTCCCTTTTTTTTTATTTAGACCTGGTTTTGATACTCATTCGCCTCTTTAAGGTCATAAACACAGGAAGAAAGCAATATCACGTTTTTAAAAGCACATTGATAAACAATTTGAGGAGAGAGCTCGGGGCACGTCCGTTCACCTCGCCATCATCCCGCTGAGAAGAAGTTTAACGATGTAAGTTTAATTATAGTGTAGTTGTAGTTGTAGTTGTTCATCCGTTTCATGTTTATAAATGCATGATCGTAGTCTGCTGTGAGCTTTATTTTTAGACAATTAAACCATTTAAAATTTGCAAGTTATGATTTCATTAAACTGTGTAACGTTATTGACAGAAAGGAACTTCAAAGGTAGCTATCGCTAACTAAGACTTTGAAACAGTATTCTTTCAAGAAGTTATTTCAGTTTTCAAGAAAACAGAATTATCTTCTTTCGCAGCTGTCTGCTTGTAGCAAATCAAATCTTAATAACAAGCGTGTTCAACCATTTCATGTTATCAATGCAAGAACGTAACCTGCTGAGAGCTTTGTTTTTAGACAATTAAACTATTTGAAAATTTTGACTTACGAAGTAATTAAACGTAATTAGTTTGAGGTTTTTCAAAAGGGACTCCATTGCCGACACACCACTGTCTAGGAAACGAAACAACCGCCGGAAGGGATGTATTTAAGATTTCACGGAAACAAAGTCAGGTTTATAACAAATGGAGGGATACTGAAAATGATCAACCACTATAGCTTTGCTAACTTCTCATGTGAGGTAAGGTTGTTCTCTCGCGTGTAATAAATGCGAGATTGAAAGATTGAAGGAGGTGAATTGGGAAAACAAGAATTGACTGGAGACGAACATGCACTTTCTCTCCCCAGTCCACTGTATAGACTTGCTCGTCCTTTCTCTTTTCTTACATTTTCCCGGTTGCTCTGAAAATTAATAGGTGAAACAAGATACTTTGATGAAATTATTGAAGAAGTTTGAGAAAATTAACGTGATTTGTTGGTGGCGAGAAGATCAATGCGAGACACTGACAAATCACGATATTTTTCGAAAATCCGAGTTCGATAGAGGAACTCACCACCAAAGTAAGATAGAATAATCTAGTAGGTGGTTAAGAGAACAGATCAAATTTCTTCCTAATGCGCTTTTTTCATGTAACTTCAATTTATGGAGCAAAAGCAACCTGAAACGAGCAAAATTTCGCATGATTTAGGATTTTAGGTATTTTAGCTTAATATGCTGCGATCAGATAACATGAGTTCCATAAGGACCTCACCACCCAAGTAAATAAGACAGGATAATACAGTACGAGGTCAATATGCGGTTCTCAGATAACATGAGTTCTATAAGGAACTCACTATCCAAATAAGTCAGACAAATAATCTAGCACGAGGTCAATATAGGTGTCCTCAGATAACGTGAGTTCCATAAAGAACTCTCTACCAGAGAGACTAATTTAGAACGAGGTCAATATGATGCCCTCAGATAACTTGAGTTCCGTAAGGAACTCACCACACTAGGTCAATATGGTGTACTTAGATAACGTGAGTTCAATAAAGAACTCACCACCCAAGTAAGTGAGAGAGAATAATTTAACACGAGGTCACTATGCTGTCCTCACATAACGTGAGTTCTATAAGGAACTCACCACCCAAGTAAGAGTAAATAATCCAGCATGAGGTTAAAATGCTACCCTCAAAAAACATGAGTTCCATTAGGAACTCACATAACATATGTTGCCCTCAAATAACATGAGTTCCATAAGGAACTCATCACCAAAGTAAGAATGAATAATCCAGCACGAGGTCAATATGCTGCTCACAGACAACGCGAGTTCCATAAGAACCTCGCCACACAAGTAAGAGAGAATAATCCAGCACGAGGTCAATCTGCTGCCCTAAGATAACATGAATCCCATAAGGAACACACCACCCAAGTAAGTGAGTCAGAATAATCTAGCACAAGGCCAAGATCAGAGAATAACCCAGCACGAGGTTAGTATGCTGTCTTCAAATAACATGAGTTCCATAAGGAACTCACCACCAAAAGTAAGACGGAATTATCCAGCACAAGCTCAATATGGTTCCTCATAATAAAGTGAGTTCCGTAGGGAACTTACCACCTAAGTAATTCAGACAGAATAATCTAGCACGAGGTCAGTATGCTAACCTCAGATAGCAACCTTATGAACGAATTGAACCTTATCGATATCTATCGAAAATTGCACCCAAACACAAATCCTTTACCCACGAATCCAAAACTAATAACTATATAAATCTACTAGACGTTTAAAACTTTACAGCAAGACAGGCTCTTGTTTTAATTGGATAATGATATAAATACTGTCATGCCACACGGTGATAACTGACAACTGCACCACATTGCATTGGCTTCTGTGTGCGCGTTTGAATTTCATTCACGATTTATTGAAACCGTTATTTGCTCGAAACTGAAGGAAAAGCCAAGTTTGTTTGTAAATTGATGATTGAAAGATGTACTGACGCACAAGGGCCCTTGGAAGACAATTTTTTTTTTAAATTCGGAAACTTAAAATTAGAAATTTCTGAAAGGTTGAACGAGTTTTTCGCAAGGATGAGACCACATTGCTTTAGCTTTTGTGTGCGCCTTTGCATTTCATTCACGAATTTTTTAAATTGTCATTTGCTCGAAACTGAAAGAAAATGCAGGATTTTCATTATAAAATGACAACTGAAAGATATACTGACTAATAAAGGCCCTTTGGAAGTCAAGTTGTTTTAAATCTAGAAAACGTGAACTATTAGAAGTTTATGAAAAGTTGAACGAGTCGCCCGCAAGCAAAAAAACCTTGAATTCGCTTTCAATTTTGTTGCTTAATTTATTGATGCATAAAAAACTTGCAAGTTCAATCTGTTTTGCACTTCTTTCACTACTCCTCGATGGGGTCGATGAAATTGTGTTGGATTGCAAACCATTTTAAAATTAATTTCCACAGAATGTCTCGGTGAAACGCATCTCCGAATGTTATAAAACTCACCCGCTTTTAAAAACGTAAATGAATAATAAAAATCATTGAACTTTAATTTCAAATCGTTTTCTTACCGTGTAAATTCTTCATTACATATTTCGTTGCAGTCTTTGTTTTCTCCGGAATCGCCTCGAATAATAAATCATCCAAGTCCTTCTTCACAGACAATTTGAAAAGCAAAGAAGCGGCCGCCATTTTGTTGACAAATGCACGCTATTTGGCTACTCACTTTCTACAACAGAATAGATAGTGAGTAGCGTAGCCAATCAGAGAACAGGATTAATGATAGAACGCTGGTAGATTTATACTAATAAAACAATTAGACTAATCGCCCTCGTTTTTTATGAGTGTTAGTCAACTCGGCTGCGCCTCTCGTTGAGTATTTGCTTATAGAAAACTCGGGCTCGTAATCTAATTGTTAAGTGTAAACGAAAGAGACAAATTATATTTGATGAGTTCTATTAGATTCAGTAAAAAGAGCGACATCTCTACATTCTTTTAATACAATGGGCATGTGTAAACAGTTGCGAGATCATGCAGACAGCCTGTGACCTTGCTCGCTCGCAAGGAGTATCGTACATCGTATGTCGGATGTCAAGCTACAAGATAACGCAACTTTCGTTTAACAATCATCCAACACAGAAGCTGTCAGCCACTTTATTAACGTTACAAATCCTCTAAAAATGATTAAAACAAAATTGGGAAACGTCATCGCTTCTGCATGCCGCAGTTGCGTAGCGTTTATTTTTTTCTTTCCTATTAAAAAAGAATTAAAAAGGAATGCGCAGTTTCGGTCGAGATCATGGAAAACAACAATCTCGTCACCAGGACTATCTGTGCGATGCTTTTCATTGGAATGCAGGACAACTGAGTTTAAACGAGTTCCGCTTACCGATGTTCGCGTTTGATTGTAGATAGGAAAATGTAGAACTTGAACTCTTCTAAATGACGACTATTTTATTGCTAGGGGTATCGAATGGTTTTGCGAGAATTTACGAGCATTCGCGCAGAGCGTTTTTCTTTGCGAGCACGAGCATTGATAAAAGCTAGCCTTGCGAGCAACGAGCACTTTTGAAAACGCTACCTCTCCGAAATATCGAGCATGCCAACACTTGTAAAAATATGCGACAACGAGCAAACGAGCACTCACTAAAATTTTGCGAGCATTCCGAGCAGAAGCCTAATTTTGCGAGCACTGCAAAATTTTGATGGACAATTCATGAACCCTTTTGCTGTCGATATAATTTCTGTAATTTCATTTTCAAGCTTACATTGTTTGAGTAGTTTGCGGTTTTCTGGGAGTTTTTTAAACTTTTAAACAGCTGACCCAGGACATCCTACAGAAAGCGCGCTGTTGAGACTAATATCATGGGAAACAACAGTCTTGCCTGTACAACTCATTCACTCACCCAAATAGTGTTTGCTTTCAAGTTTAATTAGGCAACAGGGTAGTTAAAAAGTTGGCTTGAGCAATTTTAAGACTATTTTATTCAAAGATACTAAAATAGTTTAACAATAAAAATCAGATTGTACTAAGCGAACACATCTAAGTCTTCTTAGAGGCTGACAAGTAATAATAGCTTCTTTCAAAAAGGCAACAAAAAATGTTTTTACCCATTGGAATATATTTAAAAATGCTTTTTTATATACATTGATCACCGCAATTTGATACTACGAAGAATTTGTCTTTCAAATTGTCCGCCGTGACAATTTTGATGGACTTAGCAAACAACAGAGCTTCGAAACTTTTCTGGTAAAAAAAATACGAATATATATTTCTTATTTCACAGACATCAAACTACTTGAGCTGCAAGAAACTTCTATATTGGTTTCTAAAGCAGCACGGAAGGTAACAAAAATTCAAATAATTGATCTTTTAAACATGTGTTCTACATGAGTTCGTCTTTTCCAAACGTAAACAATACAATATTATGATAACCATGCTATTTACTACATTGGTCTACATTATTATTTGGTTATTTATCGCCATATAGAAACATTCATTCAACATACAACAGCTACTCATGCAATCCTAGGTTTAAATTATGGTGATGTATGTATGTATTTAGCTTCAAGACAATAAAATGCACAAAAGTGTCATCACAGAGACGACGCATTTCACAACAGGACTACCGACTACAAATACGGACAACTTAAACATCTACTTCAGTATAAATACTTTCCTAGCTGTAAAGTTAGTGACGAGAATACGTCCATCTGGTGCTGTTGCTATTCCAACAGGACGAGGTACATCAGTGATAGTTTTGCCTGTGAAGCGACCGTCTAAAGAAAATTGCTGAACTCGATCATTTTTAAAATCACATACAAGAAGATTATTGGACCTGTCTACAAGCATACCCCACGGCAAGTTAAATTGTCCGTTTTGAATCCCTTGTGTTCCACACTTGTACATAAAAGTTCCTGACTGATCGTAAACTTTAATTGAGTTATTGTATCTATCTGATACGAGAAAAATGTTTTTGTAAGGAAAGCAGCAAGTTGGATGGTCGAGTTTCTCTGGGCTACTGTCTCCAAATCTGAAAACAGTTTCTGCTTCCTTTGACAACACATGTATCCTATGATTACCGCCCTCGGTTACAACCATGTGTCCTTCATCATCCAAACAAACATCAAGTGGATTCTTTAACTCTCCTTTTTCTGCACCGCGTTTTCCATAGCATTTTACAACAGTTCCTGTTTGGATATTTATTTGTTGTATTCGATGATTCAGTTCGTCTGCAATTAGAATCTCGTTGTCGTTTAAAAACACAACGCCAGCAGGATAGTTAAATTGTCCAGAATTTGATCTATGGTTGCCAACTGTCCTTAAACAGTTGCCTTCGTTATCGAACACATAAACACAGTGTCCTTTGTTATCTATAACAGCCATCTTTCCGTCTGTGTTAATAGCGATCCCATATAACCCTTGGGGCCTATCTCCTTGAAAGAATTTTAAGTCCAACTCTCCAACTACAACAAGTTTACGTTCTTTCACCTGCATAGTAAAAGGAGAGGTCGGAAGTCTATCGCCATTGATCTTAACTTCAATGCTGTAAGCACCTGGTACTTTCGGAATAAACTTCAGTTGCAGATTACCGTCTTCTTTCTCGCTAACCATCACATTTGTTACATCTTTAGCAGGTTCTATCAGAACTTTAACTTGATCTTTAAGATCAGCCTGGTTACTCAGCTTCCCTTCAGATGTTTTGAGGCACAACGTAAACTCTGCTTCTACACCAGCCTGAAGAGTTTGATCCATTCCTTCAAGCGTAGATCGATTTGCCTCTGCCTTCTTTGCAGTGGTCTCAATGAAACCCAGTTTCAAGTCCTCTAGAGAAGCCTTAGTAAACTTGATAAATGAAGTCTCGTCATGTTTAGGAACTTCAACTGCACGCAGAACTTCAAATCTCTGCTTCAAAGTTTCCTTGTTTTGCATGATATCTGAGCTAGAGCTTCTCTCTGCCAGATTTTTAGCAAAATAGACCGCTTGTTTCATTTGTTTGACCAGGGACTGCGCTTCCTGCATAGCCGAGTCAATTCTCTTGAGTCTCGTCACGCGTGTAGTCTCGAGTGATACAATCGCCTCTCGCTCGCGCTCTCGAATCTTTGCGATCATTTGTTCAGCAGCTTGCGAGACTCCACGTTTAGCTGTTGTGACATTGTTTTCCAGCTTAGAAATCGTTTCTTCAAATTGTCGAATCACTTCACCAATCTCTCTTATCTTTTCCTCGATCATTTTAGCGCCCGACATGATGTTGGGTTTCTCGTCATGGGCTGCTTTGTCGAGTAAAAGAAATTCGTGATTCCGATGATCCGTGACAATGCAAATTTGGCAAACACAAGCTTGACACGAAAAGCAAAAGAATCTCGTGATTTCTTTCTCGTGGAACTGCTGCGAGCAAAATGGTTGTCGCTTCAGCAAGGCTTCGTAATCTTCTGCTTTAAACTCCTTCACTGGCGTGACTTTGTGCCCTTCGAATGAATCCTTTAACATTTCGTGTGCGTTGTTACAGTCTGGGCACATAAATCGTCCACAGTCAAAACAATAGAACATCTGGGAGTTGGCCTTTCGACATTGGGAACAAGTAATGTTACTTCCATCGCCACTCCGTCGAACAGCAAGGAGACTCAACAAACTGTTGTGGAAAAAACTGCTCGGCAAACTTTTGAAGCGATTTCCTTCGGGTAAATCGATTTCGGCTCTGCATTCTGGACATAGAAAATTTTCCTTGTCTGTGGCTTGCTCTTGCATGATTCGACAGACACTCACAGCAAAATGTGTGAAGACATGATATAGTTTTGGGCTCGTCGTAGATATTGAGACAAATCGAGCAGGTAAGACGTTGTTTGAGGTTTTCTAAAAGAGACTCCATCGCGCTA
This sequence comes from Oculina patagonica, assembly GCF_052425735.1. NCBI lineage: Eukaryota > Metazoa > Cnidaria > Anthozoa > Scleractinia > Oculinidae > Oculina > Oculina patagonica. Next base: position 16,468,019 of record NC_135768.1, on the reverse strand, counting down.
AGCGTCGAACAGTGAAACTTGCGAAACACAACTGCGCCAAAAGGTGTTATTTTAGTTTCTGAGAAAACAGAAATAATTAACGTTACAACTGTCTGCCAGTAGCCAATCAGATGTTATTTAAGTTCTGTCTGAGCTCTTCAGTTTAACCTTTGGTCATTCAGCTGTTGCTTATTTTGAATGCAAGATCGTAGTCTTCTTAGATCTTTTATCAAAATAGTTTAACTTTAACCATGTGGAGTTTTCGAGCAAGATGAAATGGGATCGTAATACGAATTCGTAAAAGCCCTTTAAAAAGATTTTTATCCGTGATCAAGCGTCGTTGCTAAGTAAAGCTCTTGCAAAACAGACAACCGCCTGAGGATATTATTTCAGATTCCGAGAAAACAGAATTAACGTCACGACTGACTGTTTTTTTGTCAGTCAGATTTCAAAAGGTTGGCTGACCTCCACTGTAACATAAGATTGTTAGGTAGGTAGAAGGAAAAAAAGCCATGAGTATAAAATTGAAAGCACTTCATTTCCATTGAAAGTAAGCCAAATAATCTCCCATGTCCTTAAAAAAAAATTCTCAACCCCACTCACTTTCTTAACAGCCAGATAGCCACCTTTTGGTAAATCAAGACAGATTTATAAGTGATGAATTTTGGAATCATAGGTACGCAAGGCGTGCAAAGCCTAATGATTGAATGCAAATTAGAGTTTCTGGACAAATGGAAAGCCCGACTCAGAACAGTTTTAAGATGTTTTGCTCACCTTCTTACAGTAAATAGTTTATTTTTACAAGTCCAAAAGACCCAAAGGAAACAAAAATACACCCAAAATAAAAAACTATATATACAAAATGTAAGGGGCTCAAGCCGAGCATGATTATGTCGGCCTTTGAGGTGCATCTTCATTTGTTAAGGTTAATTGCCTGTATATTTACTTGGATACAGTAAGCAATTTAGGATTCTTATCATGGGAAAAAATCTTGTGGGCATAACATTCGCCCTTTTCGAACAGCTTTGTATTTGTTTTTGTTTGTTTCTTGTTAACAGTGACGAATTAAATGTCCACCATAAACTAAGTCCAGACTAATTCACTGTCAACTATACGATTGAAAAAATATGTGCCACGAGAACAGCTTTGTAGAGGTTAACAGTTCCAATGTTGCTTTTTTACGCCAGAAAAATACACTCCTACTCTTTTTCCTGGTTGCTTAGTAGCCAAGCGCTACATCCGTGGCCATTTCTGAGCCCACGGTTTTTGTCGCCAACGTTGCTAAGCAACATGATGTATGACATGGTGCCATACTGGCGTGACTGTTTCGGAGCGCTCGTCTGTCCTCTTGTTAGTTTCTGATTGGATAATTAAACTCGGAAGCTTCTCGAGTGCTTCAACGAAGATTTACATCAATGGCTCTTAATTTCCCGATTGCACGTAAAAGTGATAAGCTTGTACTCGAACAACGAATACCAATGTTTCGCAGTTGCGTGACGAATTCAACGTGACAAACGTGACATGAAACAACAGGTGCTCCGATCTCGATCCAGAACTCATTCTTGCCCTTAGTTCTGATCAGGAATCTTGATCTCTGAACTCAGAGAAAGCACTCGCTTTGCTTTCCAACCACAAACAATAATAGGAGTGAATTTCCCGCGTGCTCATGACCGTGTTTGGCGCATGACATCATAAGCGCTTTCCTTGAATGGACACTATGAATTTTTAATGTAACGCAATGGAGCCTGTAGGCGGCTAATCCTTCGCGTAGCAGAAGTCGATATTAAAATGAGCGCTGTAAAGTGATGCAAGAAAACGCAAGTCTACGATATTCTTTACATCATGGTGGACGCATTTGATGGAGAAGCCGATATTATAGATGTCCCACCGTAGCACAGAAAAAGGACGGTCCCAGAAGAGGTTTCATGTGTCGCAGCGGTGCCGACTGGGTCTCCCTGCTCTATGCCTGTAAGGAGCCAAGCGTTTTCGACCCTTGTTGCTCACAATGACCTTCATCGTGCCAGCTATCTGCTTTTCCTTGTCTATTTTCTCGGCGTTTTATCAGGTAAATGTTGATTTTTCTGTGTTTAATCCTCTTAATGATTTTACTGCTCTGTGATACGTAGTATAGATTTGCTCTCCCTGAGCCGGGATAAGAGGGGCGTGTTTTGATTTAGTGATCTAAAGTTTCAAAACAGCTCTTTTTCATTTCATGAACCTCGTTAGGCCTTGCTCCTTTCTAGTAATTCCATTTACCACAAAAATCGAGTAGATTACCCGTAATTTAGTCTGCGGCATTTTGCGCACATGTAACACGAGTTTCTTAAGCTTCATAATTGCAAAATCGCAAAATTACCCTGGCAATGGAAAATTAGCACGCCACAACATTCTATTTCATCCACGATTGTAAAATTGTCTTTAGGGCTTTGATAGTAACAGCTTTAAGCTAATATCTCCTGAGCTGTATTAGTTGCAAGTTTGAAAGTAGCGTTGTGAGTTGACAACGATCGATATTCACCCATGCACCGGTAGATATCATGGTTGTTTACCCAGCGTTGAATCGAAGTCTGAAACGGGGTCGCGAAGTAAACGAGATGAATGATCATGAAATCTTCTCCTGTATATTTACGTAAATTGATATACATTTTTATTTATCTTGATACATCAGATATACTTTTAACGTTTTAAATCTGAAGACGGCCGTAAAATAGAATCTGTCTTTTTCATGCTGGTACCAGGTCGTGTTTATTAAGTGAAGCATAAATAGAATTAACGTCCGTTGAATACAAATACCCGTTCACTAATTTCGGAAAAAATCAGTTTCGGCAGGAGATTTGACAACCCCTAATATCTAAAATACCGCGCACTTTATTAGCTTTCTTATATTTATCAAAAGAGATTTCTCTGAATAGAACCTTTCAAAAAATTGTTCTAGTGCTAGAGAGTGTGGTTTTCCGAAGTTTAGTTAGTTTATTATTTTACCTGTAAGAAAAAGTCGAGTTTAGATCGTTCAGAAAATTAATTGTTCGGAAACAACATTTCCCCCTCCTACATCAGGGTAAAATATTTCCATCTTACATCTTCAACAAATTGCGTAAGCAATGTCCTGAAACAAAACAAGGAGGAAAACGGAAGTTTATTACTTTTATAGTTTTCGAGAAATCGTTAGAAACGTAATCAATTTTTCGAACAGAAAGCAATTTTTATCAAAGTCTAAATTCCGGTAGTTTGAACAAATGCTTTAGAAAAGGATTTTAATGACGTTTTTAAATCGCCAAGTTGTTTGGCCCTGTTTATATCTGTTTTAAAATGTTTCATGACCTAACTGTCACTTTTGGCAGTTTCGTTAATGGATCACTTAACACAGAACAAACTACCTGTCATTTTCTACTTCAACCTTTCTGAAAGAGCAAGTGGCTTCTGTGAGTGGTCTGAGTGGATTTGGATTAATTTTACGCAAGCTATGAGATATTCCTATTCACCAAAATGAAGTTCCCCGAAGCGAAAATGAAATCGGTTTAAAAGAGTTTCGCATAGAATTTAGCAAATGTTATAATCGCAATATGACATAATAAAAACAAAATTGTATTTTGAGAATCTTTTAGTAAAATTTGCTAAATTAGAATAACGCTAATTCTACAGTGAAAAAATATATCTCAGGTCCACGTTTACATCTATTTAGTGTAAACAATACATTTCTTCGGTGAAGTAGATAGGTCCCAGATAGGAAAATTCACTGTTTATATTATTTCAGCCGGGAACAAGTGCCAGTTGATGGCGACATCACTTCTCCGAGAAGTGACTGAGCCCGCAGTTTTCGTCCCAGAAGTTGCCAAGCAACATGACGTATTTATACGCGAGACGGCTTTCGAAGTACTCGTGAGCGCTCGTGCTAGTTTTTGATTGGACGAAATGATTAGAAAATTCTTCGAGTGTTTCAACGAAGACTTGCCAAAACTGGCACTTGTTCCCCCTACTGTATTAGACTGCTTTTTGTTTTTCCAAGTTATTTAAAAGGTAAGTTATTGCACGCGCGCGCTTAACTATCTGCCACCCCACGCGTGTCTTCGCGGGTCCACGCGCGTCCATTGAGAAAAGATGGCAAGTTTGATTCAATTTGTTCACTCGATAAACGTTAATTTTGATCAGAGTAAACCATGTATTACCAGTAATCTGTTTATGAATGATTGTTTCTGTTTGGAGCAAATCATTTGGGTTACACTTAGTTATATTTACCCGAGTACCCGGAGAGTACCTTATTCTTACTAATTTCTTACTTACTTACTTATTCTTACTAAGTTTTCGCGCGTGCTTAATTTCGCGAAAATTTGAGAGCTGAATTTCGCGAGTATTGCTTTTCGCGATTGCAAGAAAAATTAGAAAAAAGCGTACTAAATTTCGCGATTTTGTCAGGTTTTTTTTGGTTCATTCTTTAAAGACTAACGAACTACTGGAATTACACAAAGGCCTGGCACAATGTAACTACAAGGAGCCTGCAAACGGAAACCTAATTGACTGAACTAAAGAAGTTTTGAACCAATAAACAAGCTCGAAACAGTAATCAGAGGAAGGGTGCTAGTCAGAAACAAGACGGAAATATATTTTAAAGGTAGATAGTTGCAGTTCCAAACAATTGTTTTGATAGATGATATGAGATTAATTTTCGCGTGTTTAAATTTCGCGCAATATTTTTTTTTCGCGCGTTCTAAATTTCGCGATTATTTTGAAATCGCGAAAATCGCGAATTAGTACTCGCGAAAATTAGTAAGAATAAGATACGCACTAGTGGCACTCACTTAGGAAATCAAGACAGACTTAAAATTATTTTTCTGTATTTCACAGGGAGTGCCTCACTACAGGCGCGCACCTGCCGGCCGAGTCTTCCTAAATTCAATGTAACACTGCGGGCTGGCAGCGCTTCAGGGATTTTCTGGAAACTGGGTCGAGTCAACGACGTCGAACATTGCGGTCAGCTGTGTTGCCGGCAACAAGGGTGTGACCTCGCCTTTTCAGTGGACAACTTATGTTATAACGTTGAGTGTTACAGTGAAAAAATGTGCCGGTTGAAAAAGGGAAACTTTTCCCGCCATAATGTTGCGGTAACCTTGGTGACAAGGTCTTCGATTAATGCTTTTCACGGGACAAAGATGAGTAGAAAATCTCAAAATAAAGATGAATTCAAAAACAATGCCAATAAAATTATAAGCAAAGATAATTCTTCAGATAAAAATGCGTACCAAAAGGATAGAACTTTAACTGAGGAATATAATGCGTCAAAAACAACAGCCACTAAAGATAGAGGCTTGAATGCTAGCAGTGATGAGGGCAGGAGATTAAAAGAGCTTAAAAATAAATATCAAAATGCTTCCTTGAATTCATACGAAAGCAAGGAGAAAGGTACGGGATTTGAAATAAGCGATTCTTTCCCAACAAAAGCAGTTGTTAGCCTTGAGTCAAAACTTTTACACAATGGAAACTCGGAATCAACAAAGTCCGGTAGTTGTCGAGCGCGAAGAGTTCTTCGCAAAGTCACTCTGCGTTCGGGACTCAAGTCGGGAGATTTCTCAGATTACGGTGAAGTCCCTGATATCAACGCGTGCGTCAAACATTGCTGCGAGCAACAAACATGCGATGTTTCCTTGCTGCTAAACAAACATTGTTACACGCTACACTGTTACAAACCGGAACTTTGCAAGATCATGCCGTCGCATGACTCAAAAATAGAGCCTCAATTAGCATTCGTTACACGTTCCGCCAGCGACGATAAATCAAGTACTAGAGTCAAAAAGAAAGCCTCGTCTTCAAATGGAGGCGCGTGTCCTCACGGCGCCATTTTCAGTGACGTCAGCTTAAGAGGAGGTCACAAGGCGGGAAAATTTGAACTGCTGGCAGGCGCAAAGGACATGCGCTCTTGTATTCAGAAGTGCTGTGCAAGTCCGAGCTGTCAGGTTGCTTGGTTACTGGGCGATCATTGCTACTCTGTGGCTTGTTATGACAAGTGCATCACTGTTAAAAAGCATTCAAGTGGTATCCGGTCCCAGCTTACGCTCCTCACAAGAAAGACTCCACAGACTGGAAATGACAGTAAGTTGTTGTTGTTGTTTATAATGTTAACTGTGTTTCTTATTTTGTTCGTAAAGCTATTTTACATTGCCCTGTCCTAGAAGTTCACCAACGGCAAAGAATTTTGATTCAGTAAAGCAGTTAGGGTACTATATCAGTTTTACCATTAAACCGTTATCAAAAACCGTTAAGTCTTAAAATACATTTTAACACTGAAAAGTTATTTACCAGATAAATGTGTATCACAAAATGCAGTAAGGCCTTTGAACTGGCGGCCGTTGCTTCTTTTGAATTCCATCCAGTTTTCTTACTCTTCGCTGCTCTATTTTTTTCATCATTTTAACAGAGAGGCAAGGAATTCCAGGAAGTAAAAAAAACCAAGGTGAGTTGTTAATTACCTTGAAACACTCTCACAAATCAGTCATTTGCTCAGCGACGACTGCGACAACCCCGGTCGTGTCATAATTATTCAAAAGTTTGCTAGTTCCTAGTTTCTTGTTTTTGTTAAGATTGAGGAGTCCTAAGGAAAGAGGAAGGTCGCACGGAACCTAAGAAAGTGTCAGTGATAAGTAAGGTCGTGCAACCTAAGCCAATCCATCCCCTGATGCCAAAGAACAATCGACTCCATGGCAACAAGCCTAGTCTGATATCCTAACTTCCCAAGAGTATTTTCAGGTATCAAAAGGTTACAAACAGCCAGTGCAGTTTAATGTTTCCAGATACTTATTAGTCGATGGTAGTTTGGCAAAGTAAAGTTGAATCTTTTGGGACTAACAACTTAAAGTTTCCTTCTCGTCGTTTTAATGCCAATATCATGTGATTTATATCATGTGATTTATCAAGTTATTTAGATATCTTTTTTTCTATAAAAACACAAGTTAATTACACAGTTGGGAAGGGCCATAACGCGGTTACCATAGCAACATAATCTCAATCAAAATTCAAGAGTATCTGATTGAAATGATTTTCACAGTTAGTGGTGAGTTAGGAAAAACAGAAACTGAAATTTTTTTAAAATTTTGAGAGGAAGAAAATTTTGATTTCTCTACCACTGGTGAATTATCTAGTTGGCAAATGATAACAACTCTGCCATCTCCTATTTTTCCACAGATAAAGTGTTCACGGTATTTTTAACAGTTAAAAATCAAATCTTCACGGATCGACTCAAGGACATCGAGTCTCTTGAATTTCTTAACCTTGCAGAAAAACTGCAAGTGGCGGTAAGAAATTTCAAACATTTTTATCACAGATGTCATTTCTGTAGTACAGTAACTTTCTTCAGTCCCTTTTGAGTCATTTAAAGAGGCTAGAGCACGATATTTTAGGTAATTATATTTATTCTCAATTTGGCAGAGCAAACGTTTTATTATTGGCAAAATCACAGCCACATTACAAACAACGATAATTTACGAGCATTGTAAATGACACTTTCGTACAAATCGATTCCTCGAATTTTGCCCATCCATGCCCCTTTTTGGCCTTTCTCTGTTTCTTTGGAGTTCTTCTACAGTTTAAAGCCGTTAATTTGATATTTCGGTTGTTTTCAGTTATGACAAGTTGGTCAGTGCCGAAATTGCCTAAAATTGCGTGACAGTTAAGACCGATAGTGTTCCTATGTACTAACAAATACTTAAATATATGTATAAGTAGGCATTTAGGACACTGACGTTGTTATAATGTCCCAAATGGCTCGTTTGTATTTGCCTCTGTATTCGATCTAGCTGTGCAAAATATAATTCTATAGCTTATCCAAATAAGGTGGTGGCAAACGAGAATACAATGTTGCGGATACATTGTTGGGGACACAAATGTTTCCCAGTTTTCCCGCACGCACAATATTTGTTGCGGACACAAAATTTGTATCCGAGACACAAAAAATGTTTCTTATGTCTTTCAGAAACATTGTGTTTCAGCAACAATGTTTCCTCGTTCGCTCGCCCAAGAAAACATCATGAGCAATAATGTGTCCGCAACAGTGTTTTGTTTTTGTTGTAAAGAACAGATCTTTACAAGTGTATTGAAACCTTAATTTTGGGAATTGTTAAAAGTGTTGGATTAATAGCTATGTAATATTTTGTGAAACCAAAATATTGGTTAAAAATGGAAACTCGCGTTTTTTAGCCTCCATAATTCTCTCATTTCGAGATAAAACGGTGAAACCAGAGATGTTTGTATTTTTCCTCGCAGCAATTCTTGGTGCTTCTTCTTCGCCGATTCTTCGTAAACAATGTTCTTGAATGGATCACAACAGTGTTTTTTCGTTGATGCAAGCACTTTCGCCGAGTCATGTTCTTTTAAAATTGTGTCAAGTTTGACACACTTTTTGGAAAGTCCCATTTTCTGGGAATAAATCAAGCCGTTTAAAATGTAGAAAAAATATCAAAGTAACATATACAGTTCTATGGATACAAATTTCACGTAAGGAGTTTACGAAGACTATAAACAAAAGCCTATTACAATCTTAGATACTAGTTTAGTGAGCTCACTAAGAAAATAATTCTCGGCACAGATCGATAAGAAAAATATGCTAGTCTGCACTCAGAAAGCCTGTCATTCTCGTCAGGGGCACAGTGACAGACCCGTTAGAGAGTTCAAAAGTTTAAACTACGAGCGCGCGCGAAAGTTGGGTATAAGCGCGCGCGGGACGACGTTACATTGATCTTTGTATCCGCTGTGTAACGAACTGTTCAACGAAAAACCAACCCAGGGTGAATCTCTCTAACAACACGTTTCGAACTGCAGTACCACAGCTGGCCCTACGTGCCTGAGCCGACAATATTCAACTATCAATCTATGCAGACTAAATGTCTTTAAAATATTTGCAAGCAGCATAAGTCCAGTGTCCGACGTGAAAAAGTAAAAGTTCGTTATTAGCGCTTGGAGTTTCGAGGATGAAATAAAACAAATTACATGAGCGAAAAGTGTCTCAGACCCGACTAGCGTTCACAACTAAATTGTACTGACGCACTTTTACAAGGCTTACTTTTCTACAACAAATGAATATACAGCAAAAATAACAAACTTACCAGCGAAAGGATAGGAGCCAGGCGCGGAACAACCTCATTTGGTCGTTTTTATTTGTAGGCTCGCGACAGTTGCATGTACGCGCGTACCTTGTTTGAACAGTTTCATGTGAGCGCGCGCGCGCAGCCCGGAACGCATTACGCAAGAAACAAACCGAGATAATCATAAACTTTCAAAGTATTTCAATACACAGAAAAGGGGCTGTCGGGCCATGAATGCCTTCCCAGATGCACCCACTCTGATTTATACTAGCGATGACTAAGTGCCATTCAACACAAAGTCTCGCCGAGGTACTGGTGCAATGCTTTTCTACAGACTAGGGTTTGGGAGTAAAACACAGACACAAATCCCGGGGAGGTTAGTCTGACAAAGCTGACCCACAGAGGGCACAATGAGCCGTTTTCTCGTTTGCCAACGCCTATACATGGGGCAGTTTTTGTTAAATATTTTTCAGCAATCTGTATCTAATTGGCTAACTTTTTCGCTAAGGTAATAAGTAATTTGTTACGTTTCTTTTCAACAGGTATCATCTGTTTTTGTAAATGTACCGTCTTATAAAACAGCAGAGGTCGTTTCATTCCAGTGAGTATTTTGCATGTTTATTGTATGTCTATGGGAGAAACAAAGATATCGATTGTTTAACTTGTTCCTCTTCGTTCCGACTGCGGCATAAGTCCTCAAGTCGGTCATATGCCGGTCATAGCTTCTGTTTACATAACAAACTATATCTGGGAATTAGCTTTTCCTGTTTTGTCATGTTGTGTTTCTTTGCTTTTCGTATTGCTTTCTTTATTTGTTTTGTTGTTGTTGTTGTTGTTGTTGTTGTTGTTGTTGTTGTTTTGTTGCCGCTGTTGATATTTTGTTCTTGTTGTTTGCTGTAAGTTGCTCCTCCGTTTTTTTTTAACCAATGGATATTTTATTCCTTCCCAGGCCCGGCCCAGTAGTCGCTAATCTCAAGTTAACAACAGAAGCGAAAGCGACAGCATCACAAATACTCACTCCTCTGGTCAAAGCGGTCAAATCTGGGCAATTAAAATCCTCCATTGACGGAACTCCTATCACCTTCACGGTGAGCGATGCTGGCTTTCGCTTTCTCACTTCCACCGGTAAGTAGTCCACCTTAAAATTATTTCTCCTTTTCTACCAGAAGTTAAAGGCTACGGCCGAGAAAACGGCGATTTTCAAAATGGCGCGTTTCAAAAAATTGACTGATCCCGCGAATTCTGTCAGTGGAGTTGCTAAGCAACATTGCGTAGCTCTGTGACGACAGCATGTGTAGTAAGTTTTGGCGTGCTCGGAAGCGCTCGTTCAATATTCTGATTGGTTAATTAAGAATCGGAAACTTGTCGGGCGCATGGACGAGATTTCTATTCTAAAGCGGTACTTCCAAGCAGGAATTGCAATTAAGACTGATCCAAACAGTCTCAAATTGTTATCGAATGCACAACAGGCATAAGAAAAATGTTTCGATTCGTTGTGGTAATTTTCAGCCCTTTTCGTGCAATCAATAATTTTTCTGTTTTCGTAATTCTCATTCTTGTCTTAGGACTGAACTTGGTGTGTGGTGCAGAACACGATTACGACATCAACTGGAAGCTGGTGACGTTTAATTCTACTGATAATCAAATATGTCCAAGAAAAGCACAAGGTAATGACGTCATAACGTTAATGACATAGCAAGGCAGTGATGTATAAAGGCTTGACCATTTGACGTTGAATACTTTTAGTTCAATTCTCTAGAAAATAAATTGGTCCAGTCTCTCATCGTTCTTGAATGCGCTTACAAAAACGCAACAGAGAGATGCCGCTCATATGTAGAAAAAATGACATACTGTTGGAAAATATTATTCTATTTTTGATGGAATAGGTCCAAGATTTTTACTCTCGTGCCAATAGACTTTCAGAATGCGATGGAGTTGGTAGACTCAGAGCTTCGACGGATTGTCAATCGCATTTGTTTTTTTGTTTTGTTTTTTGTTTTGTTTTTGTTTTGTTTTTTTACCGCGTGTTGAAATCCACTCTACGTTTGGGAACGCATGAACGAGATGACAATTAACGCTCGCTATCTTCATACAAAACACGTGTAATTAAGCTAAGCCTGCATATTTTTACGTCAGTCACGGCCAGGGCTGTAGCCAGAAAAAAATATATGATTAAGACAATGTCCATGGTTAAATTCTCTTCTAAGCTATTTACTTTTACCCTTCAAAAAAGAAACAACAACAACAAAAATGGAAAAAAGTGACTGAGGCCTGTACCTCGGTTTGCCTCAAAGCGGCTACCGCCCTGTGGGCACGTTGTTTCAGCAGCTTTCTGCAGTAGTGCCAAAGGCGCAGTAACTGATCGAATTTGCATCTTAATTTAGGGCTGGGTTAAATTTCTTTGCAGGACAAACAAGCAGGTTTTGCGCTGGAAGCGAAACTACGAACGCGACTTGGCTTGTGCCGAACTTTAGTGAGTGCGTCTCTCCTGAATATAAGAAACTTCATCAAGAGGTTAGCAATGACTAATTCTCCTTACTAATAGCCATACAATTCTTTTAATGTAAGTCATGGAAATTTGGTGGTCCATCAAGACAATAACCCCTTGTTGATGATTTTCTTTATTCTCAACACTTTGTGCTTGATAATGTATGAATAGCGTAAAGAGAAATTAGATGTCAATCTTGGGATGACAATCCTTAGTCAAAGCTTATCATTTTGTTGCTTGAGTTGTTAGCTAGAGAAGTAGCCTAATTTTATAATAAATCCTTTGCTCAATCCTTTGAAAAGATAGGTTTTAATTTGAACGAAAAACAAACAAGCATCATCGTTATATAGCTAGAAATTTTCCCAACAGCGCGCGCACTTATTGGCTAATTCGAGTTCACATAACTTCTAACAATAAAAACTGTTTCCCGCCAAAAGTCTCTGAATAGGCAACATTGCAAAATCCATGACGTCAGATGGTAACAATGCAATATTGCCCGCGAATGTGGACCGATAACCGCCATTTTTCTTAGTCTTCGTCGTGCTATATAACAAAACACTTAATGACTGAAACCCTCGGGAACAGTCATTAAGTGTATATTGCTTGGCGTGTAAATACAAATATGTTTACAAGAAATAGGTGCGACAACTCAAAAATAAGTTGTGTCTTTCGTGTACAAAGTCATCATTTATTTTTTTAATTTTCTTTCAGAGCAAAGATCTCGCTAACAGAGCAGAAAAGAAGCTGCCTTTTGCTGCAGTATCTTCTAGTGACATAATCACTCGTCTGGAGAAGCTCGTTTTCGCAGATACCTACAGAGAAGAATTGTACAACCGTGCGCTTTCCGATCAAAATAAACGTATCCGGGCTGCTAAGAAGCGAAAAGGCCAATCAAGCTCCAAAATACACGACAAGGCAACCTTTGTGAAAACTCCTGCGAAAAAGAACAAAAAAGAGGATTCGAGTTCTGTTCCGGTGACAGAAATTCCAAGGCTTAAGCCTGAAATTCTGCCAACGACGAGTAGCACAGCAAAGAACGAAGCTCAAAACCCAGTATGGTTTTCAGATTTGAAGACAAAACTCACTGCTTCAAATCCCGACAATAATGTAAATGGGAAGAGTTTAATTCACCCAACAACCGCTTTTCACCTTGTACCAACTTCAACAACGAGGGTGCAGACGGTCGAAAGTCCAGGTGGTGTCCCTGTGCAATTAAACGGCAACGCCGTTATAAATCAAAACAGGATACCCACTCAATCGCAAGCGTTAAAGCCACAGAGGCCCTGGGGTCTGACAGGAAACGAAAACCCTGTTGCGCGATCTAGGGTTCTCAATACTGCTCAATCAAAAATGGCGAATCAGAGACAAAATCTACTTGCTTTTAATCGAGCACAGTATAAGAATCCCTCTCCAATGCGTAACGCTTTACAGAGAACTCAAGTTTATCAACGCCCTAATCCACAACTTGCGCCAGGTTACGCTCGTCCACCTAATCCCTACCAGTGGCCAGGTAGCCAAGCCTGGCAGGGTAACCGAGCTGGAGTTCAGAGGAGCTGGGGACGAGGTTATTCTCCTCCGAGTTTTTCCAGCGATCAAATGGATATCGGGCGAAGAAAACGAGAAATCCGTGAAAGCGACAGAAAACATAAAAGACAGAATACGCTTTGGTACACTGCGCATCAGTACCCGTCACGAATGAATTACCTTGCAAATCAAGGAAGAATTCCCAGTACAAGTTATCAACAACCAAGAAATTATTATCAGCAACAACAAAATGCTTACCAAAGAACGCCAAACCAGGCCGCTACAAATCCATACCAAACGCGTTATCCACCGCGGGCACCATACGGGCAATCCCTCGGGATGGGACTTTCGCCCGCGGGTCAACAGCCACAAAGAGTCGCAGCAGTGGGTTTAAGAAGTCAAATTAAGACTGCACCGGGATACGGGACACAACCAGGAGTAGTTTCGGGTGGACATCCCGTACCCGTGGAGCGTTGGCCAACACTGGGAACACAAATTCAGAAACCAACGTCGCCCTTACTTTCGCAGAACGCAGCTAATACGGCTTCCCCGTCTTCCAGGTCAAGAATTGAACTAAACACAAACAAAAACCCAACTCAAAATGCGAAGGTCAGCCAAACAGATCGCCCTGCTGGGTTAAGGCAGCCAGCTCTGAAGATAACCAGTAAATTACCTTCTGTTCACGTGACACCCAAACAAAATGAAAACTCTAGAACTAGTGGGTCAAAGAAAGCTGGACCTCAGAACGATCTCTCGAAAAAGCTCCACGATTTGTCAGCCCCTCCACCTCAAGCGAAAGTAAATACCCAAATCAAGGCACAGAAGCGTCAAAACACAACGGTCCCTCAAATGGGAAGGAATGAAAAGCACATTGTTCCAATGTTTGGTGGAGACATTTTGTTGTCTGTAGGTGTGCTACAATTGCTACAGAAATTTGCGCGTTTGACTGAGGCAAAATTCACTGAGAAGGATCTGAAGGTAAAAATACATTCCTATGAAAGATATACAAAAGCACTTTTCTTTTCGGCTTGTGGCACTTATTCCAGTTTGTGGTACTTTTTCAAGATTATCCTGCACAAGGTGGTTCGAACTTTAAAGTCTGTTGTTAAAACCCCTAGCGTGTGACCATTCCACTGAAGGCTATTGAGCAGTATTTTCATTGTGGTACTGTTTATTGTGCTGTACATAGTGGTTCTACCTTTAAAGTCTGTGGGTCAGAAAACCCTAGTTTGTGACCATTTGAATGAAAGCTATTGAGCAGTGCTTTCATGTGAACTACTTTGCTGTACAAAGGTGGTTCTAGCTTATAAGTCCGTGGATAAAACCCTAGTGTGTGAGCATTTAAATGAAAGCTTTTGAGCAGTACTTTCATGTGGAACTGTTTATTATGCTGTATAAAGTAGTTCTAACTTTTAAGTCTGTGCATTAAACACAAGTGCGTGGCCATTGAACACTGTTTATTCCTACACTAACATCTAACATTCTTCTGTTTTTTCCTGTTCAACAGTCGTTCGTGAATGCCAGCAGTCATCTCTTGGATCTCAAAAACAAAGACGAATGGAGTAATGCGCAAAAGGTATCAATCACAATCACCTAATTTTGCAAATATTTTTACACAATATAAAATAACGGTCATTTCTTGCGTCTACACAGCATGCAGAAGTTCTTTTCAAGAGAGGTATCAACGTTCTGGAGGACAGTAGCAATTGGGACTGGGACGAGTCTCAGCAGATGACGGTTAGTGCCAGTCCTTCGCGTCTTATGATTTTTAATACGTTTTCAAGATTTTTCAAGTTATATCTAGATGATAAAATACCGTAAAATTCCGGTTATAAGCCCCCCCGCTTATAGGCCCCCCGGTTATAGGCCCATCTACCTGGAAACAAAAAAAATACATCCGGTTATAAGCCCCCTCCCCCCCCCGCCCCCCGGATATAAGCCCCCCTCTGCTGAATGACGGTACTGAACAGGGCTAAATGTTGCTTTATTATGTGTTTTAACCTAAAAACGTATTTCGATTAACACTTCCGTGGCTCGTTTCGAAACGTTTTTTAAGCCCTCCCTGATATAAGCCCCTCCGCTTATAAGCCCACCCAAAACCCCTTACGAAGTTGTATAAGCCCAGGGCTTATAACCGGAATTTTACGGTATCGGTTTAATTTTGTGGAAGAAACTGGACAAATGACAGGAACCCATTAGGAAACGAGGATGACTAACGATGGCGAGGGTGGAAGTGGATTGCAATAAAAACATTTTCTTCAAAATGTCGCTGCAAAACCCTTGTTGCAAGAATCCGTTAAGAAGAGCTATCTTTGTCTTTCGTGTTATCAGTTTGAACGTACTTAATTGCTACATAAACGGAGCATACCTACGTCATAAATTCATCATTTGTATCCATGGTTAGAAACAGGCGAAACACAGTTTTTAGTGCCTTTTTTTCTAATTCAGTCCCAGGACTCAACGATTGGACCGGTTGTGTTGGATCTTGTGAGGACAGTTCAAGAACACGTCATGAATGCGTCATACAGTGTCCCTGTTACCAAGCCACTCTTGACGAAGAACATTCGTAAGTTTCTATAAAATGATTTAAAGAACAGCTGAGGCTAATGAGTTGATGACTAAGTATTGGGAAGTAAAACAAAACTATACTGAAAGCATAACTAACTTTTGTTTTAAGACACAAAATATGTCTTAGATTCTCTCCAGTTTATACTTGTCTTTTCTTTTCAGTCCTGGCAAATGACATTTTATTTAAACTGAAATTTCATTTCCACTCTTTTCCTGAGACAAGATTTGAAATATGTTTTCCTCGTTATTTTTCTTTCAGTCGTTGGTGAGCAAACTTTTGGTTCAGACAGTTCGGACCCTACTATACCCATGTCATTCCCAAACTACTCCAACCCACTGGTGGCAAACTGGAGCACTGGGCACGATTCTATAACATTGACGCCCAGTATCTTTGATTCAGCAGTACTGGGTATGTATGCATAAAATCAGGTTGTGCATAACCTGTAACATAACATTGCACATAACCTTGAAGCGTGCTTTGCTTAAGGCACGAGATGCAAGCACCTCAATTGCTAAATCTGTCCAAGCGTGACCAACATATGCAGCCACCTTCAACCTCACTGCTTCCCTTACTATTAACAACTGAGGTCGTTGTTATTTTCGCTGCCGAAGACGAACACTAACAACCTGGTTACCAAAGCGAGGTCAAAAAGCACTGCCAACTTAAGGTCATTCCCAGTCTCTCTCGCATATGGCTCTGAATTATACTGGAGAGGGTAAAGTTTGACACTATAACTAGTAAAGGCAAAATAAACCTCAATGTCGCTTCAACTTACCTTAGATTTGTATTTAATTGACAGGGAAAAGTGTACAAGTTCATCTTCTGATGACCCGCTTCAAAACGGTTTCTCAGTTGCTTCCGACCAAAAAAGACAGGTAAATCGAGCTTAAATGATATAGTTCCAGTCTTTTTCATTGAGTTTGATCACATTTTTGACACAATAACTTCTATCTTTCTTGTTTGTTTTCTAGTGGTTTAGTTTTAAACAGCGCTGTTCTATCGAGCACAGCAAGACCAGCCGTTACAGAAGCGCTTGTGCCCCCTGTGAAGGTTGTCATGTCAGTCTTAAACGTAAGTTCCTTAAACAACTAACAAATGACAAAAATACGTAAATTCATCAGTATTATATTGCCTTAGTGACTGTACACAGCTTAACTGTGTGTTGTTTAATCGTCAAAAACCTCTTTTTTTTATTTCAGTCCAGCCTAATCAAGTTTGAACAAGAGTGTGTAGCGTGGGCATCGAAAGAAGGGTTTGTAAACAAGTTTAATTTGAATTCGTTTATTCCAGAGACGAGGCTAAACGATAGAAAAGGGCATCAGTGCTCCTATTTCCTATGCAAATCATTCAAATACACTTGCAAATTCAGTGACTGCTTTTTAAGAAACACCTCGTATTGCTATTCTAGGCTGTTGCTAGTGAGTTACTAGAAGTAAACAGCATCACACAAAAACGAACAAGATCAGACATTGCAAAATGTGAAATAATACAGTTTTGTCCTTCTCCTCATTTTGAGCAATGTTTTTCAACAACATGTTTCTCTTATTTTAAATCTATTTTAACCTAGGTTTACACCGTATTCCCCACTAGAAGCTAGAAATAACTGATTGCGATTTTAAACTTTATTTTGTCATTTGTTTTAAACGTTTTCAGTCAGGGTGGTGGAGAGTGGTCCTCAAAAGGCTGTAAGCTAACAAGTTCAAACGCTACTCACA
Organism: Oculina patagonica; assembly: GCF_052425735.1. NCBI lineage: Eukaryota > Metazoa > Cnidaria > Anthozoa > Scleractinia > Oculinidae > Oculina > Oculina patagonica. The sequence goes on along the minus strand of NC_135768.1, from coordinate 16,450,676 downwards.
CGACATGTGAGTGTAATCACATGACAGACTTTGCCATATTGGCTGATACCAACAAAGGGAAGGTAAGTGATCAAGGTCTTTAAGAAGAATTATGTAAATTGGAAGTAGTTTCCAATAAGCACTAACGTCAAGGCTAGTAAAAAGCGATCGCAGTGGACTATCTTAACGAAGTACGCATTTTCTATGGTTTCGTTTTGATCTCACTCTACAGCTTGTTAGAAACAGCCGTGCAACTTGGTTTGGCCAATCAGAGCAAACCTAACGTGCTTTCAACCATTCAGGAGTGCGATTTAAACCATTTGTGGCTTGTTTCGCGCTTGGCACCGGCCGAATGTTTTCCCGCGCTTTGCTCCGATCTTTCCGCCCTTGGCATCGGTTTCATATTCTTGTTTAACAAGTTTGACTGGTTCATTGCTTATTAATTAACTTCATTTGGTGTGATTGTGCAGTTCGGTTTTACGAGACCCGCAACAATCTCACGACTTTCATTTTCGATGTAACTGTCATGACGTAAAATTTGGTTCTGTTTGTATTGCAGGGTGTAGGAGCTCCACACCCCTCAGCCGCAGTCCCCTCCCCAGCGGCGAGTCACGACCGTAGCTGGATAGGAATACTTCTGGGAATTCTTGCTGTATTAGTACTGATCATTATAGTGATTGTGTTACTCTTCTACTGGAGGTATGTTACGTTATGTCACCTCTTTATGCTCAATGTCGAGTCACACCATACCATTATGTCTTCTCTTGTCATCACTCATGTCATGGCATGTAACTACATAGCGCACCATGTAATTTCCATTGACACATCATCATCATCATCATCATCATCATCATCATAAACTTTATTTAAGCTCGAATTTCAGAGTAGCTTGACAAGCAAATATTTCCGAGAACAAAATATTTGATAGCGAAAAACTTAAAAATAGAAATTGCTATTTACATATTTACAATTGACTTATATTAACTAATTATAAAATTGTCATTTACATGTTTCATGAATTGCCTTTGCTGGTGTGCTTTTTAATGTGCTTTTTAGGACCTTTAAGGCTGCAATGCCACGTCATACCACATCATCGTGTAATGTGTCATGCTTGCCATCCAGGTCACATGATAATGCCCGTGTCATGTCATGTCGCGCCAATTCATTTATTTCATGTAGTCATTTACAGTATACTAAGCCCCCTATTACAGTAAAACCAGGCTGGTCGACAAGATTAGAAACACCTGGTTCATGGATCGCTTTCAAAACCATCCTCTTCGGAGAGTTTGCTCCAATTTTTTTTGTTCTTTTCTTGCGCAGAAAAAGGAGAAGAAATCAGGAACAAGGAGGCACCCCTCGTCCACGATCACGAGGTATAGTTCTCCACTCAGCTGCTTTACGTTCTTTTTTTCCTTTTTTTATTACGTACTAATTTAATTTCTTCTAGCTACAAGAACGCTTTTTCTATGATCGTCATAAACTCAGTAAACTAAGACTTAGTATTGCCATTTGAACTACATCATTCTGCAATGAGTGATTCAGAGCTCAAAACAGAAATATCACCAAAACGTAATTAAAAGCTGATTACTTTAACTTAAAATATGTTAAAATTGTTTTGTGCATAAGCTAACGTTGCTTTCTGAGTCTCATTAACTTGCAATTGCCAGTGAAAGACCTCGAAATGAAATTAAACTGAAATAAAACGCATTCAACTTTTGTGAGACTTTCTGAAGGCTACCTCTCAATTTTCTGATAAAGTGATGTACATTCAATTTTTTCCGTAATTTCTTACTAAGTAATTTTATTTTCTCGGCAGCTTTAAGAAGGTCTCGCTCTCTATCCCGGTCTAGTGCCAGGCCATCTCGATCAAGTAGCTCAAAGGTACGGTATAGGATTGAACGTTGTGTGTTCTCGAGAGTTAATTAGAGCTTGCTTCGAAAACCTTCCGTCTGTCACTTTTAAATTAAAAGAAGTGCATTAACTAACATTTTGTCGTTGTTGGATGTATTTTCTTTTTCTTCCGCTCTATGTTCATGTCTTGATGTTTTATTGTAGAGTGAAGGAGCTGCTAGCCCTGCGTCAAGCCACTCAAGCCAGTTTGACGAGATGATCGCAGCAAGAAGACGTAGGATGGCTCAAGATAAACAGGTATTGAGTGGGCTCAGCTTTGTGTATTCAGAGAGTAAACATTTGGTTCTAACTTTGGGAAATGGTATAAGCTTTTAAATATTGTAGCAGACTGCTGTTATCATCTGTTTTACTTGGACTAGCCTGCGTAGCTGGCGGTATTGTTGGGTCTTAAAGCGCGCACAAGCAAGCGGCGAAGCCGCGATAACAAGCGGCGCAGCCGCGAGTGGCTTGGGGAGGAGGAGTCGCGGCTTCGCCGCTTGCTTGTGCGCGCTTCTATACTTGGACCTTTTGCTTACTCTCCACTTTCCACATGATTTAGAGCTACCAGCAAAACACTATAAACTTCTTTTCATTGTATCCAGACATAATATTTTAATTGGTGCGCCTAACTCTAAAGAGAGTTATAATGTGAGCTAACGTATGTACGGCCGGACGTTTTGAGACGTCCGAACACGACATTACAATTATTTGTTTACCAGGTGCAATTCAGAACAATCCGTCTCCAAAACGCAAAAATCAAGCTCACTGGGACTGGGAATCAAAAATCCTGAAAACAATAGGTGGGAAATGGGATTTCGGCAAAATTTGGCCGGGGAAATGGGATTCTAGGACTTCCGATCATCATGTATGCAGTCGTGATGGTTCTTAATACTGTGTGAACTATTCATGGCATTTTTGACTTCTGTTCAAGATTTGTTTGCTTCAACAGCCAATCAAAACAATTGGAATACATTTAAAAATCCTATGTCTCAAGAGCCCTTCGTTTCTCGTGCCAAGGCCCCGACGGTTAAGAGAAGCGAAAAGGGCTACGGGGACGAGAATGTGGAGATGGAGGAAAGAGAGATAGTCCATTCTCTTCAATGAATCAAACTTTGTTCTCAATCACCTATGGTCCTTTATCTCTTCAGGAAAAAGCAAGACGTGCCCAAGAGGAAGGAGAAGAAGAAGGCGACGATGAACTTCTCATGAAAGAGAAAGCCATGTTATTCTCTGATTATCATCAACCTTATCATTTTCTGTCTAAAGAGGAAGAAGCTCGAGCGGCTGCAAACGGAAGGGAACAGCCTGGGCCTAGCAGGCACAGTCCCCCGAGGAGAAGCAGACGCTCGGCCATGGAACAAGAGGGTGATGATGTTTAATGCAATTTTGAGGAAAAGAAGACAAAAGGAAAAGTTTTGGTCTTTATGTACGTCGCAAAAAGATCAAGACAAAAAATATGACCCGTATTTAATTTTATACATACTTTCTAATGACTTTAATGTAGCCAAGAATGTTGCGTTATTTGTTTTTGTAATAAAAGGAACGCCCATTGTGACGTCATTCAATTCAAGATGGCGGAATCAGCGCCAAAACAACTTTTTCCTCAATATTTAGCATTGCTTAGCTCTGTGTATAGAAGTCAAACAACTGTATATTAGATTGTAGCTTTTATTTCACTAATGGAAGTTTCGGAGGCCATGAAACGTTAAAAAAAAAATGATCAGTTACTCCATTTATACGTGGCAAACACAGCAAATGTCATGGATGGTCGGTGCTCGTTCTTTTTTAGCACTGTTAACCTAGGGTTAGTTTTACCTTTAACTAACGTTTATGACGTCTCTCAATACAAAACCTCTCAGCTTACATACTTGGCTTGCAATCTTGATTTTGGATAATTTACTGTTACCGTGGGCTATTCAAGGACTTTTCAAGGAAAGTTAGTCAATCTTCAAGGCCTGGTTTTCCTCAGAATCACATATAAAATTTGTTTTAGCTTACATTATACATATATTAGTTAACAGAAACCTCTGTAGATACTTCAAACAATAACCACTAATTGAAATCCAGTATCATCATTACCGACTCTGACCCTAAGAAAATGTTTATATTATTATTATTATTATTATTATTATTATTATTATTATTATTATTATTATTATTATTATTATTATTATTGACTATACATATATCTGTATGCAATGCTGCCAGTGTTATGTTTCGGTAGCGGAATATTGCTTATCTCCCGTAATCTCATGCAAGCATTCAAGAACTTCTCAATAAAATTTCATTTTTGAAGGTCTATTTAACCTTGTTTTCACTAGCGACGCAAGCCCAAGCGCAAGCACAAGCGCAAGCGCAAGCACAAGTAAAGGAGAAATTTTAATCCTAAGGAATTTCCTTAAGAAATTTTAAGGATCAAAATGCAATGCGCTTGTGCTTATGCTCGCGTCGAGGCCATTTACACAGTGAAATAAGAGTTGTTAACCTGGCGCTTGTGCTTGCGTCGCTAGTAAAAACCAGGCTTTACGGAACACAAGCGAGATGTTGGTTACAATCCAATACTATCCAAACGTTAATAACCGATTTTGGTCCGCGCAGACCTAATTCTTACTATTAAATAGCGTCGTACGTGCACGATTTGTATTAATGTTATCAAGTATTTCAATTATTTTATACTTTGAAACAATAGTCAAGAGCTTTTCTTTAGCGCGTTCTCTGGCAACAAGAAGAATGGCCATTGCTAGGGTTTCTGGTAATAAGGAACATGGTCATCGTTTATTTTACGGGGAAAAGGTTTATTGTGATATTTCTACTATGAACAGGTCGAACACGGAAATTACATTGTTACAAAGAAATCAGGGAAAAATTATGGCATTTTTTATACCGGAAATGTGGGAGAAAATGTAACAATTTTAACAGATCAACGAAATATGTAGCCCTACCCTGGGAGCCCGTTATGCCCTTACGTAGGTTCCTTCTCCTTCCAGAAGAACCAAATGATTTCACCCAACTTTTTTGGCCCTTGTGACGATGACGAAATGTAGTTTAAGCCACTCGCAGAAATACCAACAACGGCCAGTTTTGAGATTTAAAATTTACTTTGGGGCCTTTTTGTGAAAACGTCAACTCGTGGATTCAGCCTAATGCTCACCAAATGTCCAAGAGAATCAACTGAGTCTCGATCACCCACAAGGGGAACTCAAAATGACGATTTTTGGCCCTTGTAATAAAATGCCACCACCATGTAGATTAAGCCTTATTTTCACTCCAGAAACACCAATAACGGCCAGTTTGAAATTTGAAGTGTACTTTTGGGGCTCTTTTAGGAAAATTTCACCACGTGGATTCAGCCTAATGCTCACTCAGGTCCTAAAGAAAGAAATGAGTTCCCCCATATGGGAAACTCAATATGAAGATTTTGGCCCTTGTGATGTAATGCCACCACCGCGTTGATTAAGCCTTATTTTCACTCAAACAACGGCCAGTTTGAAATTTCAATTGTGCTTTGGGGGCCTTTTTTGGGAAAATGCACCACATTGATTCAGCCTAATGCTAACTCCAGGTTCAAAAGAATCAAATAATTTCCCTCACATTTGGAACTCAAAATGACCAATTTTGGTCCTTGTGATGAAATGCCACCACTACGAATATCAGTAATCCTTATTTCACTCCAAAAACACCAAACACGGCCAGTTTGAATCTTAAAATGTACTTTGAGGGCTTGTTTGCGAAAAAAAAAAAACACTATGTGGATTAGCCTAATTCCTACTCCAGGTCCAAAAAAATCAATGAAATGACGATTTTTAGCCCTTGTGATGAAATGCTACCACCACGTAAATTAAGCCTTATTTTCACTCCAGAAACACAAACAACTGCCAGTTTGAAACTTTAAATGTACTTTGGTCCTTTTTGGGAAAATGCCAGCACGTGAATTCAGCCTAATACTCACTCCAGGTCGAAAAGAATCAAATAAGTTCCCTCGCATTTGGAACTCAAAATGACCAATTTTCCTTGTGATGAAATGCAAACAATTGGAATATCAGTAATCCTTATTTTCACTCCAGAAACACCAAACACGGTCAGTTTTAAACTCAAAATGTACTTGGGGACCTTATTGGGAAGATGCAAGCACGTGGATTAAGCCTAATACTCACTCCAGGTCCAAAAGAATCAAGTTTGTTCCCCCACATGGGCAACTCAAAATGACGAGTTTTTGGTCCTTGTGATGAAATGCCACCACCACGTAGATTAAGCCTTATTTTCACTCCAGATACATTAAAAACGGCCCGTTTGAAACTCAATATGTACTTGGGTTCTTTTTGGGAAAATGCCACCAGTGGATTCAGTCTAATGCTCACTCTAGGACCAAAAGAATCGAATGAGTTCCCCCACATAGGGAGCTCAGTATCAATTTTTGGCCCTTGTGATGAAATGTCACCACCACGTAAATTAATCCTTATGTTCACTCCAGAAACACCCAACCCTAAACGGCCGGTTTGAAGCTTAAAATGTACTTTGGGGACCTTTTTGGGAAAATGCCATCACGTTAATACAGCCTAACGCTCACTCCAAAAACAAAAAAAAAAAGAAAAAACAACAACAACAAATGAATTTCCCACATGCGGAACTCAAAATGACGATTTTTGGCCCTTGTGATGAAATGCCACAAAAATGGGAAGGTGAGAGAATTGAAGCTTAGGGCTTAAAGGGGCTAGATCATGGCGTTTTAGGTAATTCTACTGATTGTCGTTAATTTAGAGCTGTAAACTTTAAATTGGCAGAGCAAAACTCATTTATTGGCAAAATCACGGCCACATTACAAACAAGGATGATTTTCGAGCATTGTAAACGGCACTTCCATACAAATTGAGATAAACTTGAAAAATGTTGGGCCGACGCTTTTCAAGTTTACCCGGACGCAATCCGTTTTAATCTTCTTGAATTTGGCCCATCAATGCCCCTTTTTGGCCTTTCTGTGTTTCTTTTCAATATCTTCTACAGTTTTAAGCCGTTATTCTGATATTTCAGTTAATTATCAGTTGGTCAGTGCCCCTTTAACAAAATACGGATGTAGTCGAAATGGAAATAAAAAGAGAGAATTATGTCATATGTGTTTAACGAAACTGGTGGGAGTAGTCGATAAGGTTGTAGAGTAAATAAATCAAGGCAGTATTACGAGTCCCGGGTGATTTACGACAAAGGGGAAGTACTGTAAGGATTCACAGCGCAATAGCGGAGATAGTTCTTTGAACCAGAGGAGTTAAATAGTAAAAATTGTAAGCTCCTTGAGCTTTACGAAATGGGAAATCACTCGTAATGTAAATAAAACAAAGAGGACTACGTGTCTGTGGGCTCGGAAAGGGCAGAATAAGGGGGGGGGGGGGAGTGAAAGGTACACATTGCAAGTAAAGATAAGTAAAAGAGCAGCTGGGAGAAGTGAGTATTGAAGTTTATGGAGAGTCAAAGAGAAGTGTAATCTGGGTCAGGGAAACATAAAATGAAAACGTGAATCGTTATCTCTTCTCGCTCTAACAAGTCATTTACAAATATATTAGAGCAATTGATTTTAAGAAAAGAGAATGTTGCATTGCATTTCAGTGTTACAAAATAGCTACGTCAGAAAATGCTTGTATGTGATTAGGACATCTTCCTAATTCTAAACGTGTGTACTTCACAGAATAAACCTTTTGTAATAAAGAAAAATATATTTCGCATAAATTAATACATTTTCAGCTGCCTGCATTGCGATTTACAATTAATGCGGCGACGTTATAGTTTAACATAATTAAATCCAGTGAACCAGCCACAGTTAAATACAACTATTAAAATAATTTATATTAAGACACGAGGCAGTTTATAAAACCCAGTGACACAAGAATAGAGAAAACGTCACTTTACACTTATTCTTTCTAGCTGAAGAAGCTACTGACGTAAATCGAAATCGAAAATGGCGAACTCTTGCAGCCATTAAAAGCGACAAAATGAGCATTCAAAGCTGGCTGAAAATGTGACAATCTTTAGATTTTCCACTGACCACTAACAAAATAGCGCGAAAAACTAGTCAGCTTGAGAATATGTCACGTTACTTAGCAACAGCACTGCCTAGACTGATCGCGGGCTCAATCCTGCGTGGTTTTATCACATTGCATGTTATGTGTAGGCGCCAGTTTACTATGTTGTAGCTTCCTCCTCAACCTGATTGGGCTGCTAACGGACTGGGTACCAGCAACGCCAGGCTTCTTTAAAAGCCGCTGCCCAGCAGCGAATAAATTAATTATAATAAATTAATATATATATATATATTTTAAACTGATGAGTCGGGAAGATCCTTGGTTGAAAGCGCCGAGGTGATTGCATGTCTTTTATCCTCTTGAACACGTGACTGCAAACAAGAAATCAAGTTAGTGCAAATATAAAATCAGTGCAAACACAATATTGGAAGGCTGCATTCAACAGAAGCACAGACATTACGTTGGGAAAAAATCTGTCTACTTTTGAGTGATAGTTGTAAAAGTTGAATTTCAACAAGCTTTTTGTGTGATTTCAACCATTTTACTTTTTAACCCTTCTAGAACAAAATGAAAATATAAAAGATAGGTGCCTTTCTCTATTTCTTCTCATTTGAAATATTCTCCTTGAAGGCCTTTCCCAAACGAAATCTACTTTCTTTACTGGGGAGGCATGTTCCTTTCACCGGTAGCATGTGTAGTTTGTCATCTCCCAGGACTCGACAAAAACCTTAACTCATGTACATGTAGGCTCGATTTCCACACGTTTTGTGAGCCGCGTTCCTCGTTCGTCATCACGCTCGTTCGCCCAGACCGCAAAACGGCGAACAGGAGATGCATGCCTTTCCCTTTTCCTTCTTATTCGAAACACTCTCCTTTCCCTAACAAAATCTACTTTCGGGTACTGGGGAGCGGGGATCCTTTTACCGGTAGCCTGAGTAGTTTGGTCCACTCTTCTCAGGTCTCTTCTCAGAACTCGATTTCAACCTAGGCACGTGCGCTCGATTTAGAGACGTTTTGTGAGCCGCCTTCCCCACCCGACATCACAGTCGTTGGGAGGTGGATGAAGACGCAACCCCAGAACGGCTGGAAATCGAACTTATTGAACAGATTGAATGGGCTTAGCTTAGGTTACATCTCTTTTACTTGGTCATTTTTCTCACTTTCCACTCTCCACATGATTTACCACCCAAACGCTATGACCTTCTTTCCGTCGTATCCAGACATATTATTAAAGATAGGTGGACCTAACTCTAAAGAAAGTTATAATGCGAGCTAGTCATCCAGACGGTTTGTGACGTCCGACCCCGACATTACAACAATAGGCCATTTCCGAGTTACCCTCTGCCTCTATCTTAAAACGAGTCTACGTGTAAAACCGTTCATATGAAAATGAGTTTCATCTACAGGTCCATATTTTCATGCAAATCAAACTCATTTTCATATGAATGGTTTCGCACGTAGACTCGTTTTAAAACAGAGGCAAAGGGTAACTCGAAAATGGCCTATTTGTTTACCAGGGCTTTTGACAGGTGCAATTCAGAACAATCCGTCTCCAAAACACAAATCAAGCTCACTAGAACTGGGAATCACAAACAAATAACAACAGAACTGGGACTGCGATTTGAAAAATCATGAAAACAATAGGTGGGACATGGGATTTGGGCAAAATTTAGGCTGGAAAATGGGATTCTAGGACGAAACCCCAGAACGGCTGGAAATCGATCGTAAGACAAGACTAGTTTGAAAGGATCTTACCTCTTCTTCCAGGCATGACTCTGAAAACTGAAGGATGACATTTGTAAACTGTTCATCTTCCGTTAACTCTATTGAATCGTTTGTCAGTTTTGGTATGAACTGAGGTTCCAGATCGGACATTTCATCCGAGGAGGAAACTCGCGGGGATAAATGTTTACTCTCACACGAACTCTCCGAATTAGAGTTCCATCTTCTCCTTTTTGCTTTCCTTCTTGGAATACTAATAGGAGATCCTGTTGTGAAGGGACACTTATCACATGTGCGCCTACATGCTGCTAGATCATGGTCACTGTCACTACAACTACAAGGGGCCATTTTGTCTGTACAGTCCCACGAATGACCTTGCAGAGAACCATTACAACAAGGTCCCTTTTTGAGTCCTAAACTGGAGTCCTGGAGGGTCATAAATTCGTCTACATCCTGTGTCCCAGCGCTTGGTGTCCCTGGGGATCTGCGACGTTTGGATTTGCTCAGACAGCTGCGACTTCTTTTCATCTTTCTGGCGTAGTTTTGTCTTTCTTGATCTTCGCTGTCACCTTCCTGAGGCCAGGGAGTGCGTTCAGTCGGGCTGCTAGAGCTGCTAGAGGTGTTGGGACTAAAGTTAAGGAATGGCAGTAATAAGTAACTAGATAAACAACATTTACCAAAAGTCTCTTTTTGAGTTAACGTCCGGTCAGGCTTTTAGGCAGGATTTAATAACTGGGAGTCCAAAATTTTTATAAGGCCAGACGTTGTTCCCACAGGAGGGCCTGAGGAACGGGAGAGGTATTTTACTGCAGTTATGAGTGCAAAAGTATCTAAAGATTTCCAAATTTGCTATAAAAACCTCTGTATACAGTTATTCATATTAATTTTCTCTGAAAAGTGGCCGTCCATAGGACTCCTGAACTCCCACCTGGCTAAAAAGCCTGCGTCCAGTACCTGCTTACACTCAAAAATATATTTCAAAAGGTGAAAAAGGGAGTGGAAAAATGAAAACGCTTAAATTCGGGGCATTGGGTCAATATTTTTCTCACACTTTAACCATTATATCGATTAATTGTAGCCCCCTCCCCCAAAGTCAATTATTGCCAAATGATTATTATTATTTCCCCCCCCCCCCCCCCACCCGTCCGTCCGTCTGTCCGTCAGTTCGTCCCCCTCTCTTCCTCCTTACTGTCCATCTGTCTGTGTCTTCGTCCCTCCCTCCTCCCTCCCTGAATCCCTCCCTCCCTCCTTTCCTCCCTCTTTCTCTCACTCACCAGCTTGAGGATGAAGGTTTCCTGACAGGCTGATTCGACAACACATTCTCCACAGCAGCAGTGCGCGCTTTAAGCTCCGACTTAATAACCCTCTTTTTGCTGTTTTCAAGTTTGAGTTGGCGTTCACGCCTATGGGAATAAATCAAAAGCAATCACAGCTTAACCCACTTGTCCTCTACAATATCAAACACAATAGGTCTGCAATGCGTGCAGAGAGCTAGATTGTTTTACCCATACACGATTGTCATCAGCAACAAAACACATGTGCTGCTACGTTTTTTTTACCTGAGAAGTTCTTTTTCTCGCGCTTCTAAGTGCTGCATGCATTCATTCAGTTCCTGATACAAATTGTTGGCTCTCTCCAGCTTCTGCTCATAGTGAACTCTGATATCCCTTGCATGCCTGTAAACAAAAAGCCAAATGACATTTACTCTGCAGGTTTTGAACAATGTTTGAAGCAGTACAGCGCTAGGTTACCAAAAGATGTAGCTGTCAGGTTGTAAAGTCTCCACAAGGGTCATGTGTACCTAGCAGCTGCAGAAACTTAAACTGGTTTTCAAAGCAAAACTTTAGAAATTAGGGGTATTGCTATTCCTCTTAGTGGGGATGCTAGGGTCTTCCAGCTCCTGGTGTCCATCAATTTTTATGCTTCTGGGTGCAGAGGCACTGTTAAGAGTTGGCAAGAGCTGGGTGTCTGACCCAAGAGTGCAACACAATTCGGCCCTAGCCCAGCACACCAACCAGGTATTCACAATAATAAAGTCAAGCATGCGCTAGCTGTTACATCAATCTCTCATCACTCCTACCTTCATCTCCATGTCTTCTACCTTCTAGCCTCTAACTTCCTGTATTATTTAAATAATACAATTTACCTCAATTCTTCTTTCCTTCTCCTAATGAGTTCCTCATCAAGTTGTTGAAGTTGATGAAGGTTCTGCATGTGTGCACTGCTTCTATTTTTCATCTTCTGAAACTCCTCTTTGATTTCTCCTCTCCACGTTATCTTTAAAACAGATTTTTTGATTAAATAAATGGTGAAATTATGTTTGGATGTTACACAAGAGAAAAGAGCCAGTAAGCTTTTGTCTTTGACTAGATGCATGTGCAAAGCCTATTAAATTGATGGGGAAAACGTAAGGAAGACAAGGTTAATAAGATGCTCATTAAATCTCTTGCTCTGGAAAAAAGGAAAATATTTCAATTTTGTATTTAGCCTACCAGTATGTCTGGTAAGGCTGACTTTCAACAGAAAGAAAACGGTCTGAGGGGCATAACTATAACTTAATACATATGGTAAAAGGTAAAGCCTGCTGTCCAGCAAAGTGGCTCATCAGGCCAGAGCTTATCCCGGTTTTCGTAGCATTAAGCGGCTAGGAGTATTTCTACTCCCCCCTGGATGGGATGCTAGTCCATTGCAGGGTTAGCCCCCAAGCAGTAAATTCACCGGTACCCATTTATTCACCTGTGGAGAGAGGCTTCAAGAGACTAAAGTGTCTTGCCTAAGAAAACAACACAGTGCCCCTGCCGGGGCTAAATCCGGACCGCTGGATCTGTAGTCCACCACATTAACCATAAGGCCACCGCGCCTCCCATACGTGTGGAACATGGAATACATATGGAACACATATGGAACAAATGGAATACATATGGAACATATGCATGTACCAAACATTTTGGTGAATTTAGCTTTTGTTTTGACTAACCTGCTTGTTAAGATAAATTTCTTGGGGTGTATTAAGCACATCCCCTGCAGCAATCTCCACATGAAGAAGCACTTGTTGGAATGATGGTCGATTCTTTGGTTTGCTATTCCTAAAGAAAGAAACAACATACATTATTTTATGTCAATTAAAGGGACACTTACACTGTTGCAGGCATTTTTCTTCAGTACACTGGCATTGCAATTTTTAACAAAACGGACCACTATTTGTAGGTTTTCATACATCTTTAGGCTTCTAAATTTTTGAAGTTAAGCTCGTGACAGTGTCCCTTTAATGTCACTTAATATAAAGTTATTATATTCAAACATAAAAAAGCTGCCAATTCTCTAGGTTTTATCCAAGATTCCCCTGAATGGGATTGATGAAACATCTGTTTTCACATTTTGTGTGACTTTAATGCAGATTTTAAGTAATTAAATAAACATAAACATTACCAGCAAAGTTTCATAAGCAGTTTAAAGCCCTCTGGACACGTGGTCGGTACTGGAAGATGCAAACTGTTGCTACCAACACCCCAAATAATGGCAGATGAATCGACATCCTATTGTAAATGTACATTTTACAAAAAAAAAAACAGTCAGTAACAGTCTGAATTAGCTTTTACTGTTTCGTTGTGATCATGAAAGCCTATGAGTTACTGTCTATTAAGCCCCAAGGCTGCTGCCTAACGGGCGCCCGGTCGCCAGGGGCGCCTAAGTTACGAGTGCGGGCGACTGAATTTTTGTTCAAGGAGCCCGCATGGGCGCCTAAACATTGATCTTCCACTCCCATCCTTTGACTTCAATTTCCTTGTAACCTTGTTTCATTGGCATAAAAAATCCCATTTAAAACAAAAAACTGCTTCATTTTAAAACGGAAACGCTAAAATTGTTCGCATTTAGCGTATCAAGTACGTAACGTGTCTTTGCAAAATTTAGCAACTTCGAAAACCATTCGCTTTCAAGTGTTTAGGACTGGGCCTAACTTCCAAATATGGAATAATGGTATTATGTTCTGGTTTACGTTTCGTTTGCTTCGTTGACGTTTCGGAGAAGTTTCAAAGTGAATCCAAGTGAATCTGAAGTAAATTTTAAGGATACAAAAGTAAATCAATCTGTTTGCTACTGCAGTCATGAATCAGGTCTGAAATAATTTTAATCTGCAAACGCTTGATACAAAAACCTTTCCGACAGGCTTAAACTTACGTAAAACAACGTGCCAAATATCGTGATGTGTACACAAACTTACGTGGCGTGTTTTACATGTAATTCAGCTTAATCTATGAAGCATTGAACGCTTAACTTTAGAATGAACATAAAGTGTATGCCTCTTTCTTTTCATGTGACATTTCATATCTGCTGCCGCTTTTTTGTGGACTAAGGTTGTTATTTTCAACGAACTGTTTTATGTTTTCGCGTTTATAATGAGGAGCATTCTCGGGCATTGATCCGTAACTAGCAAATTTTTGTGCTGGAAACCTCAGTGCTTTTTGCCTGCTCAGATGTTCAGTTTGAATAAAACAAATTGCTTTTGCTACTACATTAATTTTATAAACAACTTATTTGATGAGTAAAGTAATTTGAAGTGTTTTCACAATTTAATGTTTCTGTTCTATTTTTGTCAACTGGTTATCATGTAACAAAGATAAGATCATAACTTAATTAAAGTGTTTACACAGGTGTTTTTGACTTCTTATTACCTTTTTCTAAACCTAGGAAAAATTGACCTGCTTAATTATTGCTTCTTTTTTAACCTTGATTACTAAAACATTAATTGAACTGGATTTTCCTGCTTCATGTTCATTGATTTTCTACATGAAAAAACTAATGAAAGTACATGAAATGCACTCAGACTGGCACTGGCTTAACAAATGAATTAACACTTCATGCTTTCAACTAAATGCATGTCAGTTTTCATTGTTGGTTTATTTCTCCCAGCCCAGCTAGTGATTTAACCCACAGAGGGGAGAGATAATATATATTGCTGATATTGATGACTTATCCAACTTCTTTCCTCTGGGTCTCTTAGGTTGCTGCAGAGTAAAAAGCAGTTTTATGGGGAGGCTCTGCCCCAGAGTACCCTTACCCTTTCATATACCATTTCTGCAACCTCATTTCCAGGATCTCATGAACGAGGTTGCCATTTTTGGTATGTGAAAGCGACCCTTACCCTTTTAGAAACCATATACCCCCTCATGAAGATGGCGCCCCTTTCACATACCAACAAAAGGAATACTACATCTTTTTTTCTTATTTTTCACTTGAATAATAACACTTTAAAATACTTAAATGACTTGATCATTTGGTGGGTCTGTTCAAGCATTATGAAGGGTTCTTTTAATACTTTAAAACCAGTTTTCCCTCCCCTTTTGTATAGTCCAACTCATGAAATCCCCACCCTTTTATATACCTGGAGCCTGAAAAAGGTATCCCTGTTGGGTGGAGCCTCCCCATATAGTCCACTATAGGGAGTACCCCTAGGGGACATTCGGGTATATTATAGCAATAATGTTGGGGGAAGGTTCAATCCCTGGGCCCCTCTCCTAGGCCACATAGTCGACCACATATTTGCCTAAGTAACCCCCCCCCCCAGATTTGTCTTCGGCAACTTAAGCTGGGCTTCTAAAATAATGGCTTGGGCTCCTAAATTTTGAAGTTAGGAGCCCGAAGGGCTCCTAAAAATTTTTCTTAGGCAGCAGCCTTGAGCCCCCCTCTCTAATAAGCTAGCTACTACAGGTCTGGATCACAGTTAATTTTTTTAAAATATAAACGTTCCTCTTCTATTCTGCCCCCCCCCCCCTCCCCTTTGATAATAATTCATGACAGGAGATGAACACAAGGAAACAAGGAAACTTTAAGATTTTAAAGGTATTCATCCACCACGTTTTTACTTGTTACCCTCTACTTCTTTTCTTTTAAATGTATCCTAATTGATCTATGATTTGAAATTTAATTTATTTTGTTTCTTCCGCTAACTGTCAATGTTATAGCTAACACCTACCCTGTAAGGCATCTCGCCTGTGAGGAGTTCCCACAAAAGAACACCAAACGACCTGCGAGTACAAACAGACAACAACTGTAAGCTGGTAAAAGGGCCACATAAAAAAATCCAATGTTACTGCTATATACGTAATTACAATAAAATTTATTATTAATTTATTAGCTCCTCATGACAGTAAGTCAAGCTTACCAAACATCAACCTTCTCAGAGCAAGGTTCATTCCTGATAACTTCAGGAGCCATCCAAGCAACAGTTCCAGCAAACGTCATCTTAGCACTTTTCTCACTAAACTCCTTACATGTGCCAAAGTCTGATATTTTGAGCAGGTCATCCTCTCCAACAAGGACACTATCGCAAATAAACACATGCAAAAAGAAACATTGAAAAAAGGAAAGGGAGACTTTTTGATTAAAGAAGGTAAAGTCTGCTTCGAGCCTAGTGGCCCATACAGGCCTGAGCTTATCCCGGTTTCCGTAGCATTAACTGACTGAGAGTATTGCTACTCCCCCTGGATGGGATGCTAGTCCATCGCAGGGTTACCCCCCAGCAGTAAATTCGCCGGTACCCATTTATACACCTGGGTGGAGAGAGGCACTGTGAGAGTAAAATTTGTGTCTTGCCCAAGAACACAACGGAGCGCCCCAGCCAGGCCTCGAACCTGGGCTGTTCGACTCGGAGGCGAGCGCGCTAACCATTTGGCCACCGCGCCTCCCACAGACTTTTTGATTGGTGAAAAAATAATGTTGTTCATCCATCGAGGGTGATCATCATCTAGTCATCTAGGGTCGGGGGTGGGGGGGGGGGTGCTGCAGATCACCTCCTCTCCCCCCATATTTAGCCAAGGGCTTGTTTTCAGAAGTTGGTAGAAACACCACATAAAATGGCAATACAATGAATTCTGACTGGGGCAACTGAAACATTAAAATTCAGAAGAGTGACAAGAATCTAAGACTGTGGGCAAACTTCAAAGTGGAAAGTAAAACAAGACAAGAGACTTGCTATATGAAACTAACACACAACTCAAAGGGTTGAATACAAACGTGATTGAACATGCTTATATCCAGGCTATTAATACAAGGTCTAACTGGGCGTTATTTAAGACAGTAAATTATAAGTGTAACACACTTTATGTAAAACACAGTAAGTTTTCACTTAATGAAAGTTGCCACAGACCTCATACATATAAGTTTTTTTAAAGCTGATTTACATTTTTAACTCTATGCATAGCCCTAACATGAGTACACATCAATTTCCACGAAACTCACTTGGGTGACTTCAAATCCCTGTGAATAATTTTGTGAAGATGAAGGTAATGCATTCCATCCGCAATCTGCTTCGACCACTTTATGAGTAAGGAAGGAGTGATTTGACGGCCATTGCGTAAAACTTCATACAGCTGACCATTTGGGCAGAACTCCATGATTATACAGTGAACTGGTGCCTGATTGCATATTCCTCTGAAATAACAAAAAAAAATTGGTGTTTATAAAGATAATAGCATTGAGGGTACAGTTGAACTTCCTACAAGACACCCTTAGAACCCAAGAGAGTCCACATTCTGGGTCAAAGGCGTGAGATTTTTATCCTGAGAGTGCCAGGAATTCTGAAGACAACACGACCATGTCTGAAGATTTCCGAACACGTCTGAAGTATTCGGAAGACGTTCCGAATGTATCCCAGTTCCAGTCCCAGGACGTGTTTTGCTAAACACGACCTCATTCCCTATGCATTTCTTGTTGTTGTTATACATGAGAGTTTTTCATATCTCACAGTGGTTTGAGTTTACATTCTTTTGGAAAGTGACTGTCAGTTATGGTTTTAACAACTTACATTTTCCAGCTAGTCATGAGAAATTGGTTTGTGAGTGTGTGTTGGTGTGAGATTGAAGTTTTCAACTCGCAGGGGTAAGATTTGCGCCTAAGGCATGAGACTTGGCAGGTATACCACACAATGGGAGGTTTAAAATGTAGTGTTATATATGTCAAATGTCAACGGGCCATGACTTAGCATCTGCCAACAGAAGGTGTCTGTTCCATGTCAGGTGTCAGTTAGTAGAGCTTTAGCTGTCATTAGTTAAACTATTGACTGTTTAGTTTAATAGATCAAAAAACTGACCAAGCACAACAGCATACACACAAAAAAATAAGTACATGTATGAACATAGTTCCGCAATGGTAAAACCTTCCATCAAGACAGCAAGCCAGAGTGTTCAAACAGGGTGCAGAATTCATACTTTTTTGCAATAATTTTACAACAAGCAAAGTGCCTTCATGTACCAGTTCTGAAGTGTCTCATAAACATTGAATGGGTAGGGCGGGGATTAACACTGTCAAAATGAACTGTTTAACAATAATGGGTGGTAAAGGGTCCTTCATGAACTACAGGTTTCACAGAAATTTAGTCAAATTTCACAGGACTCGCTGGATAACAATTTTTTCCTCAACAATGTCTTGGTGTTTTGATTTATTTTGTAAGGATAAGAAAGTCTCAGGCTTGCTGAAAATTTAGTGATCTTACCATATCGCAAAGTCTAGCATTAAAATTACCATCTGATACCAACAAAATGTCCAAAATTATACCATTAACATTTTTCTACTGACTAGGACTGATTAATTTTTTTTTTACAAACAAATATAAACATAGGGGACATATCATGTATTCTCTATTTTCCAATTGCCCATAATGCACTTTGTTTGCCCCCCAAATTTTGCATAAACTATTGTTTTGGAAATATGCAGTCCTCCCAAGAGAATTTGAAAACAATAGTTTATGCAAAATTTGGGGGGCAAACAAATGTATTATGGGCAACTGGAAAATAGAGAATAGCAACAATCAACATAACTTATTCATATAACTTCTAACCCACTAAAATAATTCTCTTAAATTTCCTTAGCCTTGATTTTTTTTGGTAAATTTTAACCCACACTGTGAATTTAAGGATATAACATCTGGCAGAAGCTAACTAAACAAAATAAATTTTAATTTCATTTCATTGTGAACCAGGGTACCAGTGATGTCTCCCCTCCCCTTGATCAATATTACTCTACATCAAAGTCAAGAAACAAAATAAATACTCCTACCTGAATTTGACAATATTAGGATGATTTATGTTCCTCAAGTGTTTAATATCAGTGTCTGCTTCACGACGGACTTTTTTAACAGCGACTTGTTGGCCGCCGTATTGTCCCAGGAAAACTGCCCCTTGAGCCCCTGATCCCAGCCATTCCAACTCGTAAATTTCGTCGAATGGAATAGTCCATGGATCCGATTTCTGTTCTTTTGAAGCCTTGCCTAGTATCGTCCAAACAGGCCTTAGACACCCTAGCAAACGCTGTAAAAGACCACTAAGCGAGGCCGAATTTGACGAATAATCTTTGCTTGACGAGGCTTGATTTTCCCCGTCCGGGTTAGCCAAGAAATCTCCCGCAGTTTTCGGCTTGCTCCCCGGGGAAACCCCGCCATTTTTCTCCACCGAATTGACTTTCTCCCTTCGCGTGGAATCTTCGTCTTTGATGTTCATACTTAACTTCTTTAACACAAACAGTTAGCCATCCTCACCTCTCACTCGTTGTCCTTTACCGACAAGTTTAAACACGCTTCACATCCGTTGAGTTTGTGTTCGTTCGGCCATAAAAAATCTCAAGGCGGCGATAAAATTTCATTTTCTACCCGAAAAAAATTACGATGACGCTCCAATTCGAACCCTCTAAGCCTGTGAATGTTTCGTTTTCGAAATAAAACACTTCCACTAGAAAATTATCGCATATTTACGTCAAAAAAGCCGCAAATCCTCGAAAGGGAAGTCGATGTTTATAAATTTTCGACCGAACATGGCCGCCAATGTCATGTGACATGTAAGCCTGATTAGTTTGTCAACAAACGATAGCCAATCACAGCGTGAGAAACAGGTGGCCTTGTTCAACCCAATGGTTTGGCAAATAAAAACATGGCAGGTCAAATAGGAACGAACTACATTTTTTACCAGGAAAATCCTTGTCTTTCTTAATTGGTTCATTATAATTTTTTTCAGGGTACCAGCAGAAATTATTCCGTTCGGTTAATCCATATATCCCGCTACTAAAACAAATGTCAATCGAGTCAAAAGTGTAAGATAATCTTTCGATCGGACACAGTCTTTGCGAAGAGGGTCAAATTTGTAATTTTTTTGCTCGGTAGATCTTATCTTCTGTGGTCGCAACTTTGAATGAGTCTTGCATTTATTTTATTTTATTTTTTTCACTTTTTCACGCCAAGTTAATTTATGCACGATAGCCATTCCGAGTGCTTACTGGTCATAAATTTCACGCAAGCTTCAAATATGCCGGGAATTTGACAAAACAAGTAGCCCCTACACTTTAAGCTCCTGGTCCTGGTCTCGCATGAAAGTTCTGATTGATCTATTAAAAAAATATATATTTTTGTCTTTTTTTCTCGGAAAGGTTGGAAAGGTCAACGCAAAATTGAGATAAAAAATCAAGACAACTCGTTCACCGTTCAAAATAAAAAGAAGATAAAAATAAAAATAAAAAAAAGCTTTTGGATTTTAGTGGTCTGTGCGCAGGAACCGTAGCCGTGTAAACATGGTTTATTTTTTAAATATAAACATAACACAAGATTTAAGTTAGGATAAGGTGTTCGGTTTATGAATTTTAGGGTTCTGTTTCTGGCGGAACCGGAAGGTTTCGTTGTCGTTAAATTTATGGAGCTAGTCCTCTTATTTCCTATGGGTAGCGCGGAGACCATGTACCAAAATAAGCGGAAGTCACAATATAACCTCTCACTCTTGCGATATTTTGAGGAAAAAAAAAATTTTACAGCAAGGATGTCAAACCACAAGAACATAACAACAACAAGGATGATTTTGTCAGCATGCCAGCCCTGAATGTCAGTGTTTTAAAATCCATAGAACGGTGGGTCTCATTGACCTATCAGTCTGGTGGCGATAATAAACTGAGGTCGCGAAGTACTTGTTTTGTAAAAAAAAAAAAAGAAAAGAAAAGAAAGAACCTGGTCAAACGGGAATATTGGAGTGCTTTGCCTAATTTAAATGCCTGTCCTTTACATTGCCATTAAAGGGAATGAGGGCGCAGTTTGGTCAAAATAGTAGAATAAACTGTAAGATTTTGAACTTTGTCTCTTCCCATCATACCTCGCGTGCAGTGAAGTCGATTAAAATTGCATCCAGTCTCTCTCTCATTCTCGTCCCCAAAGCCCTTTCGTTTCTCTTAGCCGGCTGGGCCTTGGCACAAGAAAACGAAGGGCTCTGGGGACACAGGATTTCCAGTCCTAGATTCTAGGACTTCCGGTCTTCATGTCGCAGTCATGACGTTTCAAAAGAATGTATGAGAGAGTCGTTACGTTTTCGACTTCCGGTTAAGAATCCTTTGTTCCAAACAGCCAATCAAAAAATTTGAATTAATTCAAAATCCTATGTCCCCAGAGCCCTCCGTTTTCTCGTGCCAAGCCGGCTAAGAGAAACGAAAGGGCAATGGGGACGAGAATGTCTCTCTCTCTCTGACCGAAAATCGCATAGATACCTACTGGGCTCGAATTAGCCGCTACATTTTTACATTTGTTTTTATTTTCTGCCAAATGAAACTGGACTGTCATTGTCATTATCGCTGCCATCATGAATATCACTGGTTGGTGATAAGGGTGCTGGCAAGTACTCTATCATCACACAGCCAATGGCAATCTCGTTCCCAGGCTTTTCCCTTAACTCTTTGCCATCATCATCATCATCATCATCATCATCATCATCATCATCATCCCGTCGTCATCGTCTTAGTTGTTTCCGTCGTCATCATCGCTATTATCATCATTAGTCTGTCCCCCTGGTTCCTCTCATCAAAATCATCATCATCATCATCGTCGTTGTCGTCATCAAAAACAATAACAACATCATCAACACATCGCCATCACTATCGTCATCAACAATAACAACGTCAACATCATTATCATCACCATCACCACCACGACCACCACGACCACCACCACCACCATCATCATCATCATCATCATCATCACCATCATCATCATCATCATCATCATCGCTGCCATCGTTACCTTTGTTATCATTTTCACGTTGACTACCATTGTCACCAATTTCGCATTTGCCAATTAGGCCCTCAGGCAATTGAATTCCATCATTGTGAAAAAATGTTTTCCATGCAAACTGAAGCCGAGTAATGGCCAGCTGCCCTTGAAAGTCGACAATTGCGCCAGCAACTCCTGCTAGAAACCCATTGAAACCTATTGGCCGATCAGTATGAACTGCCAGTCCGTGAGATCTACCTGGATAATCACAATGGAACCCTCGGTACGTTTTCATATTGCCGTGCACATCTCGTTTGTTGGTGTAAAATGTGAGTCCATTTATCACCGCGCCAGCTTGGACCTCGACTTTAACGATCCTTTCATTTGCCTCAAGATGGAGCTCATTTTGTTTTAGTGTCGTCTTAACACCATACATAGCCTTTCTGTAATCGCTATAAAAGACCTTTAAACCGCTGATCACTTGCTTGCCATCCAGGTAGCGAGTGTGTGACCATACGATGACTCCCTTGACGTAGATACCTTCGCTTACGTCTTCAATCGAATCATCTTCGACGACTTTTTTGTCAGTAAAAATCGAAGTCTCACGTAGATCTTGCTGGGTGTTGGCAAAGGACGGACCCCAGGTTACGATACATTTAGCAAAATCTCTGCTCCTGGCCCAGTTTGAGTTTGGGTTAGATGAATCGGTGTCCGATTCCGCACTATCTTTTGCTCGCAGGGCTTTGTCAAAAATGTCTCCACATTGATAGTCTGTTATAAGACTGTGCCTGGCGATTTCTTTAAGATGTTGCCTTGATAGAGTCGGAAGTCTTACGAGGAATAAAAGCTGTGGTAAGTAGGCTGAACGCGTTTCGAGATCGTGTTCAACGTAACGAAACACCGCTTGAATAACAACGCGTTCTCTTTCTTGTACGCTAGGTATTAAATCATCTACTACTATACAGAGAAATTCGTTGCTTAGAAGTTCAGACAATAAATGAAACGGAAGATTTACAAAATCTTGCTTTATGGAAATTTCCGCGAAATGGCGCAAGGCGAAAAATTTGGCTTCTTCTCTTAACGGCTCTAAGGCAAACATATCTGCAATCTGCAGAGTGCCCAAACATGTATCTGTATCAAGATTTTCATCCAAGAAGTCTCTGCATGCTCGTTGCACAAATTCTATCCCCAGATAATTAGCAGCTTCGAGCAAGAATTGAACATTGTCGTTCGAGATGTCAATTGCACCTGAGTAGGCAAACCTAACTAGGTTTGTGACGGCGTTCTCATCGAATCCAAGGAGTTCAATTTCCTCTGATCTGCTTTCTTGCCAGTTTGTCCCAAGAAGTGCTTCAAAATAACGACTCGACAACGCTAAAACGGCGCGATGAGCACGCAGCTTCCGATCTTTGCCAATCTTTAGTGTGACATCGCAAAATTTTTCTTCCTTCTGCATCCAAGACAATCCATTTACCACGAAAAAGCCATGGTCTGGATCTTTAGCGTGCACCGATCCATGAAATAACGCGTTTAGAGGTATGTCGTTTAGGGGAAAGGCCATCTAACTATAGGCAGTTAGAATTTTGCTTCGTTTGATGATCATGAAGATCTTTCTGTTATTCGCTGACTAATAAAATTTCCATATAGCTCATCAAATCTTGCGTGACATCAATGCTAAAACTGCAATTACGTCATTGGATACTGGAATCACGCGATGTTCACGCTGGCGTCAAGTGTTGACACCAGTCTATTCTCTGACGCAAATTTGGCGAGGCTTCAAAGCAACATGCCGGCCGGCTTCGAAACACTTTTGTAATTTTTAGTTGGCTTCTAGCTGCAAATTTCTCCCTTAGATATCTTTGAAGAATGATGAAGGCAATGTCCAAAGCAGAGAGAACTTTCTTCTGTATTTTAGGGATTGGTTCTACGTTTTTTTCGGCAACTCTTTTCCTGACATTGCTGTCGATGTTCAGGCCACCTTTCAGTGCGATTTTCACTGCAGGTACAAACGAGAGTGAAAGGTAAGCTTACAGGAAGTTCTAGCGACATAAATAACGTTTCATTCTGTAAGTACCCTTGAGGTAAAATCAAATTATAAGTGACAACTAAAACAAAAATGCACAATCTTTTAGTAATAAACATGGCATGGGGGGACTGCGTACATGTTTTCCTTGAAAATCATGTAGCTGACGTAACGGTTTATTTTTAGGACTTGCATAAGATTTGATTTTATAAAATGTTTAAGAAATTATGAACACACGATTGGTCAGTTTGAGTCCATTACAGCTCAATACAGCATGCGATCTATGCCATGTGCATACATCATATATATATTTTTGAAATATTGCACATTCCTTTCTTTATCTGCACCCCCCCCCCCCCTCCATCCCCTATGTAAGGCATGATTCCAACACCCTACTTTTTTGCTGTTGTACCTTTGCTGTTTGGATCTGAGGGCTTCTTTGAAAAATATTCCAAAAGCCTTTGTAACAGAGGTTGCCATCCATGGGGTAGGGAGGTTCAGATATAAAATGGAATGTCCCTATGCATGGGCCTACATTGTATGTCACAACTTTGGGTCTGTGCAAATTTCCTTCAACATTAACTTAAGGGAATGGCAAACTTATTCCTCAGGAATGTTGAGTTATATATTAAGCACTTAGGAAATTTTCAATGACACTCAAGAAGTATGAGAAATGCTACTCTATGGACTTCACTTGTGTTCTAAAAAAAATTCTGGGGTGCCTAATATGTAACTCAACAATGCACTCAGATGCATCTGCTAAAAAGTATTTGAGTTTAACCCCAGCCATAATTTGTTTCAATTTTCGTGGTTTCTTTTTCAGCTATGAACTGCATTTTCCAACTGATCTTGAAGACTTGAAATCTCTAGCCAGTGTGTTGAAGCAGTATAGAAGAGACAACTTTGGTTATGTTGTTTTGCTGTTCTGTAGTGCGTATCTGTACAAACAGACATTTGCCATTCCAGGATCTGTATTTATGGTAAGTGTACCCCGAATAATTTTGATAAGAGTGTAAGGAAAGTTTTCTTAAGTTAATTTTTCCACTTATCATCGGATGAGAACTCTGACTGTAAATTGATTGCACAATGACCAATTTGCTCTCTAGTCAACAAATACTTGGTATGAATATAGGCTTTCAAATTAGAAGACCCAGCAGAGCTCTGGTGAACATGGGTGTTCTCTCTTGACTTGAGGCTAAAATTCTGGCCTCTGTAGAAGGCTAAAGCGAGCTTTGGGCTTAAAGAGGCATTCAAGCTAACCAGATCATCTATTCAGTGTAACTGGAGGAAAAATCTATTTTTGCATGGACTGTCAGTATGGAGGTTTTCACATCAATCTGAGATATTATCTTTAGCAGGGGGGATTTGGGGGTGTGGTGGCCTCGTTGTGTGCGTCTGGTTGGTCGGTTTCGCCCTGCGTCGGGCGTCCACATGTGTTCCCGGGCATTACTCTCTGTGCCTCTCTCCACCCAGTGTTAAGGTACTGATAAGCTGGATAGCTGGTGATGTCCCTCCAGGGGGGTTCGTTCCTCCTGCCGCTTAGTGCTGCAGAAACTGGGATAAGCTCCGGCCTGATGGCCACTTGGCTTGACAGCAGGCTTTACCTTTTAGAGAAGATTAGACTATTCAATGAGAGACAAATTTTTGTTTACCAGCTCAGGTTTATTTGACTTTATTTCAGAATTTGCTGGCTGGTGCAATATTTGGTATCTGGGCAGGATTTCCACTGGTTTGTTTCTTAACTGGGTGTGGAGCTACATTTTGTTATCTTCTATCCAAGGCATTTGGCAAAGTTCTTTTATTACAGTATTTTCCAAACAGGGTACAAGCTTTACAAAGCAAGGTGGGTAGAATAATACTCATGGTTCACTTAGTGTGACTGTCATTTTAACAAACTCAGTTGGGGTCATCTTGATTCACAGTTAAGTGAAAAGCTGCTTGTTTTCAAATTAAAGTTAAAGATACAGTAAAGAAAACATACATGTTTCGTTTTTAAGTCCAACATGCAAGCCAAGGGCCATAATGCCATCCATAGAATAGATTTACTACACTTTGATTTCCTCACAATATTATTACCTAATCGAAAGAAAAGGTTACAAGAATTGATATGACAATCACCGTAGGAGGAAAATTGCTTTGTTCTTTCGAAATTTCCCCCCACTTATACTTTTAAAAAATGTATGGGGATCAGTCAAAAGAATTTGTATTTGCATATTGGAGCTCCTAATAAAGGGTTTACTCTTACTGATGTATAAGCTGTGTTGCAACCAATTAGATGTTAGTCAGATCAAACCACCGAGATAAGAGATAAGATTTTATCATACGGGTTACTGACTTATTCATCTCAAACATATAATTATCTGATTATTTTTCTCTTGCAGCACATTAACATTCCTGAAATAGACTGTTCACAGGCCTCCTATTTTACTGCGAAATTGTAGAGATCAATCATTAAGTTTGACAGGCCTCCATCTTGGTTCCTGAACACAAGCAAAACCTAGGGAGAGTTCAAAAAGCTTATGGGAACCAAGATGGCAGGCCATCAAACTCAACAATCAATCTTTATGACTTTACGGAAAAATAACTAAAGGGACTGTGACCAGTCTATTCTTTATTGAATAATTTTAGTGTTGATACTAAAAATGCACTGTAAATTAATACTGCTGTAATTTATTTTTCAGGTCAAAGAAAACCTTGACAGTTTGTTCTTCTTTTTGTTGTTCTTGAGATTATTTCCCATGTCACCTAACTGGTTCCTCAACATGTCATCACCAATTTTGGAAGTACCTATCACACAGTTCTTTTTCTCAGTTTTTATTGGTGAGCTTCTTTTCTTTGTGATTATCTCTGACATTATAGGCATGTAATGGGTGCAGAAAATAAAAAAAAACTTGAAGAAAGTTTAAATGCTGTGCTTTAATAAGACTGTCTACATTTGAGATGTTAGTTTGAGTTACATTTAAAAATTTGTCTTAACTGGCGAGTGAAGTGCAAAGCAAAACAAAGTTTTCTCTGTTAGTTCATGCTGGTTGAATGCAAATATTACTATTTGTGGTATATTTAACTTTCAAGCAGAAAACCTTCAGTTGCCTTTATGAAAATTGAGATGCTTTACGAACATTTAATATTATTAGAAATGAACAGTGTCAGAAAAAAAAGCCCTAAGATTTCTGGAAAATATAAAACATGCACATCAAGAAAAAATCCACCACACAAATCACATTCAAACATAGGTGAAAAAAATACTTAATATAATTGTTTATTATTGGCATTGTTACTCACATGATGGCTTGCTTACTCATTGAAAAGATATTGTTTTTATTTGTCCTGTGTTTTTTTTACTGCACTGAGTGAAATAATATTGAAGCCTTTAAAGCTATCATGAATCGCCTGTGTTGATACTTTTTACTGTCTTTGTAGCTCTTAATATTCAATTTTATTTCATTCTTGTTTCGCAGGTCTCATGCCATACAACTTTATATGCTGTCAAACCGGTTGCATTCTGTCACAGCTAACTTCTCTAGATGAACTTTTTACCTTTAATGTAGTTATCAAGCTGTGCGGTATAGCTGTTATGGCATTGGTACCTGGTTTAATTGTGAAAAAAATCCATAAACAAAATAAATCCCATGCAGATTGACTAGACTGCCACAAAATTTTTAACATAAAATTTTATGCATAAAATTTTATGTTTTAAATTTTATGTAAAAATTTTACTAAAATATTATAACCTAGTATCAAAATTTGTGTTACATGAGCAATCATAATGACACCACATTAGAATTATTTATAAAGCTTTTAAAAGCTATTGAAGTTGTTATAGTGGAGGGGTGGGGGATAAGAGGATAGCTCACTGATTTCTTGTGAAAAACTTGCTATAAATTTCATGAGTGCCGACTAGATAAGAAAAAAAAAATCCAAAAGCTGTTTTTGTTAACATTTTTGTATAGCATTTTTTTATATACAATGGAGTTGTTAATCTTATGCAAGGTACTGTAAGTACCTTTAGAACTATTTCAATCGATTTTGAGTTCAGTGGAAAATGTGGCTTTTATAGTAAGGAACTAGTGGTGTATTAAAAAAATATATTTTGTAACTTTAGTAAGTTTTGCCTTTTGAAGAAAAAATGCATTAGTAGCAGTCAGAAAAAATACACAGAAATCATTGAGTTACAAGTAATTTATTGACAATAAAAAATATCTTCAATATTATTGTGTTGTTACCTGGTTATTAATTTTCCACTTTCGGTGTAATTCAAAGTTCAGTGATTTATCATAGGTTGATCTTTCAGCAACCTTACTTGCTCCTGATTGCATAAGGAAAACATGATTTTCTTAGTTGGGTGTAGGTGGATTTTTTTTTTCCAGGAAAACGTGCTTAGACTTTTAAAGATGTAAGAAAAAGGTAGAAAAATAGAAAAAATTAAGTTCTAAATTAATTGGGCTTAACATGTCCAAGAGCTGAACATATTGGTGATAGGGATGCACACTTTCTTGTTACGGTAAGGAATGGGCAAAGCATTTATATTAACTAACCTACCCTAGCCATAACCCAACAGGACAATGCCACCCTGAGGTTCAAACCCTTTGATCCTGGCTTTTATGACTTTTATATATTACATTGGACAGTGAAGATAATCCTTGCACAATTCATATAGAAAATGGGACTCTTTCCACACACGTTGATTAGAAATACTTCATCCCTTTGTAAACTTTATACTTGAGTATCCTCTATAAGATATGTAAGGTACCTCTGGTATAATGCAAGGACCGCTTGTACAAACTTTAGCCAGTGGCGGATCCAGACCTTCAGATAAGGGAGGAGGGGGGGGGGGGGGGGGGGGGAGGTGATCATCCTGCAGACCCTAGAATAAGGTGTGTGTGTGTGTGTAGGGGGGGGGGGGGGGACTCGAAAATAACTTTTCTCAGGCCTCCAGGCCTCTAACCTGTTTTAGCAAAGCTTCCCCGCATGGTCCACTATAGCCCGGAGTACTCCCCCACTTTCCTCCCTAACCCCCCACCCCCTCCCCCTTCAATTTTGGTCACTGGTTGCTATTGGGGTCCAAAAATTCAAAACTGAACTAATCAGGGAGCAACCACATAAGTATGGATTATTTTTCTGGGGGGGGGGGGGGGGGTGGGGGGTATCAAATCTTAAAAATCTCTTGTCTTGAGCTACCTCCTCTCGCGTTAAGAATGGGGACGAGGGGACACTAAGTATGATGCAACACGATGTAATAAGCGCTGCCGCTGTACATAAATACCCTCGGCTCTTCTTCAGAGAGAAAAACCGGCTCATGTGCTTTTTCATGCAAGCTTGGTTGAATCCGGCGAAGGGAAGATATTTTTGTGCTATCTGGTCTCGTAGATTCTTGTTCAGGTCTTTTGTGACATCTTCAGAATTTGGTAGTGCTGTTATGAAGACCCATACAGTGACCGTTTGTTCCTCTCGTCCACCACCGGGTAAGTGATTTGGCGCGCGCGTGTTCGAAGTGAAAGTTGTTCATTGCAATGTGTCTGATCGTCGGAATTCCTTAGAAAAATTATCTTTCCTTTGATGTGTTCGACAGTTCAGATCATTATATTTATAATGCTTATTTCAGTAATGTTTTCAATCGTCCTTAGTGGTATAAGAGCTAGTTGAAAGTCTGTTTCTGTTATTTTTTACTTCGATCGTCGAAATATCAGACTATTTCGGTCATATATTTTCTAGATCGTTCTTTTACTACAGGTTTCTGTGATTGCAAGTTTCTCAATGAAATACTATCAAATTAAAATTTGCAAACGTGTAAAAGATCGGATTTAAGGACCAATTAAAAGTGGTAACCATTGAAAATGGGTTTTTAAGATAACAATATAAGTGAATGGCATAAGTATTAATTACTTAGTACATGAATATAATATAGAGATTATAATATAGAGGTTCAAGAAATACGAAACAAAGGAGTATACATGAAGACAAGATATCGATCTTACTGAGAATAAAGAAAAATCAATATATGAATAATATACATGGGTAACTCTTGTTTTTTTTTTATTTTTGGAAAGAGGGAATCACATTTCATTTTCAATGTCAGAATTTTTGACTTTTATTGCATCACCTCAAATCTCCTAGTAGGTATTGCACTTTGTTTACATCAGGTTTAAATCTGATGTCAAGATGGTGCAATTGATATAATTTTAGTGTTGAAAAAATTTTCCAATGTGAGGAAGGAATAAATTAATGACAGAGTAAGTCATCTCTCACAAAGCATGTTTACTTAATAATTATTGGTTTATTACTTTTCTACATGTACAAATTGTGAACTCACAATTTTGGAGGGGTGCTTATTACAAAACACCAAACTTCAAACAGGGGCACTTTCTCAAACCTTGAAAAAAAGGAACAAACAGAAAGCATTGAAATCTAACAATTAAGCCTGGTTTTCACTTACGACGCAAGCACAAGTAAGCGCAGGGCAAGCATAACAGCTCTTATTTCACCTTGAAAACGGCTTCAACTCAAGCAAAAGCACAAGTGCAGTGCATTTGGATGCTTGTGCTTGTGCTTGTGGCAAGCACAAGCACAAGGATAAAAAAATGTCCTTTTTGGGTGATTGCGCTTGTGTTTGCGTTTGTGCTTGTGTCGCTAGTGAAAACCAGGCTTTACAGCCCAGCTAAAGATATGACCTTTTGAATGTATTGAAGAGAACTTCTGTTATCAGGAAGGTCCTTTAACAACCCCAAACTCGTGTGTGGTGAAAGGGTTAAGATGGCTGATATAATAAAATAACACTACAGTTGATTGAACAAAGCTCTTACTCACTATTGAAAGACATAGTAATGCCATATGTCTGCTTTACAATGTTAAAATGTATGTATTTGTACCTGACTGGTTATTTTTCCCCTTTATTAGTGATCCTCCTGACTGTGGAGCACCTCAAGGACACATGTCCAGTTCAGTTAGAGTGGGGTGAAAGTACTGCACTCAAGATCTCAGAGTAAGTATGGCATTATCCATGTAGGACCAATGTGTGTAGTTACACAATTTTTTTCCGTACCCACCCCATTCACTGTTTAAAGGGACTACAATCACAAGGATTTCGCAGATTTTTGGTCTAAACTGTTCTGACATTAGTGGTATAATGTAGGCAACGTAACCCTAAATAAACATTATCTTTGAACATAAAGGAATACCAGTATAATAAAACCTTAATTTTGGGTATAGAAATCAAGCTACGGCTATAAGTACCGGTAACAATATTCCAAAGAAGCTGGATTTGCGAAACAACTTGAAAACAGTTGCTTATTATCTATTTCAAATTGCAATCTGTTTCCATCCAAGCCGTCTGCAGCCAAAGATGCTCGTTAACAGTTTCAGTGCTCTAATATAGCAATTTTTAATAAAAATGGACTCATTATTTTTAGGTTTCTTATTGATCAGTGACACAAATATAAATTTTGGCGGTTCAAAAATCTTGACTAGTAAAATCCATGACATACATGTATACAGTAGACCCTTTCACGTATGTTTTAATACAAGATTACATTTTGCAGAGACCTGACTCTGAGTAGTGACCATTCAGTAGCAAGATATTTAGCTCGCTGCTATCCTACACTGGGTCTCTATGGTAAAAATGCACTTCAAGCATCAGAGGTAAGAATAAAATACTACTGAAACTCACAGAGAATGTACATGTTAATGTACATACATGTACATTCGTCCTCCTTGTGCCGTACTGTCACCTCCCCTAACACAGGCTAGAGGCAATCTTGGGTCGGGTAGCAGCTATTGCAAGGTCTCACATCAATGGCTTGCTATCCTTTGAAAAAAAACAATACAACAAACAACAGGAACAATGTTCTAGCTCCTAAAACAATAACAACTGCTACACAAGAGGACCACTAGAATTACACGTTTACAAGAGCTGCTACACTTCTGACCATAGGCTGGAGTCAAATTCTCTAACTTTCTCTGTTACTGTATTTTTATACAGTATTACTAAGTGCAAGCTTGTAGCAGTGCAAAGCTCAAGCTAACCAGAACTACATGTAATAATGTAATGAAGGAAAGATGGACTGCTTCCAGTCTTACCCTAAAAAGCAACTTGTGTTTTCACGCTATTTCTTCAGAAATGGAAAATGACATTGTTTCTTCAATGAGGCCCTGCCAGGGTAAATTCTGACAAGTGACATGGCCCCAAAAGTAGCGACAGCACATAAAATATAATCGCGACAAACGACAACCCTTATGGAAAAAATTAAATTCCGACAAAGACAAGGCACATTTTTCTTTCAATTTAGTTACCGACAGCGACACGAAGAGCGATAAAACAGTGACACGGAACATTTTCAAATTTAGACAAGCAACACGAGAACCCCCCCCCCGCCCCCTCTGGCAGGACCTCTTCAGTGGACAAATTTGCAACAAAATTTGCAATAAATGTTCTAGCTTTATGGATTCAGACTTAAAACATGTAAAACTTTTTGACAAAGTGGAGAAGTGGAGCTTTGCTTCTTGTTTTACACTGTGGTATTCTGTTATTCTTCAGGTTGATCACTGGTTGGAATTTAGTGTAAACAACTCTCTGGACAATCCTAATGAGGTCAACAAGGCACTTCAGTGCTTGAACAAGAGTCTTGCACCAGTTGCATTTCTTGTTGGGCACTCTGTGACATTGGCTGACTTTGCCGTGTGGGGAGCGTTGAAAGGTTTGTAAAAAAAGTTGATATTAGGGAAGGTTGCTAGTAAAAATAAATATAATTATTCACCAAGGGTGTATGAGGGCCATACTGGAAGTACCCGGGTATATCAGCCTTAGGTCTTATTGCGGTTTTCAGTGAGATGCGAAATCTGAAATTCAAAATCCAACTAATGGTTGTGTTTTTTGTTGCCATCAATCATAATAATGGCGACAGACCATTACCATGAAAAACAGAAACAAACAAAATGGTTTGAAATCTACCAATCACAACTGACAGATGTGATCTTTGACCAAGTTGAAGTGAACTTCTGTTTCCCTAGAGGTCCACTACAACCCATCAAGTTTATTTTTTTCCTTAGTGGCCATTTGGCCACCGACTGCTCAAGTTTGGTCGCCAGTGAAAAATTTTAGTCGCTAAATTAAGCTTACGCTTTAAATCCTTATTCTCAATTTTAATCGCCAGTCTGGCGACCTCAGTTTCGATTTAGTCGCCAGCTCCAAAATTTTAGTCGCCATGGCGACTAAAATGGTCTTAACTTGGAGGGTTGCACTAAGATGATTTACAGCTGCAGCAAAGAAGCGTAAACCATTGGTTGTGGATTGAATTTCAGAGTTTGCATATCACTGAAAACCGCAATAAGAGTACGGATTAAGCTCAGCAAGGTCCATACAGAAAAGACCAAGCAAGCTTGACCTAGTCCAATACTTGGAAAATTTTGGACTGACAATAAAGCACTCTGGCTGGTTGATTTCAGTTATTTTCCCTTTCTGCTGTCACATTCATGTAATGATGAGTATTATTTCTTCCCCATTGTATGGGAACCTTGTCCATCATGGGTTGTCACAAAATGCGAGGCAGCAAGGCACGTGATCCATTCCAGTTAGCCTATTAAATAACTCACTGGTTAGCTTAAATGACATGCTGGTAAGCCAAAATAGCACTCCGATTAGGCTACAGATAGCTTAGGTTGCCTGCAGATAGCCTTTTTATTTGGAGTAGGGATTTCTGCCTCGCATGCCTTACAGGCCTCGCTGTCTGGCTGCCTCACCTCGCATGCCTCGCTGCCTTGCCTCACACCCGTCACTGCCTCACACATTTAAAAGACTTGTCCATCACAGGTTTCTCCCCAGCTTTTTGTCACAGGGTTACCCTAAGCTAACCCTGGTTCTTATTTCTTTTAGTGAGTGGTAAGATTGAAAAGCTGATTAAGCCAGGGAGCTCTTATGAGCATGTTGCACGCTGGTTAACATTCTGTGGGGCACAGCCGCCATTCTGCAATGTGTCTGAGAAACTTCCAAGTCAAGCACAAAATGACAATTCTCAGCTGGGGGTGAGTGTTCTTGCAATAATGATTTTTTTTTAATTCCATTAAAGGATTTGAGGTAGCTGGATTTCTAACACATTTTATTTGTTAAATGGGTTGTTCTAAAAAAGTAAAATGTTTACACCCCCTCCCCTCTCCCAAACACCCTCTGTTTAAGGGGGGGTATGGGTATGGATACATTGTATTTTTCTGTTGTGTAGAGTTGTGTGTGGATATTTACTGTTAGGCAAAAAAGTTGCTGTTGCTGCATACATGTAAGATGAAGGAAAGTGGCTTTTACTTCTCATTCTCTGTTTTTATGACTTCTTGTCTAAAGTAGGCTTGGATAACCTGCAAGTCATTCTGTGACCACTTTTGTTATTACTGTTGTTATTTAGACAAAGATGAAGTCTGAAGGCAAGTATGTCAATCTGCCAGGAGCATCTCAAGGAAACGTTGTGACACGATTTCCACCTGAAGCTAGCGGGTAATGTTGAATAACTTTGTTAATAATTACATTCATTACCTAACGATCCTATACACCGTGCACCAGAACAAAGGAAAATATGAAATTGTACCAAGGTAAAAATAGAACCACAACTTAGCCATACAATTTCACTGCATGTACTGTACTTATGTAGTCAGCTGAAAAAAGTTGCATAGTCACAGCTGAAAGCAAACAGGCAACACAGAAAGCAAGAGCTGCTGGCCCCTCTACCCAGCCAGACTCAGTGGCCCAAAATACACAATCTGCAACACACAGTTCTGCACCCAAGTCATTAGTCACCCTAACTGGATACCATTTTCCGAACATTTTGTGTAAAGGTTGCTAATGATTAAATACATGTACGGCAACAGGACCGTAATACTTACGGTCCTGTTAATTATTACCTGTTGTAATAATTATGGCAGGTCATGTATTCTTAATTATTAAGAATACAGTCCCTTGTGACTTACCCAGTTAAAACAAATTTGCCTGTGTTTCAGATATCTTCACATTGGTCATGCCAAGGCAGCTCTGTTGAATCAGTACTACAAGAATATGTATGACGGCAAAATGATCATGAGGTTTGATGACACCAACCCTGCCAAGGAGAATGCTGAATTCGAAAAGGTGTGTAATGCCATGTTAATTAAAAAACAACAACAACAACAACAACAACACTATTGCCAACCATGGAACTCTGATGTAACAAACCCTTTATAATGAAGTCTCCAGTATAATGAACAATGTTCTTCAGCCTGGGCAAAATGTATGAAGTAAATTTGTTTGCGTTATATAATTTATATGCCTATGACCCAACACGAGTGAAGTACAAAATGAAAGACGAGTTATAATAAGCCTGTTATATACCCTTGTTATAATAAACACATTTTACAGTCACTTGGCTCTTCATTTAGAGGTGTCTGTATTGTAGACATGTGTAGAGGTAGATACGAATTCTGGTCTCTCAGGGACCAAGCAAACAGTGTAATGTACGGGAGGTTGGACTGTATTTCATTGCAATTTTTAAGGTTTTAGAACTTTTTTTGAGTAATTATGTACTTTATGGAATGGGAATGAATAAACGGTGTTACACCAGTTTTGCAACTGTTTGAAGCAGGATCACCTAAACTGGAGTGTATTGCATTTGTCAAACTGTAGGTCATTCTTGAGGATCTCAAAATGCTGAAAGTGAAACCAGATGTGTTCACACATACTTCAGACCACTTTGATAAGATCATGATGTACGCTGAGAAAATGATTCGAGAGGGGAAAGCTTACGCAGATGACACTCCAGGAGATAGGATGAAGGAAGAGCGGGAACAACGCATCAAATCTGCCAATCGCGACAACTGTGAGTTGGGTACAAATGTATACTTGGCAGTGGAGTATCTTTTATAGAAAAGTAGGAGGTTTCTTCAATAATTGATAGCCGTGTTCACACTATAGACATATAAACAACTTATCTCTTGTACAGACAAGTGGACGTATTTTCCACACAAGATGAATAGCTTGTTTCAGATAAGTTGTCTGTTGCAAATGGCTTGTAAAGGCCATGTTAGATGAGGTAATTTCAATGCAACTTGCAACGCAACGATGACGACTGAAAAAACATTGCAAGTTGCAGAGGAGGTGACACACGTTCGCACCTTTTTTCGCAACTTGCAACATACCCGCTGGCAATTGTCATCTTATAGTCTACGGCAAGCGAAGAAAGCGCTCAACTTGACTCATTTTAACAAAATTACGTTGCAATTTACGATTGTCATGCCACATGCAGCTTAATAAGGAAGCGCGAAAGATAGTTCTACTTCTTTTGGAACAAGCAACGCAACATTTTGTCGCATTTCAGGTTGCAAAATGGGGTGTTGCACGTAAAATATGACGCAACATTTTGCTGCACGCCACAAAAGCTGTTGTTTGTAGTTTTGCATCAGCCAGTTAGATTAAACTGTAATGATTGTCAAAAATTCTGCATTGGTGGTATGCATATTGAAGGGTTTCACCAACCACTTAACCCTGTTCTTCCTGCTCACTTACAAATAATAGTGCAAACTACAATTTTGTTTTCTCAGCGGTCGAGAAAAACCTGGAAATCTGGGAGGAGATGAAGAAAGGAACAGAATATGGCCAGAAGTTTGCTCTGAGAGCCAAGCTTGATTACCAGTCTGAGAATGGCTGCCTAAGAGATCCAACAATATACCGGTGTAAACCAGAAGAACATGTGCGAACTGGATTAAAATACAAGTATGGCTGCCACGTTTGCTTTCTCCTTTATATGCTTTTATAGCTTTTTTCATTTAAGTGTCGTTAAACCAAAACCAGAGTAATCACACTGGCCAATCGCAAAGGATACAGACAATCCAGTGAACTAATCAAAACTCGAAGCAAACACATGCAGCTAACGCAAAGCGCGGGAAAACGTGTGTGAGCGAGTCACGATTGGTTTTGGTTTTACTTCTCATTGGTTGAAAACCAATCAGAACGCGAATTAATTTCGACACTCGCGTGAAAATTGCTCTAATACATGTGAACAACACGATGAACCAATTAGAACTCGAAGCAAAAGCACGTGACCAGCGGTAAGCGCGGGAAAACGCATGTAACCAAGTCGTGAATTTGCTTTTGCATCTGATTGGTTGAGTTGATGGCGCAAGTTATTTTTAACCAATCACAGTAGGTAGCAAAGCAAAGCCAATAAAATGCCAAAATACTTTCGTCACCCAGTTAAAAACCACTCTAGTAATTCAGCTTAAGTAATGGTAAACTAATGACCGTTTTTTTTTTGTCAACAGAGTATATCCTACGTATGATTTTGCTTGTCCTATTGTGGACAGTGTTGAGGGAGTCACACATGCGCTCAGGACCACAGAGTATCATGACCGTGACCCACAATATTACTGGTTTATTGAGCAGTTAGGTAAGCTAAAGTTTGCTGGCAATATGAAGGGAGCTGCATTAATAGTTACTCACAGAAGGCAGGGAGATGCGATCAACTGCAAATCCCAAAACAAAGCAGTTGATTATCTGTTTGCGTGCCTACTAATTGGCCAAATAAAATGTTTTATCTGTGTTAATGCGTGACTTTGGCTTGTTCATTTTGTTAACTAGACAAAACTCAGAGAATTTGATCAACTTTGGTCTGAGAGCCATATAGCGTTTAAAATTGAAGGTGTCACTTCTCTTGTGGATTTATTATCCTTAGGTATCAGAAAGCCATACATTTATGAATTCAGCCGGCTCACTCTACAGAACACTGTGATGTCCAAGAGAAAGCTGACTTATCTTGTAGACCAAGGCTACGTTGAAGGATGGTTAGTGTAAAAAGACAATGATGTTGTACTCTGATTTTTCTTGTCCTGTTGCCAAGTTCTGCAGTTTCTTCTGGGGGCAATAAAATGTGTTTATTTCGTTTAGCGCCTCTGGTATCGGAGTCTTCATCCGTCCTCTATAATGCATACATAAGTGCACTTTCTTTAACCTTACGATTTCCCTACTTCCAGAATAAACACAACCGGCCACTTTTCATTATATGCCCCTCCTTGAATAAGCATTCCCATAGAATCAGGGAATTTAAATCGTAAACCCACACCTATCCCTAAAAAGCAACCGGAATTTATGCATGATGTAAGAGAATCAGGAAAAACTCCAGGTTTCGTACTCCCGAAACATTGTATATAAGAAAAGTAAAGCTGGTTTGATCATCAGTGCCGAAGATTGAAAGGGGAATTTCTAAAATTTGAATTAAGCATCCCAAACTAAGGCAGCGTTGTTTTTAAGTATTTTTACAAAAAGAGTACGTCAAGTCAATCAGAAACTGGTTAAATAAATGCCCGACGGATCGTCCCTTATCTTGCAAGTATTTCTTGCATAAATTTGAAACTAGGAAGAGTTTAGTTAGAGAAAGGAACCCAGATTAATTTACTGCGTGATAAAGTTTGCTTGTAATGATTTTGTTATTATTAGGGACGATCCAAGATTTCCCACTGTCCGTGGAGTGCTCAGACGAGGAATGACCGTGGAAGGATTGAGGGAGTTTATAGTGCTGCAGGTACTAGGGAACGTTACGTTACGAACGTTACGTGCCAGGCGTGGGAGACATGTAGGGGCCTACTGCTATTGGATGCCTTGAATTAAAGAATGTCTTATCAATTTTATGATCAGAGGTTTGGTGGCCTAATAGTTTAGCATGTTGGACTTAAAGCGATTTTCGATTCACTGTCGTAAAACCAAAACCAGAATAATCACTCTGGTCAATCAGAAGGGACACAATCCAGTGAACCAATCAAAACGGGAAGCAATTACATGTAGCTGGCAAGAAGCGCGGGAAAACGTGTGAGCAAGGTTGCGATTGGTTTTGGTTTTACTTTTGATTGGTTAAGAAAGTGGCGCGAGTTTTCTAAATCAATCACTAAGCAAAGTAATGCAAAACCAAAGTAAGTGCGAATTACGTTCGACGCTCAAGTGAAAAATCGCTCGATCAAAGCAAATTTTGTACAGATTTATACGGTTTCCAGTAATTTACAATCAGTGTGCGATTGTAATATTTTATCCCTGTTATTTTAGGGTTCATCAAAAGCAAACGTTCACATGGAATGGGATAAAATCTGGGCTCTGAACAAAAAGGTTTGTAGAGCATAGCTGTTGTATGTCATCAGAAGTTTAGTGACGAACTGAAAAGTATGTTTTTTTTGCAAGAAATAATCGAACCTGTCGTGTTTCTGTTTTGTCAGGTCATCGATCCCATCGCTCCAAGATACACAGCTCTTCTGAAAGACCAGGTGGTTCCTGTGTTTATTTCCGAGGCGAAAGAAGAAATGAAGGAATGTCCGTTGCATCCCAAAGTATGTATTTAATTGTTAAGAGGCCCGTTTACACAAGGGATTTTTGTGTAATGATATTTTTGTTCCACTTTTAAATGAAATTTTTGTCGCGATTTCAGCGCGATTTAGGCCAAATTTCGACTCGATTTTACTGCAATTTCAGCACCATTCAGGTGCGATTCCACCGCGATTACGGCGCGATTTCACCGCGAATCCTGAAGCGATTTCACCGCGATTACGGCGCGATACCGGCGCGATTTCACCGCGATACTGGCGCGATTACTGCGCGATACCGGCGCGATTTCACCGCGATTCCTGGCGCGATTTCACCGCGATTCATTGTGCGATTCCACTGCGATTACGGCGCGATTTCACCGCGATTCCACCGCGATTTCACCGCTGTTACTGCGCGATACCGGCGCGATTTCACCGCGATTCTTGGCGCGATTCCACCGCGATTACGGCGCGATTTCACCGCGATTACTGCATGATACCGGCGCGATTTCACCGCGATTCTGGCGCGATTCCACCGGATACCAACGCGATTTCATCGCGATTCCTGGCGCGATTCCACCGCAATTATTGCTTGATACCGGCGCGATTTCACCGCGATTACTGCGCAATGCCGGCGCGATTTCACCGCGATTCTGGCGGGATTCCACCGCGATTACGGCGCGATTTCATCGCGATTCCTGGCGCGATTTCACCGCGATTCTGGCGGGATTCCACCGCGATTTCGGCGCGATTTCACCGCGATTCCTGGCGCGATTTCACCGCGATTCTGGCGGGATTCCACCGCGATTACGGCGCGATTTCACCGCAATTCCTGGCGCGATTTCACCGCGAATCCTGGCGCGATTTCCCCGCGATTACAGCGCGATTCCGGCCCGATTTCACCGCGATTCCTGGCGCGATTTCACCGCGATTCTGGCGGGATTCCACCGCGATTACGGCGCGATTTCACCGCAATTCCTGGCGCGATTTCACCGCGAATCCTGGCGCGATTTCCCCGCGATTACAGCGCGATTCCGGCCCGATTTCACCGCGATTCCTGGCGCGATTTCACCGCGATTCTGGCGGGATTCCACCGCGATTACGGCGCGATTTCACCGCAATTCCTGGCGCGATTTCACCGCGAATCCTGGCGCGATTTCCCCGCGATTACAGCGCGATTCCGGCCCGATTTCACCGCGATTCCTGGCGCGATTTCACCGCGATTCTGGCGGGATTCCACCGCGATTACGGCGCGATTTCACCGCAATTCCTGGCGCGATTTCACCGCGAATCCTGGCGCGATTTCCCCGCGATTACAGCGCGATTCCGGCCCGATTTCACCGCGATTCCTGGCGCGATTCCACCGCGATTACGGCTCAATTTCACCACGATTCTGGCGCGATTTCAGCTCGACTCCAGCGCGACTACAGAGCAATTTCACTGCGATTTCACAGCGCGATTTCATCGCGAATTTCAGCAAGATTCCGGAGCAATTATCACTGCAATTTCAGCGCTATTTCGGCGCGATTTTAAAGCGAAGTTGGCATGATTTCACTGCGATTTCAGTGCGATTCTTAATTTGCTACGGTGTTAAATTTACTTTAATTTATTAACTTTAAGGTGATAGTTAATTATGTGTTTTACTTGCCCACCGATGCCCCACAATTTGCCTTTTTTTCCCATTCAACAGAATCCCAGTGTGGGTAGCAAAGAAGTATGGTATGGTCCTAAAGTGTTCATAGAAGGCGAGGATGCTGTCACGCTGTCCGAAGGTGAAATGGTCACGCTGATGAACTGGGGTAACGTCAAGATCACAAAGATCAACAAGTTAGTAGTGTCACGGACTGTGCATCTAGAAAAATTTATCCGAAATTTCTCAAGTTTTGTCGTTGGAAATCCGTTTAGATCCTTCCTAATCTTATCCATCTTTGTTCCTTTATTGGTTTATTTTTACCTCTGTTTTTTTTTGTACCTTTTCAAACCGTTATTTTGAGGATTCGTTTGATTTTAAAGTAATTTGCTAAATTAAAACATAATATAGACGTAACTGTGGTTTTGCTTTTTGTAGGAACCCTTCAGGAGGTATCACATCAATGGAAGCTCAGCTGCTTCTCGATAACAAGGTAGAATACCATATTTCCTCGAATAAAAGCTATTTCATTTTTGCACCAAAAAGGGGCGATTGTGCATAGAGGGTAGGTAGAGAGAGAAGGAGATTAATCATTCAAGGAAGGTGAAGGGGGCGATTATTTGAGGGAGGCGATCATTAACTTACAGTATATTTCTACCAAACGGAGCGGGGGGGGCGATTTTTCCAGGAAATGTGGTAAAAGCGGTGCAATTTTCTTTTGACTGTTGAAGCTATGCTTGTAAAGCTTGACTGTATGAAGTTAACAAAAACGACGATATGTCAAAACTTTATACAAATATTTTATTTCGCTTACTCTTTAGTGCCAGTTGGAC
Source organism: Oculina patagonica (assembly GCF_052425735.1). NCBI lineage: Eukaryota > Metazoa > Cnidaria > Anthozoa > Scleractinia > Oculinidae > Oculina > Oculina patagonica. Next base: position 16,409,290 of record NC_135768.1, on the reverse strand, counting down.
TAAACGCAACTGAGAACTAGTTATTCAGAATAACGATTTAACACGTCTATCAGTAAAAGACAAAGTCTCTTATTTCGAAGAGGTTATTTTTGATCTGACTGAACGATTTCTCTGTCAGGATTTCAAGAAAACCACCAAGCTAACATGGATAGCAGAGACCACTAAAGCACCGCTGCTTCCAACAATCGCGGTCCAATTCGATGACGTCATTTCCAAAGGAGTGCTGACGAAGACCGACGACTTTAAAGACTACATTAACAAAGATTCTAAGGTAAGATATCAAACCGATGGGAAAATAAATATAACAGTAAAATTCATTATTTTGTGGCTACGATATGTTGAAAGGTTTTGACTTGTTTTTGACGCAGAACTTTCTATTAGTTTCTCAGCCACTAAAAAAAGCAAAATCCTAACGCGCAATTTATTGAAATTTTCCTTCCAAAATATTTCGATGGATAGTGCTAAAGATTTTTGACACAAAATAAACACAAAAAAATAATTTCGTTCGTTCCTTCGTTTTCGGTCGGTCGTTCGTTCTTTCGTTGGTTGGTTGGTTGGTTGGTTGGTTGGTTGGTTCGTTCGTTCGTTCGTTTGTTCGGTCGTTCGTTCGTTCGTTCGTTCGTTCGTTCGTTCGTTCGTTCGCTCACTTGCTCGTTGGTTGGTTAATGAGTGTGTTGGATGGTTTGTTTATTTTGTTTATTTTATTATTTTTACTTTTGCGTTTCACAGCATGAAACAGAAATGTTAGGGGACCCCGCTATGGCTTCACTTAAGAAAGGAGACATCATTCAACTTCAGCGCCGAGGGTACTTTATATGTGACCAACCTTACGAGCCACCAAGGTATGTGATCAAAATCTTCGTTCTCCATACAGTATCAATACATTGTCCAGCTGACTGGTAATGAGAATACAAAAAAATCAACAACTAGCTGAAGTGCGACTTTCCACTTCGATCGCGCGCCAGGCTCGTGTAATTTTCTGATACCTTTTCAAACCTCGATCTTTTTGTTCTTCTGAATTTATTGGAGAAGAATAAATAATTATTTGTCATCTTTTTTGTATTTCTGTAGTCGATACACCGGCCGTGAAAGTCCCTGTATCCTGTTCTCCGTCCCTGATGGTCACACAAAGCCTTCACCAACTGGAGGGGCTAAGACTAAGGTGAGTCGCTACTGATAGATTAGTGTTGCGTGACTTCTTGAGAGCATTAGTGTTGCGTGACTTGAATTTCATACAGGTCGGTACTACACGCGATGGAACAAATCCAGGACGATTCTCTTGTCTACAGTGTTTACACGAGGTGCCGTGTCGAGAGGTCAGAGACAAGTCGTCTACTCTGTCTACGAGGCCATTTGTGGCAAGCGTAACCGACCTAAAATCGCGAAGATCGTTTCGTTAATTTAACGACAGGCCTATTGACTGGTAATGTTGTATAAGTTGGAAAAGAACTAAGATCTCAAGTTTACCTTCAGAGTGAAATACACACGCTAGTATTCTGTTACTACTTCTGTCTGAAATTAAACGTGATGGGTGGCTTCGTTGCCTACAACGGGCAGCATACTCTGAAGGTTTATATCTAGAAACGACCCACATTTGGACTAAGGACTTTCACGACGTCGTGTTTCCATTTTTTTGCCTCTTTTGTTTGACATTTTGCTCCAGAAATTTCCGAAAATGCTGAGCAGTTCAGGTGTCGTTTTAAAAAAACTAAAACAATTTAGAGCAGGAAAACAATAGCTACAAAGATAGAAGTACTGTACTTCCCAGGGTTTTACACCGCGGTAAACCGCCTGTTCGTGGCGAATAAACAAGGGAAGCCCTTCATTGGTGGAAAAAATCAATGATTTACGTAGTGAAAATCTGGCTTGCGCCATGTTCGTGGCGCATGTCTAAATTGCCAAGATGAAGTAACTTTGTCCAAAGTTCAAAGACTCTTGCCTGCACGAATGTTTCTTTGTGAAAATCTGCAAAAAAAAGCGTTATGATAGTTCTGACAGCATGTCACATTAGAAATAAAGTTAATAAAAATGAAGTCTGGAGAAGAGGCAGATCATTATAGTCAATCTTCGCGGTTGAGAGCGAAACACAAGCGTGGTGCGCGAGTCACGCGCCTCACGCTTTCTGCTGTGCCGTAAAAATCACCTAATGTAATCAGTCTCAAAAAAAAAAAAAAAAGAAAAACTCAAGTTTAAGAAAGAGGGGGACTACACTTATTTTGCCTTTAAGCATTTAGTTTTGACCCGTCAGCTTAGGACTAAACAAATTGTGGCTCACCTTCGAGCTACAAGTCATCATGACTCAGGCGACCAAAAGACAAAAAAAATCAAAACCACAATAAAACATGGCGATTTTGATATGCTGCTACAGAATAGCTTCAGTGTAAATTCGAATGTTCAAAGACGGCGCGATATCCGTCAACTAAAATCTGATATGATGCTTTATGAAGAATTCATTTGGAAACTGGTGGCTTCCGGTGGATTTTCAAACAGGCGTTCCTTACACTTCCGGTTTCGCGATCTGGCATAAAAGGACTGGATTCTAGTTTTGTTTTGATCCACGTGGAGGTTCCGTTTCGCCGGTAAGAAAGGTTTTTCTAAAGTTATTTAGTAATATTTCTTGCGGTTAAACAATATTTAGAATGGTATTGTACGTTTAGTAGATCTCGGTTAGAGTAAATTGTCCGTAGATGATGAAATAATCGTTTTATTGTTGGAAGGATTCGCTTCAGAATTTTCGTCGCTACAAACAAAACGTTCGATTGTTTTCGTCGCGTGATTAAAATGCGTTCACTCTGAACAAATCGAATTTTGAAGAACGTGAGCTTTAGAGCGCGGCATTTTCTAATCGTTGCCATGTAAACTAAGTAAGACTTGATCGATTTTCTTCAATTTCATTTACAAATAGTTATCTGTTTGTTTTGTTACCATTGCGTGCGGCCGATATAAATATTCAATTGGATTTCGTTATTGCATACAATAAACCATTTCACCTCAGATTGACTTTTATTTTATGGCTGGCATTCTGCTAAGAATAATTTGTATTCGTTTCTCAGATTGTATGGGTAGTTTGATGGCAATCCGTTGTTTAGTGAATTCTTTGTCCATGCAAATTTTTATAATTTTACACAATGTCAGTTAATTTATATTTTGTCTCCCGTTCTCTATTCCAGACGTCTGACATCGGAATTTACTTTAATCCCGGAAAACAATAAACTCTTCAAATCGATTCTATTATATTTTAAACAAATTAAGTTAATTTGAAGCTGTCAGTCTTTTCAGTAGACCTGTTCCTAAATGGAATAGAATTTTTAGCAGTGAATCAGAATCGAACATGTTTTTCAATCAGCTTTTAACACACATTATTTTTTTTGTACTTCCGAGAACAGTCACAATCCTTTGTACAAATTATGATAGAAATTGGCAAACAGACAGGTTGATCAACCAGGGAATATTGGCTGCGGTCACATCTACGACGTAACTAAAGTTTAACTATAGTTAGTCTCAAGTTGCGTGACGTCATAGCTAACTATAGTTAGTGCTTTTTGTCCTCTTTGCGGTCACACCAATGCAGTTAACTATAGTTAGTTCTGATTAGGTTGTGAATAATTTGGTATTTAAATTAGTTCATGACAGCCCTTGTTGTTGAACTGTGTCCAGTTGTTCCTCTATTTTTCTTATTTTTGCACGGCATTTCGGCGTTGAAGAAAATAAAATGAAGTACAGTGTAAGGATGCTAGAAACCGAAGAATTTGAGCTTTATTTTTGCTAACATTGATGATATGTAACTTCTTGACATGTTGTTTTTCTTGTTTTCCTTCCCTTGACGCTTTGTTTTGCAATTCATGTTCATCTCGCACGTGCGAAAAGAATTGTCGCATTCTGATTGGTGTTTCGTTTGTAAACTTAAGACTAACCCATGAACCCTGCTTGGGTATAACTATAGTTAGTGTGTATTGTTTTGGATCAGCGAGGCGTAAATTGTGACCTCACACGGGAAAACGTACACTAGCGCTTATTCGTTAAACGGGTGAAAACGGACGGATAGAAAACGCACAGTAAACGGCTTTTTTAAGCGTAAAACGGTGACATGAAGCATTACAAACGGTAAACGAAACGCGACGAACGGAAAGCTTAAAGCGTTTAACGATAAGGTTAAACTTGCGAACGCATAACTCGAAGCGTTTAACGATGAAGCAAAATTTGCGAACGAGTAGCTCGTAGCATTTAACGGTGAAGCAAAATTTGCGAACGACAGGCAAAAACTTTTAAATAAATAGAAAAACTTAAACAGTGAAGCTAATAGAACCACAACAACAACAAACTTCAGAATTAAATGGTGATGTTTAATAGGCCATAAAACCTAAGTTATGGTATGTTTTATCAACTCCGAGCCCTTTAATACAAGCATTCGTGAAAATCACTCATTGTCGTAAAACTAAACTAAGAAATACTTACCCAACGGTAAGCTTCATCTGGACTCAGTCTTGGAAACTAAACAACTGAATGCAGACATGCATCTTCGTCTAAAAAAGTTTGCTAGCGGCAACAAGTCCAACTTTCTTATCCTTTCCAGAACAAATCCAGCTACATTTACATTTCCGTCTCTCAAATTATTAAATGTAAATGAGAAAACATAAAATCCTTCTAAAAAGAAGATTTATAACTGTAGAAGAAAGAAGTTAGAGAGAAATATACGGCCGCTTCCCTGACAAAACATGTCTCAAGCGAACGAATGTCACGTGGAATTTGTCGGCGTATATATAGTCGTCCTTTGTACCGTCGAGAACATTCGAAGTCCCGCAAGTCTTGAACGATTTTCTCACAATCTCTTCCATGATTTCTGCCCAAGACTTTTTCTGCTCCCTCGCCTTTAATTTTTTGCAAAATCAACGCTTTCACAGGGCTCGAGACTAACGGTAGCCAACTAGCCAAAGGCTAGTAGAAATGCAGTTTTGGCTAGTAGATTTTGGACTTGCACTAGCCAAAATGGCTAGTGGAAATTTGAGGCAGTTTTGTGAAAAGAAACCGCAAATTGAAATGACTCTGAGAGAACAGAACTAACAAGTACACTGTTGACATATATCAAATATGGACAAGCTAAAGTTACCGAAAAGCGAACAAACGATCATTGACGAAAGCAACAAGTGAAAGAAAACTGCTTCTGCTAATTATTAGCCGGAGTGGGAAATCGAGCATTATGTGTAGCTTGTAACGTTAATCAGTGATTGGGTAAGGTTGCATGAACAACGAGGGTGAGAGGTCGCGTACGTGAACGCTTTCAAAAAAGCTTTCATGTACACATTTATGATTCAGTTACGTTGGATACCCGAGATTAATCTGCAGTGGGCAGGAGCAAAAAAGCGAGGAAAATACCCAATGAAACAGTGCCTCCATGAAAACGCAAGTTTTTGCCTTCGTGGAACACAGACTTTCCATGGATTTGGGAAGAAAAACCTATTTTGTCCGATTTGTCACTGTCTTTTGTTTCCGCTGGCTTGGTAAAAAAAAAGTAACGAAAACCATGCTTGAAAGTTCTGGCTAGTAGAATATTGGTTTTGGCTAGTGAAATCGAAGGTGTCACTAGCCACTAGGCTAGTTAGCAAAAAAGTTAGTCTCAAGCCCTGCTTTCATGACTCAATCAACGCTTTCAGTGAGCTGACCAGACTACAAAGATCTTCGTTTCACTTGTTTTGGCGACGTCAGAAACTGACCAATCAGAAGCACTTGTTCCCACGACTCAGAGGGTGTTTACCATTTACAAAAAATTTCGGAAAATTTCCGTTGGGAATTTCCGTTGGGAAAAGTGCGTTCCATTTAGACAGGTCTCATTCGCTCACAGGCTCCTCTCTGTTTTGTTTCTGTTGCTCTCTCGAATCGTCCGCGAAAGATGTTTATACTCAAGTGCCGTGATGAATGAAATCATAAAGTTTATAGTTGGCGAGGAAAATCTGATAAATTCAAAAGATTATGGGGTAATTAGTATCCTTGCAGCGGCTGCAACTTTCATAAGACGCTACCTGTACCACAATAGTAACGCTTTTTTGAATGTTCTTTGTCAGCATATTCGATCGATGAATTTAATATACTTGCTTTGCCCAAAGAAGGCTTGGCTTCAGGAACAAATTTTACCTACCATTTATCGTGATGCAGTATATTTTGTAGGACTAATGCAAATACTTGAATAGAGCACTCGTTTAAACACTTAAACCCTGAAAACTCAACCATGAAGAACTTACATAAGACTGACCCGCCATTTTAGTTGAGGAGCCGTGAGACCCGGCTGTGAAAAAGGCTTGGAACTAGTCAGAAAGACGAGAAATCTGTAAATGGAACACGAATTTCCATTGGGAAGTTTCCACCGGGAAAACGGGACTACCTTTTCAGGTTGACCGTTTATTTCGGGAATTTTCCAGTGGAACGAACCGAAAAGTCGTGTTCCATTTACATCCCATCCGGAATTTCCGGAAATTTTTTGTAAATGGTAAACACCCAGAGTAAACATTGCAACACGATCTGCTGATCTCTGCTGATAGAAATCAGCTGGGTGTAATTTAGTTCAAAACCAGTTCAAAAACCGAAAACTTATAATACAGTTGTCTTCTAAAAAACACACAGGAGCGTTTGATCGGATTCAGGATACGTTTTTCGTTTTGATGACATTTTAAGCTCACCACAGTTCAAGTGGGTCGCTTGATTTGTTCGCTGGCGGCTTCATCCGGAATTCACCGATCCTGTATTCTGTTGTTCTGAACTTGAAGATTTAGTTGTTTGAAAAAAGGACTAGATTTTGATGATGATCGATTACCGCTTAATTCTACGGAAGAACGAGTGATTGTTTGAGATAGGATTCTGAACTCAAGTAAATATTTGTTGCAAACGTAAGTATCGTTTTGACTAGAACCGTTTGCCTTTACCTTTGTCTTTTATTTTTGATGCTTCCAGCATGTAAACGCCGATCACATTAAATTCATATTCTATCTGTGATTTGTTGTTGTTTTCAATGAGAGAAATGCGATGTAATAAAAATTCGCTGCGCTTGGGTAAAGTTTGAACAGAATATTGGGTCTCGACTTGTACTTGTAGCCGAGTATTTAGGGTATTTTTCGTTAGTTTTCGTATTTCTCTACAGGGTTTCATAGCCAAAATTTTAGCGTAGTTTAGCGTCTGGGCCTATAGCCTAATAAATACGGACAGTGCTTGCCGTTTTAATAGGTTTAAAGAACGTTGCTAAAAATGTTTGAACGGAAATGACTTGCCGTTTAACGAAAAGGTCTTGCCGAGGGAACGGATGCAAAAATTTTCGAACGGCTGAAGTTTGCCGTTTAGCGGATAGAAAACTTTTCTGAACGGTTTCGTTAAACGCTCGAACGGTCCTACTTTACCGTTAAACTCTTTGGCATACGCATAAAACGGTTTTCATGAAGCATTTAAACGGATAAAAAACGGAGAACGAACGGTTTGTTCCGTTTAACGTTTGAGGCTTAGTGTACGTTTTCCCGTGTGAGGTCACAATTTTCTAACTATAGTTATGGCGAACAGAGAAGCGGTCACATTACCAAAATAGCTAACTATAGTTAACGCCGTCCTAACTATAGTTAGCAGTCTAGATGTGACCGCAGCCATTGTGTTACAAAGTTCTCAGTCCTTGTGTTAAATGTATGACAATCAATCAAATACTGTAGCCTTGACCTTATATTGTCCTTATGATCAAAGAACATATAACTACTAAGTCAGTCATGAGGGTTTTTATAATACATTAGCCCTGGACATTCAAAGAATGAGTAATGCAAATAATACACTAGATAAATTACTATAGCCTATTATAATTTATTCTGTCCAGTGGATAGCATGGTGCAGTACATTTTGTCAACACTTGCCCACTAGATAGCAATTTATCCAGTGGTTACCATTATCCACCTTAAGCAAGTCTCGACCTTTGCTGGAATGTTTTCCTTATTAGTTTTCATGGTATCCATTTCTCAGTACTAGTGAAGAAATCATTGTCTATAATATATATATAATAAAAGGCAAATATCATTGTTGACTGTAAAATCTATCTGATGAGAAAATATTATATTCACAGGAAGCCTTAATGGTATTGGTGTTCGTAGATTGAATCCATGCCAAATCAAAATAGTACTACATGAAAACTGTGTGTAGTTACTTTAGATCAATGATGAATACAAAGAATTAAGCACTTTCTGTACATGTGTGATCCACTAGGAAGCTGCAAACCACAAGAAAAGTGAAAAGAAAAGTGAAAGTAAAAAGAAAGAGAAAGGAAATAAAAACAACACAACAGCCATGAATGGAACAGACACCGCCAAACCTGCTGCGTCACCTGAACAAGTAGAAAAGCTTAAAGGAGAAATCACTGCACAAGGAGATAAAGTTCGTACCCTCAAGACTAGTGCTGCTGCAAAGGTAGATAGGTTTTTTTTTTACATACATGAGACATTTTAATTCCAGATTAATTTAAAAATTTCTTTCTGCTTTTTGTAAAACATTGAAATAAGCAGGTATCAAGAAATGAAGGATCTGTTGAGCTCAGCATAACACTTTTTAATTTGGTTCTTCAATGCCTGCAGCACAACTTTTACCTTGGGTACAATTCTTAAATGGTGATTTTGATTGGTTGATAAGCACTCTTACTTGTACAGATCTACTGTAACAGTTTGTAATGCAATCCTCTTCCATTCCGTATTTGGTATGATATGGGTGCTTATATAGCGCATTTACAAAGCTCATGATCAATGCGCTTTACAATTCAAATCTATGGGATGAGACCGGACATCAGCATATAAGGCGCCTATGGCAGCCGCTATCCGTCCATGTGTATGATCTCACCTCACCACCCAACCCATGGAATAGAACAGACCACAACACCGGGAACTTCATGCCCTACTCTTTGTGATGAGTGTGTGGGTTCTTTAACATCCCCTGCTGATTTGAACACTGAAGATGCAGGAGACGGGGCCTACGGTTTATCGTCCTTATCCGAGAAGACTAGAATGTCTAACCATTTGCAGATGTAATTACAAAGGCAGCACATTCTCCTCAGTTATTTTAAGACCCTGAGTGTTGGTCCGGTCTGGGAGTCGAACTCGAGACCTCCTGCACGACAGTCCGGTGCTCTACCACTGAGCTAACCGGTCGGCAGTTCAGGTATACAGTGGGTGACTTTATCATAACTGCAGTGCATATCAAATATCAAAAAATTCCCACTCCCTGCCCCGGCACCCACCTTGGCCCTGAAAAATAATAATTACTAAGGGTCCCCAAATCTTAGACAAAAGTCCTTTGAATAATTCCTCCTAACCTGAATATATAATATTTTTATCCTATCAAATAATACATTTCCTGACTCATCAAAAAGAATGAGCTCAAAATTGAGGAGGGTGAATGGTAAATTTTAGACATAACTAGACTTGCCTCTTTTAGCAAGCCAGTCTTTAATACCCTTGTAAAACAAATCAAGAGATGTAGGCAGTGTAAAGAAAAAAATTGAGTTTAACAAACCTGTGAAATTTGATGAAGATTTTGCAAGATGTGTATTTTTGTAGGATGCTATACTGCCCCTATTGTTTTGCACAAAGATGAAAAGATAATAACTTTGTTAATTTGCATGACTATTGTTTTCATTAGGAGGAAGTTGATGCAGCAGTGGCTGAGCTCCTTAGACTAAAAGCAGAATACAAAAACTTGACAGGAGAAGATCTCGCTGGTGGTGGAAAAGGAAAGAAAGACAAAAAGAAAGAAGGTGGGAAAGAAAATAACAAGAAAGATGCAAAACCTGCAAAGAAGCAGGAGAAAAAAGCACAACCTACAAGCGTTGAGAATGGTGAGGTCGACAGTGGAGCAAAAAAAGTCACCAGGTTTGTCAATGTCAAATGATCATGTGTACAGTGTAGTAATCCTGGTTCCAGTTTGATTAAGCTCGTGTGCTAGAGATTATGGGGAAAACGAACTAGTTTTCAACAGTTAATCAGATTCTGCCATCTTTTTGGCAGGCTTTCAGATAAGCCCAGAGGTCCTGATGCCTGGCGCAGACCAGAAGGACCGTGCCCTCTGGGGACAAGATTGCTTTGCTTGCCCCTTGGTTATGCCAATTTGGTGTCATGTAGCCTTTTAGCAAGGATTTGAAAAGTTCTATGGGCTTGGCTCAAGCCAACAATTTATAATAATACATGTAAAGCATGTGTGTGAAAAAGTAATTTCTCAAAAATGGACTGCTTTCAAGTCAAAGGAAACCTTGAAAATGACTGTTTACCAAGATTGAAAAATACCAAAGAAGTTACAATAAACTGAGCAGAAAGAAGGATGGCTTCAAAGGAAGACTGTGAGGGATTCTAATATTAACAAACTGGATGTGCCATACATGACATTTATACATCTCACTTATTTAAATAACCCCTGTTTAATTTTGTGTATTCACAGGCTGGGTCTGGAGGCTAAAAAAGCAGAAAACCTTAGTGATTGGTTTTCACAGGTATGATAAATAATATTGTCTATAACATGCCAATGTAGAGTAAATTAAAATCTACAAATTATTATTTCCTCGTGTATTACAGTACAGTGTAGTGATTTTCCTTCAGATCAGACATTCCTTCCGATTTACTGGCACTAAATGATGAAACACTTTAGCTGACAAACACAGAAATGTGCCTTGCTTACCAATTTTCAGAAACAATTTTAAAGCATGTACTTTTTTTGTTTTAATTAGTATTTTTTGTATGTTTTTGTAACTATTTCTCAGAGATACATGTACTACAGTACCATTTGTTGCATATGAAGATGTGAAATAGGATGTTCATGGTTTGGCTTCAATTCTGTAGTAAGAACATTATTAAATATGGCTGTCATTAATTTTTTTAGGTCATTACAAAGTCAGAGATGATAGAGTATTATGATGTTAGTGGATGCTACATTCTCAGGCCCTGGTCATATGCTATATGGGAACGTATAGTAGGTATGCAATCATATAAAATAAAACAGCTACTGTCAACGATACTACACTTGTACAGAAAAGTCCTCCTTTTACCAAGGAATTGCAGCAATTTTATTTTAGAAATAATTTTTTTAAAAATTATAAAATTACTACAATTCCCTGGTACAAGAAGGACTTTTAATGTGCGATAGGGTTTTTTTTTTTTAACAAATAACTTTTTAAACATGTTTTGTCCTGGCTATAGATAATCAATCCTTGATGACCTGTAGCCAGGATAAAACATGTTGGAAATTTTTTTTTTTACTAATATACACAATTAAAACCTCTGTCTTCGAAGGCTGCAGTCAGACAGCACAGAGCATAGTCAGACATGTCTGACTATGCTATGACTATTCTCTAGAAAGTTTACTTTCTAGAGCTGCTAGTCGACTATATATTCTTAGGGTATGCAAATATTATGGGTACACTAAAGATCAGCTTAGTAAACTCTTATTATTTCTGTATAGATTAGAAGTGTGGGGCTCCGCCTATCAAGGCAAATATTTAGATCGGATTGACACTTTTTTCGGCGAGCCTATCGTTTTGCTATACAAATAAGATCATTTTGATAACTGGTATTACAAAGAATAGGGACAGTGATCTTTTCAACAAAATCACAAGTGACACTGGCCATGTATTATATGACTTGCTACCACCCAAACGTAACAGAGCTCTTAGAGAAAGGGGCCATGACTTCATACTCCCTAAAGTAAAAACGGAATGATGCAAATGGGCTTTTGTAAATAGATGTCTTTTTAAATTTATTTCTTAAAATCTTTCTTGTAATACATACCGTAATGATTCTATTTAGCGCCCGGGGCACCTCAAGGGAGGGCGCTTATTCGGGACAGGGCGCTTATTTAATCTTTTGAGAAACAACCTTGAATGTTCAAAAGAAAACTTAAATAAATATTAAAATATCTGACAATAACAGAAACTGTAACAGCAACATTTTGTTGAAAGTTCAGTTACTTTTAAAAGAATTGTCCATTTTAGCAGTACATATATACCTGTACAGTATGGTGAATGTTCATGAATTTATCTATTCGACGTCAATGACTTCAGTAGGGAGAGTTATCCACAATATGGGCGCTCATTAGAATAGGAGCGCTTATAAGAATGAGGACGCTTATTAGATTGGGGGCGCTTATTGGAATAGGGGCGCTTATTGACAAAAACACATTCGAGGGGGGGGCGCTTATTCGGAAGGGGCGCTTATTGGAAGGAGGGCGCTAAATCGAATCATTACGGTATGATAGGTTTTCTTTTTCTAGCTTAGCTTAGTTTGTTATTGATTGTAAAGCCACACGTATGTTGTGACTGATTTCTTAATAAAGTCTTCCACAACATCCATTGAAGGTTGCAGTCAGGTAGCTGAAAGCTAAGAAATCTGAACTTTTTTTTAAAATTATTGAACAAACTTTTATACCCAGTTTTGGACCCAGGGCTTTGGTACCCACAGATATAATAATTCTTTTCTACTCTAAAAACCTGAGTGATAAAGATCTTTATTGCTCAGGTGTTTTTAAATAGCTGAAGGTAATAAAATTATGTGCAAGCCTGTATTTGTGTTCACAGTGACATTTTGATGTCAAGCTGTGAGGCTAGTCTGAGGCTCAACACCAAAGCATAAAATCATGATGATATCATGGAAATGCTTTAAAATTTTGTTTGGAATGTGATTAGACATACCAGATGTTAAAGATCGAAGACATATTAGAGTTTAAATATTTATTAAGTAGCCTGTGGTAAATTGTAAATTATTGAAAATTATTATTGGCTTTATTTGACAGCTTTCTTTGATGGAGAAATAAAAAAGCTTGGAGTAGAGAATGTGTATTTCCCAATGTTTGTGTCTCAGTCAGCTTTGGAGAAGGAAAAGACACATATAGCAGATTTTGCACCAGAGGTAACTAGTTAAAAAATATATCTTTTTTACAAAGTTCCCTGGAATAAATTATTTGCTTGCTGTCATTAAAAGTTCTTGGAGTATCAATTTGACAAGATTATTTTAAAGAAACACAATTAACATAGTAAATAGCCTTCCATTACTGACTCAATTTTCCAATCTTTTTATAATGTTTCTGTAACCAGTACAAGAGAGAACATTTTTACACTGAAAGATTTGAATATATTTTTTATGTACATTGTATACGTAAATCTTTTCTGCACGATTCAAGACTTCACCATTACTGATCATGGATTCTTGATTGCTGCTGTTTAGGTTGCCTGGGTAACAAAATCAGGCCAATCTGAGTTAGCAGAACCAATTGCAATCAGGCCGACAAGTGAGACAGGTAAGATGCCTAATAACATACACAAGGTTGCCACAGGTCAGGAAATGGTCTGGGAGAAATAATTCTTCAAGGTCACGTCAAGTCAGGGAATTTTATTTTGGGTCAGGGAAAATTGAAGAAAAGTCAGAAAAAATTGAAATTATATCACCCGTGATGTAATGCCATTGAAGGTCTGAAGAAATATTTTAGGTCAATGTGATCTCATGGATGTTTTTTTTTTCCTTTGGAAATGCTGGGAGGCTACATGTATGTGCTGCCATTTTATCTTACATTTTGCATTTTTTAGTCAGAGAAATTTGATTTTTATCAGGTAAAAGTCAGGGAATTTTGAAAACTTATGTCTGTGGCGACCGTGATACAGTTTAAAGTAGGACAGCATGATAGACACAAAGTAAAATGTGTGTGTGTGTGTGGGGGGGGGGGGGGGACTGTACTCCTACCTGCTTCATGCTACAGTATTTGGAATCCTGTACCGTCTTGTCTCCAGTGAGCTTATTGACTCATAACGATGGTCCCCAAGATTGGATCAACGTTTTCCTTATCCATATTTTCAATTTATTTGAATTTTTTTACATTTAAATTTGCAGTTATGTATCCTGCCTATGCCAAGTGGATCAAGTCACACCGAGACCTTCCCTTAAAACTCAATCAATGGAATAATGTTGTGGTTTGTAGAAAAACTTAGTACATATAACTTCTTTCTCCCTCTCTTTTTTTCTACCAGATGTTTTGTTGGTTCTGTGAAAGGTGAAATTATGGTAATTGTTTGTTGATTTTTTTGTAGAGATGGGAGTTTAAACACCCACAACCCTTCCTTAGAACACGTGAATTTCTTTGGCAAGAAGGTCATTCTGCATTTGCCACTTATGACGAAGCAGTTGATGAAGTAAGTCGATAATATCTGCATGATCATTTTTTTTAGTTATAAAAATGTTAACATCATTTAAAAATGTTTTGTGGATAAATGTAAATCCCTGAGATTATATTGACTAAAAAGTTCTGATTTACTTAAACAACAACTGAGGGCTTATTTATTAACTCTGTCGTGAGTAAAATTCAGACTTTCAACTGTAGCATCATAGAAATTATGTAGCTACATTACTTGCAAAAAATTTCGGACGTTAAAGTTCGGACATCTTATTTTGGAGGTTTAACTTTCGGACACTTTTTATCTCATTTCATTCGGACAAATTTCGGACAAAAATTCGGACACTTTGCTGAAACATAGCTATAGTAAATTTATGCCTACAAAACACGAAAAACAGGCTGAAATGACTATCAAGCCGTTACTTAGCTCAAGTAGTGTCTCAACAAAAGTTTGCTACATAAAGGAAACCAAAAGCTTCGGAGTTCACAGTGGCTTTATGATCTGCTACAAGATCTTCAAAAGGATCGTCGTGTTCTAGTTCTTTAGTGACAGTCTCCACTATTCCTGCCATCTCAAAACTCTTCCTTGTCACATCGGGTTTGTTTGTGTACTTTGGAGTTTTATACTGTACTTTAAATATTCCGGATGATTGAAATTTCGGACGCTTACAAATGTTTTGGGTGGTTTTATTTTTGGACACTTTTTTTGTCTAAAATTAAAATAGTCCGTTTTTTTTTGCAAGTAATGTAGGTCAACAATGAATTCAGTGGAATAGAACTTTATGGCAGTAATGTTGTCAATAAATTTGTGTCATCTTTTTACACAGGTTTACACTATTCTAGATCTTTATCGACAAGTTTACACAGACCTCTTGGCCATCCCAGTAATTAAAGGAAGAAAAACCGAGAAGGAGAAATTTGCGGGCGGTGACTTTACAACCACAGTTGAAGTATACATTTCAGCTAGTGGACGTGGAATTCAGGTTTGTTGGAATAACCCACATTAAAATGACATTTGTCTTGTAAATTGTTAAGTGTACCCCACAGAAAGTCTGCAGAACCACCTCGTGATGCATCCTTACCACTCTTTAAAGGGCCTGTTCTGCAGTCTACACCACAGGAAAGATCTTAAGCATTTAAATGTCATTCATTTGTCTCTATGGTGATTTTGATGGTGGAAAATGTTATTTTGACTTAGTTATATCCTTGGATCATCTTACACACCATTAACGTTTTCAAATTCAATTGCGCAAATGTCAGAACATGTGAAAGTGTCCCGAGATATTTTTTAGAACATGTCCAAAACATTCTTAATGTGTTTAAGATCCGCCAAGAAGTGCTTGGGTAGCCTTATGCTCCAGTCAGAGGAGCGAAGAGGATGAGTGAGTGAAGAAGTGCTTGGTCGCCATCACTTTTCTATTCAAAATCCGAAAACCCTCACCCTAACCCTCATCCTAAACCCAACAAGTATTTCTCGAAATGAATCAAGTTTTATCCATGTTTTTCAAAGTGGTTTTATTGAGATTTACAAAGTCGGCTCAAATTGGTATGCACAAAAAATAGGTCTTTATGTTTGTACTGGCGTGAGTTGTGAACAAGACCTGCATGCGTTATTTGACTAGATGCCAATGTTTTGATTGTTTTATTTCAGGGTGCAACGTCTCATCATCTAGGACAGAATTTCTCCAAGATGTTTGACATTGTATTTGAAGATCCTGACCCAACAGTACAGGTAAGGTTGACCGTGGTTGCGGAGTAGCTTTTAACATAACTAGTATCTCCGAGCATTTTAACAGTACAACGTCACAATGGGCAAAGACCAGACCACAACACCGGGAACTTCGTGCCCTACTCTTTATCATAAGTTTGTGGGTTCTGCTGACCGTAACACTGAAGATGCAGGAGATGAGTCCTACGGACTTGAATATCTAACCATTTGCAGATGTCATTGCAAAGGCAGCATATTCTCCTCAAAGCTGAGCTCTTAGAATAATTGTAGGGTGCCCGAAGGTTCTTCTGTAAGAAATCTTGGGTGCCTCGCTCTTAGAAGCTTTCACGATAGAAATTTTAACAGGTCGCCCGAAGGCAAAAGTAAGACGCCTGAGGCACCTGGGCTCTGCTAGAGCACAGCCCTGCTCCTCAGTTATTTAAAGACCCTGAATGTTGGCTGGGTCTGGGACCACATTCACTCAACCATGTAGTTCAACCATGTTTTGTATCCTATTTGCAGGATAAGCGATACGTGTATCAGAATTCGTGGGGTCTCACCACACGAACAGTAGGTGTAATGGTAATGGTTCATGGAGACGATCAAGGTCTTGTGCTACCTCCTCGTGTCGCTTCAATTCAGGTAAGTGTCAAGTCACTACATCCAAAAGACAAATGACAATCTTAAAGGGGCTATGTCACGGTATTTTAGGTAATTCTATTCATTTTCGTTAATTAAGAGCTCTAAACTTAAAACTGGCAGAGCTTTATTATTTACTACAAACTTGATGAATTCGACATTGCTGATCCTAGCAGTATGCAGGACGCGTGTCACTTATCAACCTAGTAAAATGGCCCAGCTCTCAACGAGTCTCTCGTAGCTCAATTGGTTAGAGCGCCCAACCGGTATCTGGGAGGCCATGGGTTCGATTCCCGTCGGGGACTCAGAATTTATCTTTGTCCCTTGCTCGTGTCATGTTGAATACTTCATCTTCATCAAAAGTCTTTTATTGGCAAAATCACGGCAACATAACAAACAAGGATGATTTTCGAGCATTGCAAATGGCACTTACATACAAATTGAGATAAACTCAAACTTGAAAAATGTCGGGCTGACGTTTTTCAAGTTTACCCGAACGCAATCCGTTTTAATCTTCTCGAATTTTGCCCATCCATGCCCCTTTTTGGCCTTTCTGTGTTTCTTTTGAGTTTAACTATTCCACTGTTATTGTGATATTTCAGTTAATTCTATGAACAGTAAGTCAGTGCCGAAATTGCCTAAAATTGCGTGACAAAGCCTCTTTAAACAGTAGGCTCGATCAGTTCTGCCTCTTTTCTTGAGTTCGCTCTTTGAACTCTGAAGGCATGCTATTATCCACATGTACTGTACAATATATTTTTTTTATTTTTATTTTTTGTGTGTGTGTATCTGCAGGCTGTGATTGTTCCATGTGGTATGACAGCCACTCTGCCTGAAGCTGAGAAGAACAAGCTATTAGACAAGTGTAAAGAGTTAGAGGACAGACTCAAAGCTGCTGGAGTACGAGCCAAAGGAGATTACAGAGATAACTATTCTCCAGGATGGAAATTTAACCACTGGGAATTGAAGGTACTCTGTCCACAACGCCGTGAACGACAACTAAAACTTCAAGGACGAACGCAAACAACTGCAAATATAATTGGTTAGCTGTCACTTACAGTTACACAACGGAGACCGACATTCACATATGTAATCTTGTTGGCCTCATTCATGATAGCCGCCGATGTAATGTTTATTTTTTACATTATAAAGCAAATTGGGCACGTGTTTACTAAGGGGGCAATCAAGTTAAAATCGGCAAATTTGAAACGGTTTCTTTGAATTAGCGCCGGACCGGACCGGACCGGACCGGACCGGATCAGCTTCTGTTTACACGGGACCGGTTCCAGAACGGTCCCATGTAAACAGAATGCCTATCCAGTCCGAAAATCGGACCGGATCCGTTCCTGACCAGTCCCGTGTAAACATAGCATTAGTATTGTAGTCTTAAATCATTTCGCCAGGGGTAAAAACAACAACAACAACAATAATAGCAAAACTGAACAACAAACGGCGTGCATCGTCAACAAGACAAGATATCGAGTAACTTTTTGAAACTAAACGTAACGCGATGTACTCTCGGCACCGATGTTTGACCAATTGGGACGAGCCGATTTTCCATGAACTGTCTTTTTTCTAATGTTTGCCCTTCTGGCAGACCGTTTGGCTAATTTGTTTTCAGATATTTCCGAAAAGCATCATGGCGGCTCTCGTGAATACGGTCTTTTGCTGGATGCAAATGTTAAGTAAAGATCATCTTAATAAAACACAGAAGGGAATCTTAAAAAAGTCACTAGACTGCGCTTGGGTAATGGGTATTCCGTTACTTCAAAAACATTTAATAGTTTAGTACAGTCAACTCTCTCCAAAACGGACACCATCGGGACCGGCTCCAACTGTCGGTTTTAGAGAGGTGTCCGTCTTATAGGGAGTTAAGTTACAGTAAAATAACTGAAAAATGGCAGGGACGGACCAACACCAGGTGTCTGTATTAAAGAGGTTTCCGTTAAGAGAGAGTTGACTGTAGTAGTACAGTCAGCTTACAAACGCTACTGTCTGCTATAGTTACTTTCAAGGCATAAATGGCTGGCTGACTACACCATCTTTTGTTGATAACCTTTGTTGTATTAATTTCTTTGCAGGGCGTTCCCCTTCGCATTGAAGTTGGCCCTCGTGACATGAAATCCGGACAAGCAGTCGTTGTGCGAAGAGATAACGGAGAAAAGGTCAGTATGAGATGAATTTGCGAAAATGCTGCGCAAGTTTCAAGTTTTGACGCTTTTAGCCGGGCTTACACGGGCATTTTTTATGCGACGATTTCAATGTGACAATATATTTGATCGTGTAGATGACACAACAGTTATTTGTCAGCAGTCCAAAAGTTTAGTGAGCCAGTAATGACCTTGGACAGCAGAGATACGCACAGAGATACGCGCGCACAGTACTCAGTGGGAGTTTGGGAGACTGGGGACCACATATGCAGACGCAATATTTGACACATTTTACGTGACGAGTCGTCTACAAGAGCAACCTTTGTATGAGACAACTTTTATTTGTCACATAAAAGCTTACAGGCCAGCTTGTCAACAAATATATTTGTCACATAAAAAT
Organism: Oculina patagonica; assembly: GCF_052425735.1. Classification (NCBI taxonomy): domain Eukaryota; kingdom Metazoa; phylum Cnidaria; class Anthozoa; order Scleractinia; family Oculinidae; genus Oculina; species Oculina patagonica. The sequence continues at coordinate 16,390,242 of NC_135768.1, read as the reverse complement.
TGACCAATTTTTCTCATCTACACGAGTTGTCACGTAAAAAATTGCCACATAAAAATTGCCACAAAAAACTGCTCGTATAAACCCGGCTTTAGGAGGCGATACTTTCTACTTCAAGTCTAATAATAAATAAATAATAAATAAATAATAAACTTTATTTCCGTGTATTTTTGTGCTTTCTTGTGTCCACAGCAAACCATCAAGGAAGCTGGCATGGAAAAGTGCATACAAGAAACTTTAGAGCGAGTGCAGGCTGATATGTACAACAGGTAACCAATGTTTTCCTGGTATTGCATTACGCATCCTTACTGCGCATTAATTCTCGCTTGACTGATAAGCGCGCGCTCATTAAAAAATGGCGACTGGAGCTCGGCAGAAAAGAAAAACGCCATTTTCCAAGAAACGAGTATGGTGACCTATCATTTTTCTCTCTTGTTTTGAATTGAGCAATACATTTCTTTCTCTAAAATAAATACAGAATTCCATGTATAGAATAGAAACGAGAATGAGAAGATCTTCGTCGTGACTGGTTGAAATTTAATCAAATTCCATTTTTACCCTAAAAAGTATCAGTGTTCTGAATTTATTTAATTTTTTTTTATTTTGTGTTCTTTGTTCAGAGCCAAGAAAGAGCTTGATGCCAATCTTGCTGTAGCTCACACGTGGTCAGAGTTTAATGCAATGCTGGATAAGCAAAAGGTTGGTACTTGATGACGCTTAAATTCCCCAATACGACCAACTAACCTTTTATTTTACGAACCTTTTTTAATATAGAAATGTAAGCGCGTTGAGTTTTTTTAAATTATCATCATCATCATCATCATCATCATCATCATCATCATCATCATCATCATCATCTAATTCCCTCTTACAACATCTCATCAATACATTTTAAGCAGACAGGAGTTGAGAATAAAGAAAATCAACAACTAGGAAATATTGTGTTGATGCAACATCAAATTCTTAGAACTAACATTAGAAGAAATGTAAAGCAATCAGTAAGGAGAGTTGTTAGTTTGAGCAGATTTGGGACTGAAAAAGAGAAAGCACGGGTGCCTTTACTTTTTCCAATATATTTTTATAAGCCATGTCCAGATACCCTTCTGCTGTGAAATGCTGTCAAAACACTAGATACCCGGCAAACTGGAACTCTCATAGAATTTCCACGAAGTATCACAATATAATTAGTTCTGCCGAAAATGGTTGACCTTTGTTTTAGCCTGCAAACAGACTCCCAAGTTTGGGGCAGGGTGAAAAAATAAACGGATGAACGACGCGAGCCGAGAAGGGCAAGCCAAGCAAGCAGGTCCCGCGTACCAGTTTATTTTTTTCACCCCGTCCCAACTTGGGAGTCCGTTCGCAGGCTACCTTTGTTTAGAAATGTCAAGTGATTTCAAACACCATTTTGGCTTTGCAGATGGCGAATATATCGAGCTTAGGCATATTGTGAAATCTTGAATGATGCTTTCGGCACTAATATTAATTGAAAACTTTCTACTTAGATCATCCAAGCACCGTTCTGTGGTGATGGCACTTGCGAGGGAAAGATTAAGAAAGACAGTGCAAGGTAACTTCACTCTAACTGGCGTTAGAGTTCGTTTTCTTTTTTTTTACATTGTGAAGATCAGAAATAAGGCAAATTAATTGTGACTTGTGACATAACATGCAAACAAAAAATAGTTTTTTGTTGCCAAATGCACTTGAATCTAGTAACATCCCCCCCCCCCCTAAACGGTCACTTCTAAGTGTGGAGGTCCATACACTTTACTCTTTAACCTCCCTTCAACGGCGACCGCCTACAGTGGTGGTCTAGGGGAGGGTCCCAGGGAAGGGGGGGGGAGGGGGAAGGCATGCTTATTATAGGTAAAATATATATTTTTAATGACTTTCGGCGCTAAAGAGTTTTTGGGTAAACACAAAAAAAGCCCCGCTACCCCCACTTAATTCAAGGTCTGGATCCGCCGCCACTACTACGCCACCACTTTTACACCAGGCTGGCTTTTATAGCTAAGTTAAACTATAAGGTGTAGTTTTTCCTTTTGGTGAGCTTGCTCTTAGTGTTCCGTGTTTATTATTACTTTTTTTTTTTTTCAGGGACCAAGATTTGGAACCAGGAGCACCATCAATGGGAGCAAAGACTTTGTGCATTCCGTTTGACCAGCCCATGGAGATCACCGCTGACACAAAGTGCGTGCACCCGGAATGCGGACAACCAGCCAAGTTTTACACGCTGTTTGGCAGAAGTTATTGAATCTACTCCACTTGGACCAGAATTTTTTTCCCTGTCAATATTGTGAAATGAAATGAAATCGTTTTTCCATGTCTGCCTGCCACTCTTGTCGCAAGAGAGAATAAATAATACAATTCTGGTAGTCAGCTTTGCGCTCCCCGAAAATGTCAACAAAATCAAAACCAATCACTATGGGCTGAAAACTGCAACAAACCAATCAGATGTTAAACCGGTGTCAAGCGTGGAGAACATGAAGGCGGTGGCAAGTGTGGGAAACGGCGGGAAAATATGTTGCCGGTGGCAAACGCGGGAAAACGGGTAACGATGTTAAGCGCGGGAAAACGTGTGGTGGGCAAGCACCGGAAACGTTGGCAAACACGTGACCAATACCAAGCGCGGGAAAACATGCAGCCGGCGGCAAGCGATTGTTCTTGATTTTGTGACGTGTTTTACACGAGTATTTAGCTTCTAGAAAACTGGAATTCCGTCGATACGTAGAACTGTACGTATTTTCTTTTACTTCCTGCAAACGCTTCCAGATAACAGAATTGTGCTAGAATTTAGAAAATATGTACGTGTAGGAATACACTGAAGCCAAAGGCTGCAATAAATTTTCGACGGCACAGCTATATTTGAACGTATTGTGTTTTTGATTTAAGCGTTAGAACAGGGCCCCGGTGTAGCGAAGCCACCTTTTTCCAAACACATTTTCCTAGTCCCTTTGCACTTTGTGGTATCCTGGATTTCCTGTGGTTTGGTTGTGAGTACCCATAACAAGAAGCTACTGAGTAGCCTGAAACCAGGTGGTTAATCTTTAACCGCTCTTGGCTAACAAGAAAACCTCAGGTGGCAATTCAAGTAATTTAAACATTTCCTCCGTCCCATTCCCCTTCCCCCATTAAGGAAATTTCAAGTAGGTGATAAAAGATGACCGGTTTTAAGCCATTCAACATATGTGACCTTCAATGCCGTACCGACAAAAGAAAACGAAGATGAACCGGGGGGCACCAGACCCCCACCCGGTTAATAACTCTCCAATCAACCAAAATGTGCTCAGACTTTCCATGGGTCATCACATTTTTCCTCCTTTTATACGTACGGTCAATCAAAACAAAGTTACTATTCACATACCCCAGAGTACCGATTTGAGAGAGTATATGGTGCCCTTACATGAAGTAAATGTCCAACGGCGGTTTACCGCTTCCCCTTTAGCGTGCAGATTCTGTCCGATAAGATCCTGGGACGAGGATTGACTGTGCATTTTAAAAATGGCGGCGATTTCGAACTTACATCGTTCAAGCCTGGTCTCGACGCCATTTCTCGGTAAGTAGTTGTCGCTCTTGCTTAATACGCTACGTTAATACATCCAGAAACATTCTGTGGAAACGTTCAAGCTGAGGATCATTGATTGTTTTTGTGTGACAATTTTTGAGTTCTAAATTGGGAATTATTCTGTACGTAATTCCTCAAGGAATTCCTCAATGATTTAAAATCAGTAGGCTTATGTACAATTTTCAGATTGAAATTTCCCCCACAGATATGTATCATTTCTTTTAAGACTACTCCGAAGTTTTTCATTTGTAAGTATTTCTGAAAATTCAATATATTTCAAGACTGCATCCACTATCAAGTGTTTTCGTCAGGCTGTTTCATGGTAATGTATTGATATTCAGTTAAAGAGAAATGATTTGTTGGTCACACTTTAGCTCAGGTCTTGAGTTGATATGATGGTGTGATATTACAGGGCTGCAAATAACAGTCAGTCATCAGACATTGGCCGAATAAAATTTGCTCATGTCCGACGAAATCCCAAGTGTGGTCGGACATGATGTCCGGACAATGTTTTGATCATACATGTAAATCATTTTACGGCAATGATGAATAAAAATCTGTCCGACCACAATTTTGTTTTGTCTGACCTAGATGGTGTCTTAATAGGACATATGTCCTTTCAAGTGAAAAAATTATTTGCAGCCCTGTATTAGTCATTTCAGAAACCCATAAGGGTTGAAACGTGTAACGCGCGCACACAGCGTTTGAATATTCATTTTGCTAAGTACCATATTTGGAAACACGAAGAGTTTGTACGCGAATGCTTTATACACGTAATGACACACGCAACATAATTTTTGGTTTTGCGATAAATTGCTTGAATTTCGGCCTAAATGCCGTAAATTTCTTACAGAAACTAAAGAAATACATTAAGTGTATCGAAGCGAAGTTCTCCAGACTACTTCAAGAAGATGAAACAGGAGAATTTAACCAAATTTAATTTTATTCAACCAAGCTTGTTCAAAAACAAGATTACGCCATCGAGCGCGAGCTAGCGCGCGCTGTGAATTTAATCCAAATAGAGTAATTTTGATTGGTTAAATGTTTCTCGTGATTTTCCAAATATGGTACTTAGTGTAAACGAATGTGCAAACGCTTTGTACAATGCAAATCATAGGGAGTTACACGTTTCAACCGTTATGGGTTTCTGGTCATTTCCAAAACAACTAATTTTAAATTATCTTGAGCAAACTGATTTTTCATGTGGTTTTCCTGCTCATTTCAGTAGCTTCAACACATTATTTTACTATTATTTTGCCATCATGTGATGTGGGCTATCCCTATTTTATTATGCATCATTATCACCCGGGGGGGGGGTACTCCCTATAATGGCCTATACGGGGAGGCTCCGCCCGAAAGGGGCACCTTTTTCAGGCTCCAGGTATATAAAAGGGTAGGGATTTCACAAGTTTAGGTATATGAAAGGGTAGGGAAATCTGCCATAATGTTACCGGTATTTTAAAAGGCCTTTATATCATATATTTCGAGCAGACGCAACTTTTGGCTGTATGGTTTTAATCTATTAAGCGCTACATAAAAATAACAAGAAAACTTCCCGTTTTAGGTAAATGTGATGTCGTGTAGGTATATGAAAGGGGTGCCTTTTTGCAATAAAAGGTATACGCAAGGGGTACTTTTTTCTATCAAAATGGTATATAAAAGGGTAAGGGGTTGGATCTCCGGGCGGAGCCTCCCCGTACAAAACTTTTTTGAGTAGCCCCCCCCCCCCGGGCATTATCATCATCATCATTATCATTGCCGTTGTCATCATCATCATCATCATCGTTAATATTAAGTGGATGAGGTATTGCAGTAACTGAACAATGCTACACTACCTCTTAGCTGTAACCTCCTCCTTCAGGGTCAGGGTTAAAAAAGGCCACAAGTGAAGGGAGCAGAGTCGAAACTCCACCTTCCCCTCTCCTCGCTGGCAAACCTTTCTTTCTCTACGTCCTTTCTCTTTGGCATATTCCTAACTAGACAACCTATGTCACAGGCAAGGGTAATCTTTCCCTTTCAGTTGCAAGAGCTGCAAGCTTGACATTATTAATATGTAGCCTGTTTACGAGCCTATTCTTGGTTTTCATGTGACGTCATCAAAATTCTAAAACCCAGAATCGCAAGACCCCTGAGTTTTTATCCTTCAATGGCAATTAGACGTGCATAATATATATCCTTTTGAAGGTTTTTAGCTCGATAGCATTCGCCGTCTTTAAGTTAGAGCATTTTGAATTTCGGAGTTTCACGCCACATGAGATCAAACATGGCCGCCGGAAGGCTGTCACGTATTATTTAAAAAATGCTCATCCTGCGATTTTTAACAATCTGGAGAGTTGAAATTTCGCTAGAAGTGTTTTTGTGAATGTTTACTTGTTCATGAGGGTGATTTGACCGCTTTTTGTAGCAGAATTAAATACCGGATGTTTTCATTGATTTCCGGCCGCCATGTTGGAGCCCAAGCAGTTGGGCTCTAACCTGAGTATTAGGCCTTCCTAAGGGGAGGGTGGAACTCAGGTTAGTTGGGCTCCAACATGGCGATTCCATACTGTGCTCTCTAAAATTTGGGTGAAACATTTTGACTGATAACTCCAGTGCAGAATAACGTACAGACCTGAGACTTGGACAAGTAGTTTATATAGTAGTTTTCTACAACCTGTAATATTCTTGATTTTTTTTTACTCAATATTTTTGGATTTATTTTTTCGCGGCGTGACAGTGAAAACCACCTCTTCCTTCCAACTGACTTACTTGACTTATGTCCATAAGCCTAGGTGGGTAAAGGGCTGGGATTCCTTTCAAGTAGTGATAAATAATTTTTTGCAACCCCAAAAATTTTAATGTGTTTAATTTGGTTTAATTGTTATAAGATTCCAATGAAACAGGAAAAGTGAAATTTATTACCTGTAGCATGAGATTCCCCATTGTTTAATTTTATTTCAGCAACCTGAAATTAATTTATAAAAAAAAGCAAACAAGACTAACAAGAAACATTTATTTTTACATTTGTGGTTTTGGTGTTGCATTAATAGTTTTGATGGTGAAACAAATGAAAATAATAACAAAATTGAATACAAGTTAAATGTTTTAATTGCTTATTCTGTAATTGTCACAACGTTCTTCTCTTTCATGAATAGTCTTCCAACATACACAGATTTTGTCAAAATTATTCACTAGTTGCAGGTACAGCGATATTGCTTGGGTGAAAACAGCTACTGTAATTAATATATCTGACTTGTTCATTAATTCCCTTTCATGAACGACAACTGAAAGGTATCGATGGAAATTGGCCTAAATTTAAGAAGTAAAGAAATTGGATGAATGTCGTGAATTGAAATTGATTGTTTAATCATTATGAAAAGCTCGAAAAAAAACAACTCATAGCTTTAAAGGAGCCATGTCACGGACAGTGCATCTTGAGAAAACTGGCAATTTTTTTCAAGTTTGTCAGTCGTAATCTTAATCTTCGCCATTTGAAACCTTCCTTGGTTATTTTCGCATTTTTATTACTCTTTTGTTGTGTTTCTATGTTAAAAAACTATTGTTTTGAGGTTTCCTTCAATTTGAAAATAATCATTGCATTAAACTTGCTAATCATGACAATCGTGCTAATTGTTTCGTGTAAATTTCAACTCAAACTTAGTATCTTGTTACTAGAAAATCATGTTCCATTTTTGCTAACAGTTAATCACTATTTACAACACATATTGAGAGAAGAATTCCTCAGTGTAACAAACCTTTAAATGTCTCAAACCGTTTTCGTAACAGAAAGCGTTGTACGAAGTGTTTTCGCAACGTTTGAGACAGCGTCACAACGACTGTTTAATGCGTTGTTATGTATACTGGCAATGGCCCAACAAAATTTCGAGACTTGCTTCATGGAGCTTTGCCTAATAACGGCAAAAATATAGAGCTTTATTAAACAGGATTATACGAACTTCAGTTCTGGTTAATTCGTAACGAGGTGATGTAAAGTTATGTACAATAGCGACAATAGCATTGAAAGGGCATTTCTGCATGATGGAAACCGATTTATTTTATTTTTATAATGAAGTAACTTTCAAAAGAGAGTTTAAAATTAAAAATTTTCTCAATAAATCATGACCAATAAACGTTGTTCAACTTACTGATTTTTAAGATAAAAATAAAGTAATCCACCTTTTAAGCCAGATGCAAATTTTAAAATTTGCATCTGGCTTTCAATCTAAAAAATGAAAATTTATTATCGATTCCAATTATTTCGATATAAATTTGAAAAAGAAAATGTCATTTCTTTATGATTTTCTGATTAGGAAAGAAGTGATTTTTGATGAAAATTTGCGGTTTGGAAACGTACTGATTTCACTTAGATACAAAAATGTATCGATATAATCTGTTTATAACAAATCACTTGGGATTACAATTCCTCAATACACGGATTATCACCAACTAATTACTAGATTGATTAATCCTTTAATTTTCGGATGTGACCAAATTCTAAAATCTCCATACATTATTAACATATTGTCAAAGAGACAGGTGGTGAGAATTGTAAAGTAAATCATCAACTAGGAGATATTATTGTCTCGATGTTTTACCAATTTCTCAGAACGAACATTCAAAGGAATGTATGAAGTAGATAAGGAGAGTTGGTACTTTGATATTTGGGCTTGAGGATTAAGACCAGTTAACAGTATTGAAATCAAGCTAAATCAAGCGGTTTGATTTAATCCGACTACCTGCTACACAAGGTGAAATAAGTCATTAGGTTTCTACATCTTGTTCGTCTACAATGCCTTGAGGGTTCATGCCGAAGAAGCGACTTTGAACAATGACTCTTTTAAAGGTACAGTGTTGATTTTATTACAGTTATTTTCCTTTCTGACAATAAAACCATGAAGTTCAATAGTTTAAATCTTCAGATTTCGATTTTTAACTAGCGGAGCAGAAGGATTAGGTTAGAAAGAAGGGTTAGAATTTCAAATTGCTAAACTCAGCAATTTGAAATGTTGGCCAATTTGTGAAAGGACCGTTCTTGACGCGTCCACCCCGAAATAACGAACTACATGTCGGAGTAAAGAAATCCCCTGTATAACGAATGAAATTCATCAGACCGGCCAGAGTTATACTAACAGCACAAAAACCAGAACAGAAACCCCGTTACAATGAACATATTTTCCTAGTCTTCTAGCACTTTGTTTTATCAAGGCTTTACTGTAGTTTAATTTCATCCTTTGTTGAATTGGGAACATTCATTTTGCGAAAAAGAAAAGAAAGGAGAAAGTTTTTGCGATACCCTGTTTAGAAACATGCTTGTGCCAAAACGCTTGCCCTATGCCTTGTGGTGTACAGTCAAGGTTTCTTGCCAGATTAAAGGATGTAGCGCGTTCGGATTTATACATCTTAGATACCTAAATCCCTATAACAAATTAGAGCTTGTAAAAATGCCTTCAAGAGTCTCAAGAACTTGCCGTTCTAGTTTGATGAATCTAAAGGAGGTTTCTACATCTACATCTACATCTACATTTTAATATGTCGGTAAAAAGTCCATACGGATATCACACCAACGTCTAAAAAAAAGTAAAATACAATATGTACATATATAATAACTGAAAAATTCTAAATTAAAATAAAAAAAAAAAAAATCTAAAAATTCTAAAATTCTATGGGTAAACCACTAAATTAATAAAAATGCTCGCGCAGTCCAGACTGGAAACACGCAAGAGAGTCGGACTCAACAATCGCCGCAGGGAGTGCATTTCACTCTCTTATGGTCCTCGGAAAATACGAGTAAAAATACGCGTTTTTCGTTGCTCTATATTGCGTATATTTGAAATTATGGCTGCCGCGAGTTCTGGATTCATTATGTCTACTAAGATAGGAGTCAACATTATATCTACAAGGTCGTGACTCATTTTATATAGTAATGTAAGTCGGAAAGATTTTCTTCGTTGTTCCAATGTTCGCCAGCCCAACTCCTGGATCATATCAGTTACACTGGCGGTTGGGTGGTAGTCGTTTGTGCAAAACCGCGCCGCTTTCCTCTGTACTCTTTCGAGGGAGTTTATGTCCTTTTGGAGATAAGGATCCCAGGCTGCGCAAGCGTATTCGAGCTTTGGGCGAACAATAGCTGTGTATGCAGTTTCTTTCACATTCTTGGGGCAATTCCAGAGGTTTCTTTTAATCATTCCCAGAACCTTGCTTGCTTTGCCAGAGATGGATGAGACGTGATTTGACCATTTCAAGTTGTCGTTCAGGATTACTCCTAGATAAGAAATAGAGTCAACTTGTTCCAACTCGGTTCCACAGAAGACATACTTTCTCTGTGGGGGAACTTTCTTAGTAGAGAGACAGATGGTATTGCACTTAGCAGGATTAAATGACATCTGCCACTTGCTTTGCCACACTTCCAGTTTCCTTAGGTCCTCCTGGAGTTGATCGCCGTTCTCCACGCTTGAAACAATACCGTATAGGAGTGCATCATCCGCAAAAAGCCTGATTGAGGATTTCAGGTTATCAGGCAGGTCATTGACGTACAATAGGAAAAGCAAAGGTCCTAATACGGTTCCTTGGGGCACGCCAGAGGTTACTTGAGCGGGATTAGAGCGCTTGCCCTCGCACACCACAGACTGAGAGCGGTTTGTCAAGAACGATTCCATCCAGCTTAACAAAGGTCCGCGGATACCATTGTAGTGTAGCTTGTAAATTAGGCGTTTGTGAGGAACCTTATCGAAGGCCTTACTGAAATCCAAAACAGCAGCATTAACAGAGTTATTTTCTTGGATGGTTTTGGCCATATCGTGAATGGTCAAGATCAGCTGGGTTACAGTGGATCGTTTTGCTCTGATCATCAAGGATCGATTAAAACTTTTTTTCACAAGCTCTAAAAACGCTGTCGAGGTTTATAGATATTCGATCACATTGATAGTTATTGACTGTTTGTAATTTTTTTAAAAGGGGAAAAACAGTGGTTAAACGCTCGACAATGGCTGTAGCGTGGTGAATTCAGAATTTTTTGCATTCATCGTTCTGATCATCGTTATATAGGAGTTTTCTTTATTCCTTTTAAACGTTCTTTTCAAACTAGAGAACACTGGCCCAGGGCAGAGCAAGTGAAAATCGATCAATTTCTGATTGTTTAAGTAAGATAATTTGCTTTGAATTGGCGAGACTTTTGTTTTTATCGCTGTTAGTCGATACCACAACTTATACACTGGACAATATGTGATATAATCCCAAGTTTGCTTAACCCAAGAAATCACTTTTGTGCGTTTAGGAGCTAATTTCAAGGCAAATTATCTTTAAACACCTTGGGAATTAGTAGCGTTCAAAGACAATAACTTGCTCCGAGTTACTTCAATAAGCTGCGTCTTATTAAAGAATAGATCATATTCGTATTCTCGATATTGGACTGGAACTAGCTTGCAATGGAGGCTTGTGGGGGGGGGGGGATATCATTAAAAACAGCTTCATGTCATTTGCATTTGAAAAGCTTACCCGCATGAGCCTCCATTGCAAGCTAGTTCCAGTCCAATACCGAGAATACGAATAAGGTCTATTGTTTGAACCCTTTTAAAGCTCAGGAACGGTCATACCTTTTACTTGTTTTCTGTCAACTCGTTTTACTTTATACAGTAACCCTGAAAATTAACATTGAAAAGAAAACCAAACGTGAAGATACATAAAGCTAAAAGAATGAAAGATTTGGTACCTGATTAATGATCAATTATTGCGGTGTCTACAATAAGGGTACCATTAGCTTACTTTCCAAAACAATCCACGGGGCTTTCGCCACATGGAAGCAAGCAAAAGCAAAAGCAATGCTTACCATATGTGTATCCTAATAATTATAAAATAGTCTCTTTCGCTTTCGTCAGGTTATTATCACTCTTGGAATACTCAGTTTATGGGGTCGTCAAGCCGATTCAGGTAACAGGTTTTCATGTGTTTGCTTCTCCTTTCCTTTATTTTCCTCGCTTCGCCTCTTCTCTTCTCTTCTCTTCTCTTCTCTTCTCTTCTCTTCTCTTCTCTTCTCTTCTCTTCCATTCTTTGTCCAAGAAGGGCTCTCTAGTCAAAAGAAATCAGTTTACCATATGGAAGTACTTTACCATATTAAAGTAAATTGGCCTAGTTGCACATTCACAGCGAAATTACTAACATGTTGCTAACCTGAGGTGGCCTCCCCTATAAACCTGGTGGTTTCCTGGAGGTCTCCTCGCCCTATCTACTTAAGCTATTTTGTACTTATTCATTTCAAAAGTGGCTAATAAATGATGATGATGATGATGATGATGATGACGATGATGATGATGATCGATGATGATGGTGATGATAAAAGTGTTTTGATGTCGATACCACTTATTTGTTAAATATGTCATACAGATGTTTTAACCATTTGCCAAAGTAGCTATGTACCTAATCGCAATTCTGTTCTTTAACTGACCTTATTTTGTGCATTTTATCTCCATCTGCTCAGCTGTGTCAAGTGATATCCACTTTTCGACCCAAAGCGAGCTCAATATCGTGGTAGTTGATGGTCCGACAACGGCGCTAGACCACCTCACTATCTGTATGTGGCTGAGGTTTGGAGATGACGGTCGTTATGTTGGCCTCGTTTCTTGTCTACGTGGGAATGATTATGAAATGGTAATTGCTTATAATAACAATGGTCAAATTCTTTATCTTGGAATTGATAACAAATCTAGGTAAGTGACGTTTATAATCACTTCCATTCATAGGATAAAAACTTACCGTAACATTCCGAAACTAAGCCCCCCTTCCTTGCTGGCGAGCGGAACCCCATATCTCAGGAAATTTGGGACAGACAGACAGACGGACAGACAGACAGACTGAAAGACAGACAGACAGACAGATTGGCTGACTGATTGACTGACTGACTGACAGACAAAAACAGACAGACAGACAGACAGACAGACAGACAGACAGATAGACAGACAGACAGACAGAGTGAGTGAGTCACCTTTATTTTTATAACGGTAATTCCATAAGTTACAAAATAACTTTATTACAGACAAAAAGACATACTGACTGACTGACTGATTGACTGACTGACAAAAACAGACAGACAGACAGACAGACAGACAGAGTGAGTCACCTTTATTTTTAAAACGGTAATTCCATAAGTTACAAAATAACTTTATTACAGACAGACAGACAGACAGACAGATAGATAGACGGACCAGCAGGTTGGCTGGATAGAAATATTTCCTCTCAGTAACATGCAAATTATTTTATCTACAAGAATTAAGACAAACATTTTTACTTTGCCACTTAAGCTTAGTTTACACGAGCAATATTTATGTGACATTTTTTATTTGCTCGTGTAGATGAGAAAAAATGGCCAATTTTTATGCTACAAATATATTTGTTTACAAGCTAGCGTGTTAGCTTTTATGTGACAAATAAAAGTTGTCACATGCGAAAATTGTTCGTTTAGACGTTTTGTCACATAAAATGTGGCAAATATTGCGTCAGCATTTGTGGTCCCCCATCTCCCAAACTCACACTGGGCACTGTGTACGCGTATCTCCATGCGTATTTCTGCTGTCCAAAGTCATTACTGGCGCACTAAACTTTAGGATGCTGGCAATTAGTTGCTCTGTCATCTACACGATCAAATATATTTGTCACATAAAAATTGTCCGTGTGAAACCGGCTTTACGAACTTTATTCCAGTAAATAGTTCACCCCTGAAACCAAAACAAGAGCATTTCGTTTCTATGGAAACGAGGCAAAAATAATAACGTTCTTTCTGTTGACATCACTTACAGAACAAGGGGATTACCGTCTGCCCTTGGAACTAATACATGGAAGCTCTTATGCTTTGCGAGGACAACCAGCTATAATGACTATTATGTATTTGTGGACGGCAAGCTGGCAGTCACAGGAGGACCATTGAGCCAGAACGGAAAGGTTGGGGGTCCTGGAACAAAGTTCTATCTGGGGCAACTGTGGAGTAAAACGACTGGCACGTTTTCCCAACCAAATAGTTACGCAGGTTATATGAATGACGTCAATGTATGGAACGAGGTGTTTAGTGAGGTTAGAATTCGGCAACTGTGGCTGACCTGTGGCTGGGCAGATGGGAATGCTGTGGCATGGAGTGCGCTGAGGACCGCCGCTCCCAGTAATCTGGTCTCGCGTTCAAAGTTGAAATGTCCTGTGAGGCGAGGTACTAAAGCTAAGTCATACGTTTAGAGCGGTTTCAAATTGAGTGTTGTAAACCAAAACCAAAGTAATCACTCTGGCCAATCACAAAGAACACATACAATCCAGTAAACCAATCAAAACTCAAATTATATACATGTAGCCGACACGAACGCGGGAAAACGTGGGCGAGCGAGTCACGATTGGTTTTACTTGAAAGACTACTAATTGGCTGAGAAAGAGGTGCGAGAGTTTTAAACCAATCACAAAGTGAAGTCTAATGCAAAACCAATGCAAACGCGAATTACGTTCGACACTCAAGTGAAAATCGCTCTATGATTCTTATTATAAGCGACTCAAACACTCGAGGTCTTGACGCTTACAACATACCCCTTTCCCCTCCCCGCTTACAACTTCCACTGGTTATGGGCCACCGGTGTGCTAAGGGTTAATATATTCCGGTTTAACCCCCATTTACACCATACCACCCATGAATTAAGGAACGCTGTTGGTTTTTTTAACGTCTAACAAAAAGTGAAATAAAGCTGATAAACATTAACACAAAGCATCATCTCTTTAATTAATTGGCTGCATTGCATTCTGCACTTTCCTTTGAGTTTGTGTAAAAAAAAAACTTGTCAAAGGCGAATTCAATAGCAAAGCGCGCGAGTGACGTCACGGTTCAGACAAGACTCAGACAAACAACCCGAAATGGCGGACGATTTTCCTAAAACACTTTCTAAAGCAGCCGGCATTCCTGTAACTCTAACATAAAACGAAAAATTCGCCTAGATTTCTTCTATTTCTCTCAGAACACGCTGATGTTTTTGAGCCTCGTGGCGGTTATACGCATTTGCATTCTATTTTTAGACCGCGCGCGCTTCGCTATTGGTTGTGCTGGGAAACAGCAATAAAAATCCCATTCAAATGCGCGTGATTGACCCGCGTATGGCATAGGTGTCCAATTACAGGTATCTTATTTGAAGTTGCTCAAATTGGATACCTGTAATTGGACACCCACGTGACCGCGCGCCAATTACCCGACAAATAGGCGCGCGCAGAACTAATCAAAATCGAGAATTTCAGTTGTTTTAGGTAAAATCAATGGATTTATACCCCTTTCCCCCATCATGACCCTCTTTAAGCTCTCCCTACTTGTAAGTTCAACATCTCTATAAGCTCCACCAGTTATAAGTCCAAGGAAATCCCTTACAACATTGTATGAATGAACGAACGAACGAACGAACGAACGAACGAACGAATGAATAAATGAATGAAGCGTGTTAGGCCTCTAGCTAGTAATGCTAATAAAACCGAGTGAAATACATAAATAATGAAAAATAAATAAATAAAAATAGATTTCTAAGACCTTAAGTAAATTTTAAAATGAAATAGCCTAAGTTTGACTAGACTACGAGCAGTCCCTATTTTTTCGCAGAGTCCGTCGAGCTTGAAGCGAATTTTTTTTCGAAGAGTTCGTCGAGCTTATAGCGAAAAAAATTACGCGTGGGGGGAGGAGGCGGGGCAAGGCGAGAAGCGAAAAAAATAGGGACTACCCGCTAAGCCACAGTGTTTGAATTATGCGTTGCTCTCACAACGCAAAAATATGATTGGCTAACGCTTGGAGTGTTGACAGCAAGATGTCAATACGTTGTTAACACTTGCATGTCATATTGCGAAGCGATGGGAGCGGGAGCTTTTGAGCTCTCGAAATCGCTTCTTGAATCGTACTTTGTCGCTATAAAATTGCATCTCCGAAGAACATTTTTAATTCAGTGTATGAGCAGCAAGCCGCCAAAGTACGGAGCGAAAATAAGAGAGGAGAATTCAACCAAAAGTAGCTTTATTCCACAGAAATTCAAGGCTCGTAAACAAGACAAGGGCTGTTTTGCGCGAGCTTCGTAATTACAAGCCGGGAATAAACAAATTTAAACAAACAGAAGCGCTTTAAACACTTACATCAAGCTGCCTTTACATTAAGTAGCCCATAGAGGTGAATCAGTGTTAAAAAATAAACATTGCTGGAACTGTATAAATCGCCAGAGATAAAACTTTGCAGACGATTCATCAAAAAAGCTTTGAGTTTGATGCGTACGTGACAAACCCAACCAAGTGCAGCGGTGTCAATTGACAGTACGTCAAAATGCGGAAATGTTATTGGACACGGCAAATTAGATTTGAAATCGAAGCCAAAAATCACTCGGCCGTGAAAGGTCAAACGCTGTGGCTTTGCGGGTAGTCCCTATTTTTTTTCGCTTCTCGCCTTGCCCCGCCTCCTCCCCCCGCGCGTAATTTTTTCGCTATAAGCTCGACGAACTCTTCGAAAAAAAATTTCGCTTCAAGCTCGACGGACTCTGCGAAAAAATAGGGACTGCTCGTAGTCTAAAGTTTGACGAATTCCAATTCGATCGGGAATCCGAGGGCCACAGGTTTGTCAGTCGGAAAACTGTTACGTGCCACCCTCGTAAAATAAAGACGTTTATTTTTTATTTTCACAGAATCAAGCTGCCTGGAATATCTTACTCGTGGTTTCAAAGGCGAGGATTTCTTTTACATCGATGCTAACAAAATAGATGATCTGCCAGTTTACTGTACTACCATTAACGGTGGAGGGTGGATGGTAGCTTTGCGACGGAGCGACTCTGTGGTTAGCTTTGACCGGGTTAGCCAAGGCTACAAAGACGGTTTTGGCAGCTGTATGGATAATGTTAATGCAGGGGACACATGGCTAAATGACGGTTGTACTAGCGATTTGTGGCTGGGAAATAAATACTTTACACGTTTAACCACAGCGAAAGGTTCGCATCAACTGCTAGTCCGTCTCAAAGATCAAAACAACATAGAGGTACACGCTGTGTACAAACGATTTGCTATCAACGCTTTGAAACAGTACGCGCTCTATATCCAGGGCTACGCGGGAACCGCAGGGGACGCGCTACAAGTTCACCACGGAATGAATTTTACCGCCAGGAATGAGGACAATGACCTGGATCCGAATCAAAATTGCGCTGACAATGGGAGGGGAGGGTGGTGGTATAATGCCTGTGGGGACTCTCAGCTCAATGGAGTCTTTGGGTCTAATGGCGCCAATGGAATATTGTGGAACAAGTGGCTTGGAGCAGGACAACCACTGTTAGAAGCAACCATGATGATAAAGCCTAACAAAGGTAAGGGTGTAGAGACACTGACAGTTATCAAGGTCGATATGACGTATTCAGGGTCGTAACCAGGTATATGGGATCAGGGATCACAGCCTCGGGATCGGGATCATGGACTCGGGATCCCGGATCACAAGTTATGGCATGTCATGGGATCCGGATCGGCCAATCAGATGGGATCAGAATGGAATCAGGGATCAAATGTTGCCACATTTTGGGGATCAGGAATCAAAATTTAGAGCTAAAATTTGGGATCAGCGATGAAAAATATACCTGGTTATGACCCTGACGGATTGGTTGAAGACAAGATTGCAACACACTAGGGGTCATGTTGCGCGGTTATGCGTCAGCAACATGTACCAGTAAGAAAATCGTGTACTGTTCACACGAAGGGTCTTTACATTCCCGAAAAAATTTCCAAAAAATTCGTGTTGCACTAGCTGATAATTACTAGCACAGACGAGGAGACGTATTCATATTATGATTTGTTCCTAATACATGTTGCTGTGAGATGTCCCTTCGTGTGTTGGCGCCTTTAAACCTTCGAGAAATCAAAATCTAGGCGCAACATTCTACGGTGCTCAAAATGGGCCTCAGTTTGACATTAAAATAATCATAGACTGAGAGCTCGTTCGCCCTAATAACGACGTCACCTTTTGCGAACATTGCGCTTGTCCCTTGTTTACATGTTGCATTAGAGGCTTGCAAACAACTTGACGTCAGTGAAGCATGTTTTGACTACACAGCTTGAGAACAGAGACTTCATACAGATTTTGCTGAGTAGGATTAAAAGATTTATCTCTTTCTCCCACATTCCGAAATTAAAATTATTCACAGAACGTGTAAAACACCAGTTGATATACAAAGATGTAACGGTTAGCGGACAGAGGCTTTTGCAGACCGTTATTCCTTAACTGGCCGTTGGCCGCGCAGGTTCTTCAAGGTGCCCCATCTACTGGGATTCTTGTAGAGGTTAGACTACGAGCTAAGACTGTGAGTAGTCCCGCATCTTTATGAGGGTATATCGAAATTGGCGAGCACGCGCGCGCGGTAAAATACCCTCTCGCGAGGAAACGTGACGCGCAGGACTCATTTGTCTCGAGCAGGAGAATAATTGCGCGCTTGGAGAAACGTGTCTGGTTTACTTATTTCTATCCGCTGTTTATTTTTTTTTCAAGAACGAGACTGGGACTATAGCCTGTATTTTGAAACCGCCGGTTTATCAAGATACGTTGGTCCCTTGACTGTCACGGATTTTCTTGAAGTGACTGTCTGTTGGTGGATGATCCCACATGGTACTCCAATGGCAGTGTTCTCATTAGCCAATTCACAAGCTAACGACGCATTAACCTTTCTACAGAACTCGGGCCTTTCACAAAAGCTCATTGTCAACGGACAACCGTCGAGGTAAGGGAGCATTTGTAAGATAGTTGACTGCACATGGCTCACTTAAACGAGGTTACACACGGATTGTGCATCCTAAAACGTGTATCCTTAATTTCTAGTGCAGAATGCATTTTTGTGATCGATGGTTAGCGTTAGTCGTCCGCTAATCTGCTAACCACTAAAGCGCTATGGTGTAAACTTTTATATTCGATTAATTAATTAATATCAATCCGTCTTCCGACAAACTCCTTCTCAATCCATCTATCCTTGTTCCTATTCTTGTTCCTTTTTGGTTTATTATTAATACCTTTGCTGTTTCCACCCAAGTCAACTGTTAGTTAAAGGTTTCTCGCAATGTAAAAGTAATTTTGTTCATCGAAGAAGTGGAATCGAAGTGCAAAATGTTTATCGTGGCAATTGTTTGCGGGTCGGTCCGCCGAGTAAGTTTTAGAAATGAAAAACATCCAAAGTTTTCACTGACTAATCATGTCCTTCTCAACATTCTCGCACACTCAATACGAACAAAAGTCTTTTATACATTCAGATACTATTGAGTTGGGTGAGGGGAGGGGAGAGGAGGGGCGTGGTGGCTGAAACGGTTAGCGCACCGCACTTTTTCTGTTTCCAGCGAACCCCCCCACCCCCCCCCCCCCCACCCCCGAATATCTGTTTAATGTTACTGGGTAAGACACTTTACTGTCACAGTGCCCAGGAGTATACATCGGTACAGGCAAACTGTTAGGATCTGACCTGTCAAAATATGGACGTATAACCTATGATAGTCTAGCATCTTATCCAACGGAAGTAGTTGTGCCCTTAATCGAGTTCAAGCTTCAGTTCCTTAATGGATAATCGGGCTAAATGCAAGCGGGCTGGGTCAGTTTCTCCCACGTTCAAAGTTTACTCTAAGATAAGATAAGATAAGATAAGATAAGATAAGATAAGATAACTTTATTTATACACGGTTTTTCCATCAGTCAATTAAGTTACTGAACTATCTACCTATCTAACTAACTACAAAAATTTAATAACAACAAATTCAAATAACAAAAAAAGAAAGAAAAGTCTGCTTTTCATGGAGGTTATTTACTCTGTGTTTATACAGGGTCTCTTAGCTATGCAGCTTAAAGAATGTCCAAATAACTTGAAGGGGTAGTGTCACGAGATTTAGTGCTACTTGAAAATCCAGTGAAGGTGTTGGTATTAGTTGCAAATCTACTTATAATGGCCTGGCCTTGCTAAAACGTACTGTACTAGTCATAAAAATTGTTAAAAAGTGACGTGGCTAGGAAGAAAAAAGGCCTAAAACTTGAAAAACTCGGGCCGACGTTTTCAAGTTTGACAGTGTTACTAGTGAGAAAATCACATAAAATCCATTGAATACGGATTATTAACATCTTGGAGAATGAATTTATCCCTTTCTTTTATTTTTATCGGTTATTTTTGTTGACCAGCGAGTGTACCCTAACAGTTCTAGCATAGTTTACACTAAAAACTTAGAAGACTTCTCGAGACACTGTCCCTTTATGGCCATTTAGTCAGCCTTTCATTGCAATTTGCATCTTATGAACTACATCCATGGCTCTTCTTTCAGCTTAGTGAATGGAAAAGATCTTAGTGATTTGTTGTGGCATCACGTGTGTACCACATGGCGAAGCACGGACGGACGATGGAGTGTCCACGTGGACGGCAGCAGGCGAGGAGAAGATTTTAACCTTGCCAAGGGCGCCCACATCAAACCGGGGACTTTGTACATCGGACAGTTTCAGAATTCGTTACACAACTTTCAGCCAGGGAGATCTTTTTCTGGATATCTAAGTCATTTTAATATGTGGAATATTGAGATGTCTGACGAAAAAATCCAACGAATGTCGTTGGGTTGTGGAGCGGAAGTCGGGAATTTGATTCCATGGCCGGAAGTGAAGTGGTGGGTGAATAGGGTAGCCGTTGAAGAACCGTCCTCCTGTACCGCTAGAGGTTTGTAAATTTCTCTTAGGGCCTGTTTACATGATTCCGGAGTTGACTTTCATTACGGAACGAGTTCATTCCATCCAAATATATACCTTATTGTTAGTTATTTTCGCGGAACTTAATTTTCGCGACTTTCGCGATGAAAAAATCGCGACATTGAAGACCCGCGAAAAAAAAGGTTCTCGCGAAAAATAACGACGCGAACTTTAATACCCTTCAATATAATTAGTTAAAATTAATCACCGTTACAGTCGGTTTACTACATAATTATCTTGGCACAGTCCCCAAACACAGTTCAAACTAGTTCTACTTTGTTAAAAATCAAAGATCTCTTCGAGATATCGACTTTTTATGCATGAAATTAGTATGAGTAGAAGGTTTATCCTGGGCATTGTTGTTCGAACATATCATGGAAGAATTCAAACGTCTTTCAGTTCAAGCATTTTTTTTATTTTCGCGGAGGAAATGCTGTATTTGTCAGTCGCGACGGCTGGGTGCTTTGCGACTCATATACTTTGGCTTGGTTAAAAATGGTAAACTTTGACGTTTGCCTTTCATCGAAATAGTTGTTTCCTTTCGAGTTAGAAAGATTTCTACTCGGCTTAATGCAGGGTTCCCGTCACGACAGAGTTATCTTTTGTTTCGTTACGCAATCTTAACCCCACATTGAGAAGTAAATTTTCGTTTGGATATTACCAAAAGCCGCTTCTCCTCGCGTTATTCTTTACCTTACGGCTACACATGCCATTTCTAACGACTACATTTCCAGTAAAACAGTTGCTGTTTATTTTTCTAATGGCGATGCATTAACTTCTGAACAGAAGCAAAAATGTTTGGCGTTTACTGCTTCCACCGGAAGTAATTTCACAACAGGCTACAAAAGCACTTGTAAATATCACTTAACACATTTAATGATGTTGCAATTCTAAATTGTGCAACTCAGCAGAAATAATCAATTGTCACGAAATGAGTTCCCTTTGGTTAAGGAGGCTCGATGTAGTTTTTTTAGCCGAAAGGTAGTTGTTTTGAAAATTAAAATTATCTAGGAAGCCAATGTTCGATTTTTGCCAAAATACACCATAATGATCAAATATGACCAAATTTTAATTTTTCACCCGTCACTTTATCACAAAGGTTACCATAGCAACCATTGACGTTTTCTTTTGTTCTCAAACAGGCTTGAATTTCTCGAAATCTAGATTGACTCTTGGTATTCATTTTTTGATATGTTCAAGTATAGTAGATTTACTACCTGTACACACAATTTTAGGAAAATCTGTAAGAGCGTTTTAGAGTAAATCAAGAATGAAGTTTTTGGTATTTTCTTATAATTTCTTACAATCGGCAGTCGATATATTTTAACAAATAAAAGCAAAAAGTCTTTCGCTTTTAGTTAATGGTCTTTGATGGTGTAAGTATTTATATTTCAGTGAGAGTAACTGTGCTCAAATAATACGAAACAATCTTAAAGCGCCTACTTTATATTAAAACGGTGTTTTTCTGAAAATTTCATTTTTGATTTACTTGAAAACGCTCTTACAGATTTTTCTAAAATTTCGTCAACAGTTAGTCAATGTACTAAACTTTAACATATCAAAAAATAAACACCAAGAGTCAATCTAGGTTTCGAGAAAATCAAGCTTGTTTGAGAACAAAAGAAAACGTCAATCGTTGCTATGGTAACCGTTGTGACTAAGTGACTGGTAAAAAATTAAAATTTGGTCATATTTGATCATTATAGTGTATTTTGGCAAAAATCGAACATTGGCTTCCTAGGTAATTTTAATTTTCAAAACAACCACCCTTCGGCTAAAAAAACTACATCGAGCCTCCTTAACTATTAGCAACGTTTTAGTGTGTGAAAGACTCGTTCCAGTACAAATTTGCGTTGTTAATCGTTTTAGGTTAAATTAATATTAGCGCCTAAAGACTTGTACCGGTACAAATTGCGTTCTTAATCGTTTTAAACTTCGCTGCCTTCGAGCGCTGAACCCCTTACATTCTTAATTGGTTATGTGACGTAAGATTTGGGCTACTCACGTTTTGGATTGTTATATAACGTTTGTAAATTTGACAAGTCACGTTTTTTCTACAAGAACGGAAGTGCTGAAGCACAACTATAGAGTGACACTTTACAAGTCACGCGCTTTGATCACCCACAGCGGAAAGTATTCCCTTGAGAAATTAAAACAGTCCCTTGAGAGTTAACAAGAATGTGGTTCCTTCCGGTTCCAGATTTATACCCCACATAACTGCTTATCTCCTTCTTTTTGCTTGTAAACAAGCAAAAAAAGTCGAAAAAAGGAACATGTCAAATTGGTTTAAGTTTCGTTTTGTTATATGGTTTTGTTCAGTGTCATAGACACTGGAAACTATTGCTGTGGAAAATTATATTCAGTTGTGTCAATTTTGAGACTGTTCGTTAATGCAGGCCACTATTTTGACAATTTTCGCGAAATTTAGTTCCTTTGAATGTATATTTTGGCCAAATCGCGAAATTTAAGTCCCGAGAAATTTTCCCATTCACTTAATCTGTTAACATGATACCGAGACGGAAGTCAAGTCATTCCGGAATGAGTTCATTCCGGTTTTCGTTCCGGAATGAAATTTTCGTTCTGGAATGACATTTCATTCTGGTATCATGTAAACAAAAAAATATTTTCGTTCCGAGATGAAACAGCATCTCATGAAACCGCGTACGGGGGCCACAGTTTGAACCCAGAGCGAAAAAACGTAATAGCATTTACTGTTTAGCTCAGAGAAGTAGCCCTATGGTCAAATTGCTCGTTAAAATTGCAGAAATGGCCATTAAAGGGCACAATAACATGTTTGCGCGAAACATGCGCCATCTTTTTTTTATCTCGCGCGAGAACCGCGCACGTGAAAACGCCTTAGGTTGAGCCGGTCGACTCTGTCATGTGAATGCAGAACGAAGTTCATTCTGGAACGAACCTCGTCAAAGTCATTCCGGAATCATGTAAACAGGCCCTTACTCTCTTTCCACATAATGTGTTTTCGTCGATGCGTTTTTGGCCCGTCGTCCACACCAATAGGGCGATCTTTGATGACATCATTGTTTACATATTCCCTTATTAGCATGCTATATACAAAGTGACTCCAGATATTTAAAGAGCTCGTGAAACTTAATTATAGCGAAAGTTAATCGTACCAGAATTGATATTTTTGTAGCTCGATCAGAAAGTGAAGCGCTTATACTAACGAGGCAAATATTTTAAACAAGGATTCCCCTATACGAAAGAAAACGCTCACGTTTTTTATAATAAAATTTGAAAAATGCTGTTCCGAGTAGCGACATTCAAGAACGGAGCCCTATCGTATAAGTGTGCAAGGCGAAAACGGAGGCTTTCGAAAACGCCGCCTTTTCAATTGTCGGTGTGGATGGTGAGCGATAACTCATCTATGAGACCGCATTACCGAAAACGTATTAGTGTGGACGAGTTCTTAAAACAACAAACTTTAATGCTATGCGCAATGCTTTAGTATATATCAGGGTCGGCCAGGGGGTAAGTGGTATACCAATATGCCTGAAAACATGCAGTCAGTATACCCAACATTTCCCCTCAAAATCATGCCAAATACCTAAATTTGGAAAAACACAGTATACTTTATACCCATACAAAGCCCAATTTTAGCGTAAAAATACTGTATACCCAATATTAAATCCCTCTGTATACCGTATACCTAAAAACCCTGGCCGACCCTGATATATTTACTATTGGGCAAGACACTTGGTTTGGCACTTAGGCAAGCCATACCCATATTGATCCTCCCACCCACGCAGGGGTACCAGTGATTACTGAAAAGCCGTAAGGGGTCTCTGGCAAAATGCCAAGAGGAAGGGGATGGGGGAAGCCTGCGATGGACTAGATGCTATCCAGGGAAGTTAAGATAACGTTTTTTTCCTTAAAAAAAAAACATTCATTACGGTTAATTCAAAAATTGGAG
The DNA here is from genome assembly GCF_052425735.1 of Oculina patagonica. Taxonomy (NCBI): domain Eukaryota; kingdom Metazoa; phylum Cnidaria; class Anthozoa; order Scleractinia; family Oculinidae; genus Oculina; species Oculina patagonica. Next base: position 16,366,059 of record NC_135768.1, on the reverse strand, counting down.
AACAAATTAATGCCATTCTGTTGTTGTTCAAAGGTCATTTTGTTGATCAGCAAGTTCACCCTCATAATTCTAGCATAGTTACACAAAAACTTAAAAAACTTCTCGCAACACTATCCCTTTAAGATAATAAACTTCAAATCAACTTTGTGTATTGTCCTTTTCTATTTACAGAAAAGCATCGTCTTGACTTCTCAAGCTTGTCCTCAGACAATAGTTTCTCTGAATTGTTGTCAACACGCAAAGTATTCGTAGAAGATAACGTTGGTGTAGATGCTAGCATGAAGGTGCTAAGTATACAGGGAAATGCTAAAATAAAGTTTACTACCACGCGAGATGACTGCCTGAACGAACCCAGTGTTTGCCCTGGCGGGTTCACTGTGAGCTTTTGGTTGAAACACGAACGTAAGTTGGTTGAACAATAAACTAACGTTAAAGGGACACTGTCACGAGCTTCACTTCAAAAATTTAAGAGCCCAAAGATGTATAGAAATCTACGAATAGTGGTCAAGTTTTGTTCAAAGTTACTATGCCAGTACAGTGTACTGAAGCAATAAACTAGTGATATTTATGTGATGCCAGCAGGAACTTTTGACCTCAACTTGAAAAAGTCAGGCTGATGTTTTCAAGTTCTGCTCTTGTGGCCTGGAGAACAACTAAAACACTTACAACGGCTCCCATTTTCCTTCAACACAATTTGCTTTATATCTTCACCTTGATGTTCTTAATGCATTTCGTGTACGAGCAAGAGAACTTTGCCAATTTTAGCACTTTTTACTGAAAAGCAGAAAAATCCCAGTGACGGTATCCCTTTAAAGGCAATCTGTAGGAATTTCGCTAACTTGGCTCTCCAGTTTTGGGTTTTATTGCACACTTGCAAATGGTTTTAGCTCTAAGGAGGACTTAAATTTTGTTAGGACGTGGAAAGGTCAGCTTAATTTTTAAAGCAATCTGCCAAATATTTAGTGATCTTTGGGCAAACTATGAATGCCGTAAGCTCTAAAACCTCGTTGACATTTATCTGAAATTATAACACCCCCACACCGACAACGGATCTTTCAAATTGCGTTGAATCTGTCAGATATATTATTATAAAATTTTAATAACTCCCCCCTAGATCAAGATGTTCCTCAAAGTTTGTAACCACCCCTTTTAATGATTGTGAAACTTCTCAACACCCCATATTTTCAGCTCTCTCCCCCCGCCAGGGTCTTGGTAGATGAAAGCTACATATCGTTTTTACAAATTGGGTTGAAAATTCAAAAAATGGACGAAACAATGTCTTTTTGTTCACAGTACTTCTCTATATCTGTTACATGTACATGATGTACTAAAGCCTCACTAGCTAATAGACATTTCAATTTTATGTCACCTCTTTCGATTCACGCAGCCAAGTTTATTTCTCACATTCTGGGTGGAAGTTCTACTCGTCACCAGACTCTTAGCAACTGGCTCTCGCAAGTGACGCCTAACGAATCTCGTTGGACTCGATGCTACCGCGCTGTGGACGATGGCTGGTCAGCGACCACGTTTCACACGAACTGTGACAATCGAGGACCTACTGTAACGCTTGTTAAGACTGGGGATTACATTTTCGGTGGATTCTTAGATCAATCTTGGGGAGGTAAGTGTTAAGAAACTGTCTAACGAGATTAAAGGTCAAATGAACAGAAATTTCAATTTTTTTATTTTTTGTTCATGTGTATATTAAGAGCCAAATAAACATATCCCGAAGTTTCAAAGTAATCGGACATAGCATGGCAGAGATATTGCAAGTTGTAGAATGCTTTTTTTAGGCCTTCATAATCGTAGAGTGCTCGGAAAATTGTCGAAAAATTGTCGGAAATAAAAACTTGTGACGTCATAATTGGTGTTTTTGAAGACGACCGCAGACCAATTCCGCATTTAAATGGATTATGTCATGGATTTTACCAGATTTTTGAACAGCCAAAATTTATATTTGTGTCATAGGAAACCTAAAAATAATAGTCCATTTTTATTCAAAATTGCTATATTAGAGTACTGAAACTGTAAACGAGCATCTTTGGCTGCGGATGGCTCGGATGGAAACGGATTGCAACTTGAAAAAGTAAGGCTTAATTTTTCAACTTGTTTCCGCGCGTCTTCAAAAAAAAAGTCGATATTTATAGCCGAAGCTAAAATAAGGTTCTATCTTCCTTTAGATGTTCAAAGATAATGTTTTTATGGGTTAAGTTGCCTACCACTAATTTCTGAACAGTTTACACCAAAAATCTGCGAAATCCCCGTGACATAGCTCCTTTAATGTATTTTTTTTGGCGAACACCGCAAAACGCTGCGTCCCGGCCGTTATCCTGGAAGAGAGTTAATGTTATTTACAGCGTTTGCTAGACTTTCGGAAAAAAAAGACCCATTATTTTATCGCATTAAATTTCTCATTAGATTTCTAGCAAATTTTGTAATGGATTTTTAAGCTGCTACACAAGAAAGGAGCGAAACGGTTACAGTCAAAATAGTCAGCGCGTGCCTCCTATTATTCCAGAATAGTTTTGATTAACGGCGAACGGATTGCATTATTTGTTTCAAAAATTCAAATTCAATTTGAATATTGGAAATCATCCAACCGTAAACACGTGAACACGTGAACCTGTCAAATATTAACCAATCAAATTCGATAATTTTTGACAGGTTCACGTGTTCACGTGTTTACGGTTGAATGATTTCGAATATTCAAATTGAATTTGAATTTTTGAAACGAAAAATGCAATCCGTTCGCCGTTAATCAAAACTATTCTGGAGTACTAGGCGGCACGCACTGACTATTTTGACTGTAAAACGAAACTGACTTCATTTCCTACGACTTAGCACAAGTCTCTAAAAAAGCGTAGCATCTAAGCCTTGATTTAATTTTACTTTATTACTACTCTTTTTATTTCTCTTCGATCCAGGGGAGAGAAACTTGACAAGCTCTTCAGCCTTTCTGTTCAGTCTTCAAAACCCGGAATACCCAGAACCAATTAAGCTAGACATAAACACCTCATATATAAACACCAGCGGACAAGCAGCAAGAAGTGACCTCTTCCGAGGCCCAGTGTTCGGCGATGGAGATCTGTTCATAAACGATTCGGCAAATGAAGGCATCTATTCATACAGCAATCCTGGGCATGTGTACCAGTTACCAGACGGGATTGAACCATATACCGCAGCCGCAGACAATCTTTTGGCGGGAAGTGCTTATTTTATCCCGGATGATATAGAGGTGTTTGCGTACGAAGGTGAGTTGTACAACACACAACGGTCAAACGCCACGCGTGTGCGCAATTCCCGCCAAAACTACTCCAAACTTCTCCATACAAAGTATTAAATTTTCCGATATCTATCGCTTTAAAGCTAAAAGTTTACGTTGTCCCTGGAAATATAACGTTTATACGCCGCTTACCGATTGGAAATTTGATAATTGATCTCCACTGAGTTTCCCAGCTTGAAATTTTCTTTCACCGTTTGCGCACTTTTGAGTCAAAATCTTAGAAAAGTTCGAGGCGCCGAAAACCGGAGGTCACGTCATTTTTGCGTTTGACCACTGGGAAGTGTTACAATGGGTGGCGAAAAGTCAAGCATGTTACTTGTCACGTGATGATTTCATTGTGTTCACGTGTTTAGTTTTTTCTCCGCTTGCGAGTCTTACGAGTTTCGACCTAAAAGTTCCACAGTGATGACGTAGTTCTGCAGAGATCCGTGTGGCGTCTCTGATTGGCTGATGCTAGGATTTAAATTTTCGCGCGTACGTGGCAACCAATCGAAGACAGAGAACTCTGTTGCAGCACTTGCTTTCTCGCTTGTAAAGAATTGAGTCCGAAAGGAGAGACGTGTTTACTAAGGTCATAATAAAAGTCTTAAAACTTCTCGCTGGCTTGACCGAGGAAAGCTGAGCTTGTTCTATAGGAGCACTGTCTTAAAGCCTTTTTATTACTTTCAAAGTGAAGGAAACCTCAAAATAATAGTTTTCTAACGCAAAAAAATCCAAACAAACAAAGGAGTTATAAAAACGCGATAATGCACAAGGATTGTTTTGACTAACGAAATTGAGACGAATTATCAACGACAAAGTTGCCAGTTTTTTCAAAAGGCATTGTTCATGACATAGCTCCTTTAAATCGATGCCGAATGTTTTAAAATCAAGTACAAAATGCAAAATGCACTATTTCGGTAGATTGACGAAGAATACTCAAAGGCTTTCAAACATTGACGAATATCACTCGAGTTCTTCCGATGATGACCGAATATTATCCGAAACCTTTAACCTGTATCCTCTCTTGATGTTATTTCATGCAGCTTCTTATTATTTTTCTATTGTAGTGCCTCATTTTCCAGTAAATATCAGTGGCTTAGTTGATGATGGCGACAGTGGAGGTAAACATAATTTATTAAAGGATATTAAAAAATTACATTCAGGGCTGCTTTGTTTCGAAATCGAGGGTGGAAGGCATAAAGCGAAAGGAAAAAAAAAGGGACGGTTATGACTAAGAATTTTGCTGTTTTCAGTGATATGCGAACCCTGAAATTTAAAATTCAACTAACGATTGCGTTTTTCACTGCCGTCAATCATAATTATGGCGAGAGCCAACGAACCATGAAAAACAGAAACAAACAAAATGCATCGATAGCTACCAATCAAAGCTGACAGACGTGACTTTTTGACCGGGTTGAAGTGAAATTCATTTGCCCGAGAGGTCCGCTAAGATGATTGACGGCAGCAAAAATCCTAAACTGTTTGTTGAGGATTAAATTTCAGAGTTCAAATATCACTGAAAACTGCAATAAGACGGATTAGGATTAAGATTTTAATGACAGTTAGGTACGTACACACTTGAGAAAATTGGCCATATTTGCGCCCTCCTTAATCTAACTCAATTACTTTCTTAAGAAAGATGTATGAAAATGTGAATCTTGAGCGTTACTAACTTACAGCACAATCAAATTCTCTTGTAGCAACTTGGGGTTCATCGCTTGACGGTAAAGAAAGTTGGTTACAGGTAAAATGGCAATTTGTTATTGAGGCATCTTAGAGCAGTTTTCAATTGAGTGTCGTAAAACCAAAACCATAGTAATTACTCTGGCCAATCATAAAGGCCACAGACAATCCAGTGAACCAATCAAAGCTCGAAGCAAATACATGTAGCCGACACGAAGCGCGGGAAAACGTGCGCGAGCGAGTCACGATTGGTTTTGGTTTTAGTTCTGATTGGCTGAGAAAGTGGCGCGAGATTTTTAAGCCAATCACTAAGCGTAGCAATGCAAAACCAAAGCAAACGCAATTTACTTTCAACACTCAAGTGAAAACCGCTCTAAGCGCAATAATCTTTTATCCCCCCCCCCCGCCTTCCTTCACCACCGCTCCTCGCAGGAAGAAGTCGGTAAAGTGAAGACATTCTTTTCGCAATTAAATAATTAATTTTAATACAGAGACTGGACGGCAAAGATAAAATATGTGCTTTAAACCAATCAGCGCATAAATATAAATATGGTCGTCCAATCAGAAATAAGGCCAGCGCCAGGCTTACGCGATTTTCCCGCAATTTTCAACCCACTTGATTTGTTTTTGCTTTTAACTCGTACTGGTTTAGTAGGTTGCTTGAACAAAGTCAATGATTCTGTGATTATTTTGCCTTTTAAAAAAAACTTACCATGCTGACATACTAAGGGACATGTGACAAGGATAAAAATCACAACATGAACATGTAGCAGAGACATATTGCAGTGACACGTATCAGCACATACGAGGTGCTATAACATCCCCCCGTGTGTGTACTTGATGTAATTTTGTGCCTGCTTTATGTCTCTTCGTTTTTCAATTTTTCTCTCAATTTTACCTCAGATATTTTTTGGGCATAATTATTCTTTCTTTTTTTCTTTTTTTTTCTTGTTTTTTTTTTTTATAAGGTGGACCTGGGCCAGATTGGTCCAGTTGGATTCGTGTCGACCATGTTTAGGCTCAACGCCTCACTGTCATATTACCTGGCTTACAGTGTTGATAACTCAAGCTGGAATGATTACAAGGAAGGCGGATTCAGAAAGGTAATAATTAGATTTAGCCAAGGCTTAAAGCGAAGCTTCAGAAATACATTTTTTTGCCTGTTCTTAATAGTTTTGAAAATACTTCTATTGAAAATACTGTCAATAGCCAAAATAAATTGTCAACTCTAATCGCAGAAATTCCGCTGCCAATATCATGTCATTAGCCGTTAGCAGAAACCTATGAGCTCTTAAACTGAGCCCACGATATGGTCATGTGATACTTGTCAGCGGATACCTTGTTTTGACATCTGTCAATTGACCATGCCCAATATCAAATGTATAAGCCGGTGTAAACGTTAACGGACGTTGGAAAAAGAGATGACATTTACCTCCCCTATTAGGGTAGCCTTGGGACTCCCCTACCCCTCCCTCTGAGTATTTACGGCGGGCGCGCGGGCGGGCGCTTATCAATACCAAAATTTCTCAGCTCGATGGGTATATCAATTTCTCTTAACTATGGATTCTCCGCTATTGTTGGTTGTGAGCTTCACCATACCGCATGCTCAAGATGATTTGTTTAGGAACTGAGCAATACTTATCTGAAGCGGTAATTGGGAAATACGGATTAAAATAGACCATTTCCAAGTTACACTTTGCCTCTGACTCAAAACGAGCCTACGTGCGGAACAATTCAAATGAAAATGAGTTTGATCTGCATGATGAGGATAGACCTGTAGGTGAGACTTATTTTCATTTGAATGGTTTTTATACGTAGACTCATTCTGAAACAGAGGCAAAGGGTAACTCGGAAATGGCCAATTAAGCCGCACCTGCAAAAATTAATTTCACCCCTCCCTTCTCCCACCAACTGATCATATTAATGTCAACCACACCCCACCCCCGCCCGCCTCTCCCCAAATGGTTCCCTCAAACCCAATTTACATTCCCAAACACAAACATTGCATGCGAACTCTCCATCGGAATCACATGACTCTGATTCTGACGTCCTATCGTCTTCGCACGAGTTATGAAATTCAAAACATAATGAGCTAAATTTGAATGTTAGAAGTTTATTATGTTTGTAAATGCAATTGTTAAATATAAGATTTACTCTAAGGGACTTTAAAAGTGAAATAAATTTGTTCAATAGACCCACTCAAATAAACTCCGACGAAGGAAGTTGGCCTGCAGCAATTCATTTGAAATATTTTGTCGCCGAAAGCCGCATAGGTCATATCGAGTGACGATATCGTATCTCGGAAACGAGTTGGGTGACCCCACTTTATTTTTACATTTCTGACATGAGTAACTCGTAAACTGGCAGTGGTAAAAGGTTAAGAAAAATCTCAATGTTAGAAGATTTTCGCGCGAACGTCATTACATCTAGCCTGCGAATACAGCCGCCTCTCATCACTTCCGCTAAATCGACCTAATGCTGCCAATTAGCTTTAGACCATTCTGTTTAATTATGATACCACGTGGGCTATCCTGCAATGGCATCTGTCTTTTACATTAAATAACATCTTTTATATAAAACTGTAGTGCCAATAAAGAAGTATCATTTTAATATATAACAGAGGAATTCATTTCCAACTGCATGGCAGATAGGAAAATATTAAATAATCAGCCAGTTCAGAGATCAGAACACCCATACTTGAATTCTAATTAACAATTAGACCACGAGCCTAGCTTTTCTATGAGCGAATAGTCAAATTGTCCTTTATATTGGCCCCTTAAGCAAAGAAGATGGAGGTGGCTTGGGCATGTTATCAGGAAAGGCCGAGATAGCATAACACGGTAAGGTGTTAAGGTGGACACCGGATAGTGGAAGAAGGAAGAAAGGACGTCCACAAGAGACTTGGAGGAGGACGATCGAGGCAGAAATGAAAACAGCAGGGAAGACGTGGAAAGAACTTGAGAAGGCAGCCATGGAAAGGGAGCAATGGAAATCTCTGGTCTCAGCCTTATGTGCCTCCTAGGCGCGAAGAGGATTATTACGGTGGCCCACAACTGTCACGGCAAAAGAAAAAACCTCGCGGCAAAAAGAAAAGCCTCACGGCAAAAAGAAAAACCTCACGGCAAAAAGAAACACCTCACGGCAAAAAGAAAAAACCTCGCGGCAAAAAGAAAAACCTCACGGCAAAAAGAAAAACCTCGCGGCAAAAAGAAAAACCTCACGGCAAAAAGAAAAACTTCGCGGCAAAAAGAATATTAACCTCACGGCAAAAAGAAATTTCACGGCAAAAAGAAAAACCTCGCGGCGAAAAGAAAAGCCTCACGGCAAAAAGAAAAACCTCGCGGCGAAAAGAAAAGCCTCACGGCAAAAAGAAAAATAGGTCCGCACTGCGTACATGTATCTAGTGCTAAGCTTTATTGGGCTTTGTGCATTACTGTATTGCTCGGTCACGGTAGTGCATTTATTAGGATTTTGTCGGCATAGACTATAGGTGTAGAGGAAGGGTCAAACTATCAAGCTTCAACAGTGTAGCGAAGGAATATTGGTAGAAGTTATAAACAGGTGCAAGGTGATCCAGGAAAGCCATCTGCAGTAGACGTTGCATAATAGCTAGAGTCGCCTCATAGAAGCGGTCGGACGTTTTCCGACCGCTGGTCAAGGGGAACGTGGACTCTGGGTACGAGATTGGACACGACGTGATGCCATCGGGACAACGGCCTGAGCACGCGTAACATGCCTCCTCTGTGAAAATTTACTTCTGGCGGCGTCTTACAGCCGTCGCGTCTCGGATCTTAACAGAGCAACGCGCGCGCGGTTGTGGTCTAAATAGAAAACAATGGGAGAACCAATCAGATCCGCCAATTTTAAACATACATTGCTGAGTTTCTACTAATAGCTGTTCTACCACTTTTAGACAGCGCTTACAGCAGACAACAATGGTACATTTATTATATGCAACACAACAACAATCTAATATGTTACAGTGAAGGTCAGCCAACCTTTTGAAATTTCATTGTCAAAACATCCAGTCGTAGCGCTAATCGGCTCGGTTTTCTCGGAATCTGAAATAAAATCTTCTGGTGGTTGTCTCTTTACTAGAGCTGCAGTTAGCGACGGCACGCGATCGCGGGAAATGTTCCTTTCGAGCGGGACTATTTAGAATTCGCAACACGATAACATAAATCTTAGCTAGCAGATTCCATCAACGCTCCATAATCAAGCTTTTAAGATTTGGAGCTGCTGAACTACCTAAGCAGGTCAAACTCTCAACAGCTCAGTGAAAACTATAATGACGTCTGGTTGGTCACAAGCAGACAGTTGTGACGTTACATGTAATTAATTCCGTTTTCTCAGAAACAGCTAAAATATCCTGAGGCATTTAAATTTCGCAAAGCTTTTCAGAGTGACGCATCGCAATGGAGTCTCTTTTGAAAAACCTCAAGCAACATCTTACTTGCTCGATTTGTCTCGATATCTACAACGAGCCCAAAACTATATCATATCATCACACATTTTGCTGTGAGTGTCTGTCAAATCATGCAAGAGCGAGCCACAGACAAGGAAAGTTTCTATGTCCGGAATGCGAAGCTCTAATCGATTTACCTGAAGAAAATCGCTTCAAAAGTTTGCCGAGCAGTTTTTTCCACAACAGTTTGTTGAGCCTCCTTGCCGTTCGACGAAGCGGCGATGGGAGTCACATTACTTGTTCCCTGATGTCGAAGGAACAACTCCCATATCAAATTTACCGCGGCTTCTTTAGCGGACTTGAAATTAGGTTTCATTGATACCACTGAACAGAAGGCAGACGCAAATCGATCAAAGCTGGAAGGACTGGATCAAATTCTTCAGGCTGGTGTAGAAGCAGAGTTTACGTTATGCCCCAAAACATCTGAAGGGGAGCTGAGTAACCAGGCTGATCTTAAAGATCGAGTTGAAGTTCTAATTGAACCCCAAAAAGATATAACAGATGTGATGGTTAGCGATAAAGAAGACGGTAATCTTCAGCTGAAATTTACTCCGAAAGCACTTGGTGCCTACAGCATTGAAGTGAAGATCAATGGCGATAAACTTCCGACCTGTCCTTTTACTATGCAGGTGAAAGAACGTGAACTTGTTGTAGTCGGTGAGGTGGACTTAAAATCCCTTGAAGGAAACCAGCCCCAGGGGTTACATGGGATCGCTGTTAATACGGACGGCAAGATGGTGGTTATAGATAGCAATAGACACTGTGTTCATGTACTCGATGAAAAAGGCAACCGTTTGAGTAAATTTGGCAACAAAGGATCAAATTCTGGACAATTTAAGTCCCCAGCTGGCGTTGCGTTTTTAAACGATAACGAGATTCTGGTTGCAGATCAAAGGAAACACAGAATACAACACATAAATATCCAGACAGGAACTGTTGTGAAAAGCTTTGGAAAATGTGGTGCAGGAAAAGATGAGGTTAAGCATCCAGTTGATGTTTGTTTGGATGATGAAGGACGCATTGTTGTAACCGACTGTGACAATCACAGGATACATGTGTTGTCAAAGGAAGGAGAAACTATTTCCATATTTGGAGACCGTAGCCCAGAGAAATTCAACTATCCAAGAAGCTGCATTCCTTACGAAAACATGTTCTTCGTATCTGATGGAATTAATATCTGCATTAAAGTTAATGATCAGACAGGAAAGTTTTTGTACAAGTTTGGGAAAAAAGGGAATCAATACGGAGAATTTAACTGGCCGTGTGGTATGCTTGTAGACAGGTCCAATAATCTTCTTGTATGTGATAAGTACAATGTGCGAGTTCAGCAATTTTCTTTAGACGGTCGCTTCACAGGCAAAACTGTCACTCATTTACCAAGTCCTTCTGGAATAGCAACAGCACCAGATGGACGTATTCTCTTGACTAGCTCTGCAGCTAACAAAGTATACATATTGAAGTAGATGTTTCAACCACCAATATTTGAAGTTTGTAGTCCTGTTTTGACTGTTTTAAAATACTTGGTTTCTACAAACGCGATGTTGTTTATTTTTTTGGTCTTGAATTGTATGACGTACCATTTCTATATATGGTGATGTGAAATAGAATTTGGACAGACTAGAGTGCAATTCAGTTAGTAATCGGGAAAGTAATTTCAATACCGATTTGAAGTTACTAGCACTATTACTGTCTGAATTGTACGACACAAGGGCCAAGAACTAATTAATCGTATCAATAACAAAGTTTGTGGTTAGGAGAACTTTGGGAACCCTTTTTGTGTGAAAAATTAAGTCAAAGGTACGTTCAATGGGTTTTAAAAGCAGTAGAAAAACAGCAAGAGAGAATCCATCCTAGTGGATATGATTGCAAATGGCGTAGGTGTCCGACTATAGGTATCCAATTACAATAAGTTGTAATTGGACAGCTGTAATTAGACACCTACGTAATTGTTCGGCAATTACGAGACAAACAGGTGCGCGCAGAACCAATCGAAATCGAGAATTTTGTTTGAGATACGAATATAACCCAAATTACAATGTGAATCATTCTAGTAAAAGGTATCATGATATCGTAAATGCTTAAACCTGGAAAGACAAATTCGTTTGGTACATTGTTTAAAAGATCAATTATTTTAATTTTTTTTAACATTGGTGCCGCCTTACAGAAAGCCATATAACAATTTCTGGCCATATATACATATAGTAAATAATAAAGATGGTAAATTTCAAGCTCGGTGATAAATAGTGAGAAAATTATTCAACATGACTCGAGCGTGGGACAAAGAAAAAATCTGAGTCCCCGACGGGAATGGAACCCATGGCCTCTCAGATACCGGTATCTGGGAGGCCATGGGTTCGATTCCCGTCGGGGACTCAGAATTTTTCTTTGTCCCACGCTCGAGTCATGTTGAATAATTTTCTTCACTATTTATCACCGAGCTTGAAATTCACCATCTTTATTATTTACTACACATTTGATGATTTCGACATTGCTGATCCTAGCAGTATGCAGGACGCGTGTCATATATCAACCTAGTAAATGGCCCAGCTCACAACGAGTCTCTCGTAGCTCAGTTGGTTAGAGCGCCCAACCGGTATCTGGGAGGCCATGGGTGCGATTCCCGTCGGGGACTCAGATTTTTTCTTTGTCCCACGCTCGAGTCATGTTGAATAATTTTCTTCATTATATACATATACATAAGGCAGGTCTGATGTGGCAACCTAAAGACCGCTTGAGTAGTTTGATATTTTTGAGCTAGAAAATATATATATATATTCTTAGCTTTAATTAGTCTAGTCTTTTTTTAACCAGAAGGTGTTTCGAGCCTTACTGTCTTGTTAGTCAATTATTGACACGACAAGTGAATTTTTTATCACAAGATAAATTTTCCGAAGTATCAATTTATAATGACTAGTACTAATGTAAAAAACATTTTTGACTATTCATTTGGGTAATCATAGTTTTTTTGTTTGTAGCACTGAATGAACTATTATTTGTAAGCTTCTAAGACGACATTAAAGTGTTCCTATATTGCTAATTAATTAAACTTGAAAGAAAACGCTATGGGCGAGTGAGCTTTGAAAGAGTTGCCCTGTGTAGACATCGTGCATCTCACGGATAGTACTGGTAACGAGCTTGTTGCTTCCCATGATCTTTAATAGTAGATAGTTTAAATTAATTATTAATTTTGCATCTCATGATTTTCTTCACCAAGTGATTCGCTCATCCATTAATTCAAGTGTTTGCCTTTATGGGGCGTGGTGGCCTAACTGTTACTGCGTTCGAGTTCAAGTCGAGTGGTCTGGGTTAAAGGGACTTTGTCACGGATTTTAACAGATTTTTGAACAGCCAAAATATTTATTTGTGTCGTAGAAAACATAAAATAATAGTCCAGTTTTATTATCAATTGCTTTTTTAGAGCACTGAATCTGTTAACAAGTGTCTCAGGGATAGAAATCGATTACAACTTGAAAAATTGAGGCTAAACTTTAAAGGGAACCTCCACTCTTACAACAAGTTGACGTTGAATCGTTTGAAATAATGCCTTAATTTCAAATTTTACAGGACAAGGTGGAAATAACATTTAATAGCAGCAATAAGTGGAAAAGATCATCGCTTTTAAATTTCCCGCGCGCCGCCATTTTGGATTTTATGACGTGTAATAGTGTAATATTCTACCCTGGGTATTGTTATTAATGACATGGTAATAAGATATGGAGAATCGCTCTGGCCTGGGACAAGCCCAAGACCAGGCGAGGATAGGAGCTGAAGGGGTCAACCCGACTTACTCGATTAGGGGGGGGGAGGGTGGGTAGCCAAACTCTCCACTTTCGCGGCCTCGAGTAGAGTGATGGGGTGGAGCACATGTAACCCCTTTTATAGTCTCATTTGCATAATCCCCAGGGTATTAATTACCAATGCAAATCGAGTTTGCATAGTTGCCACTATTGTTTTTAACAATAGATCCTCTGCTTTCTAACAATAGCCGCAACCACAGGCTTACCATCCTATGTTTGTGAGGACACAGCATGCCCATATGAATATTCAAATTCCTTCACTAATTGCTATTGTAAATATTTAAGCTTTCTAAAATCGGCTTTTACGACTCGTATTTGTAATAAAATAAAGTAGAAACATTTTCGCATTGTTTAGGTTTGTTTTTATGCCGTTTTCTTGGCGATTTGTAGCGCGCGAGAGCTGTTTTGGGAGTTTTAGTTTTCGACTCGTGTACTGAATACAAATATTTACACAAGGCATGCAACTTCCACATCGAAGAATCCGGTACCGCCTCTGGAATGTAGCCGAAAAATCAAATTTCCTCGACTCGCTTTTATCGGAGATCCCGGTCCTCGAAAGAACAGTCTTCGAACTATAGTCTGGCCTAATTTGAGTGCGATCGGTTCGCCCCGTTGCTCTTTTAAACTAGCTGGAATATCAAATTAGGTCGTAAATTTGCCGATTTACAATGATCTGTACCACCTCTTTGGACAATTTATGCAATACAGTAAAAACCCGCGTATAAGAACAAGTGGATTAAGAACACCCAGGCCTGATTTTAGGAAATAAAGTACCATTTATATAAGAACACATTCAGCTTGAAAAATGAAGGTTGTTCTTATATGGAAAAATATCAAAGATCAACACTACTTTTCATTGCACACATAATAGTTCCACCCCAATTACAGTACAGTATTGCCTTGATTTATCAATTTTATTAAAATTAAAATACAATTGTGTGCATATATATTGATTTCATCTATTGGTAGCCTAGTATGTTCCTTATTTTAAGAAACTTTTTTTAAGAACACTTAAGAACACTTACAGGCTGATTTTGCAGATTATAACCCTTTATATAAGAACCAAATCAGCCTGAACCGCCAAAATAGGTGTTCTTATACGCGGGTTTTTACTGTATTCGCTGAAATTGGTCAAAATTACTACCTATGCTCTCCCCAGAAAGCAAAACGTGTTTCACTGCAAAAGTCCTCTGGGGTACCCCAAAGAAATATTGCTCGGAAATCATGACGGCGAAGCCGAAGGAAATTAAGGCAATATCTTTCTTTAGATTATCAAAGATAATGTTTTTCATGCTAATTTCAGAACTGTTAAGACGAGAAATCCGCGAAATCCCCGTTACGAAGCTCCTTTTATTCAGCCTTAGCCGGGGTCATTGTGCTGTTTTTTGACCATCAGGGTAGATCGAGAAGTGCCATCATGGTAGATCTAGAAGTGAAGGCTGAATTTCACTGCACAAGCAAAAGGACAATCGCGTAACACGAACGAACAAAGTCATTCTTCCTATATTTTTTGTGTTGTTCTCACGTAGCATAAGCGCAAGTATAAGAACAGGAAGAAGAAACAGTTTTGTATTTTTGTGAGGACAGCAAAAGAAGAATAAATGTGTTCATTTTTCTTAATGCTGGTTTTATATGATCGCCCCGATCGTTTCTATCTCATCGATCGTTTGCAAATACTCAGACGATCGTAAGGGATCGAAGCAATTGGAAGCAATCGGGGGTTCTCATATGATCGTCCCGATCGCCTGGTATGAGCGAAGACCTACGAAATACAACCATTTAAGCCCTAGATGCAACACAATGACAACCTTCAAGCAATGAAAGAGCCTCATATCTTCTCACTTATGCCAGTGAAACGTTCAAAGCAAACCATAAGAACAACCTGGCAAATGCTAGCATCCCATCCAAGGAGAGTACTTTTTACTTTTTTGTAAACCAAAATTTGCCAAAAACTCGAAAGCAAATGACAATATTGGTTAGGATTCTTGTGCCATCTTTGGTAACTATGATTCGCTTCCAGAGTCCACGTCCCGTCCCGCTGGATAAGGATAACGCAGGCTCTGCGATCGCTAATGACTTTGTTTTGACCATTTGTTTGACATTTCATTATTTTTCTTTCAGCTCTTCCATGGGAACTGGGACGACAAAACTGTCGTCAAAAATGCAGTCCTTTCTCCTTTTCAAGCTCGTTTTGTCAGATTCATTCCTAACGAGTGCTCAGCAGATGACTGTGTCCTGGCAGCGAAAGTGTACTTCCTTGTTCCAGGTATGGTTTGTGAAGAAACGTATCGAGTGATAAATGCGTCAGACTTGAAATGATTCTGCGCATTACAGTGAAACCCCGTTAATACGGCCACCAAAGGGCCACGGAAATTTGGCCGTATTAACGGGGTAGGATCAAATTTCATGACTAGTCCGGCTTACTCCCAGGGTCTACTTCAAGTGACTTAACAATAACACTTGTAAACAACTGTTCTTAACTAAACGTCTAGATATACAGTTATTAAAAACCAATGATGATTCAATCAGCACATATACAATTTGATGGAAAAACGAACATAACTGGATCGAACAATGGGTATTTGGTTCGAGAGGCCGTATTAACGGGGTAAAGGGGTGGCCACATTAACGGGGCTTTATTATAAGAAAATGTATGGGTGTTTCATCGGGACAAAAAAAAACATGACCGTAAAAACGAGGTAGTTTTAAGGCGGGGTTCCACTGTATAATTTGAAATTTATTTTAAAAATGACTTAAAATGGTAATGCTTGCCAACACATTGAACGGGCGACTGTTTCGATTTTTAGATACAACCACCAACATCTTTTCGTTAGCTGCCAACGACTCCCTCACCACTGGCCTCGCTTTATTCAAAAACTCCGACTCGTCAACCTACGATGCACGAGTTCGAACTATGGAAGGCCTGGCTTGGACTTTGTCCTTTAATACTTCCCACGAGTCACATGACTGGGTACACGTGACGATCACGCGGCACGAGATGTGGGGGTTGACGGTATACATAAACGGAGAGATCGTCCAGGCAAATAATTTGCCTGAAGAAGTACCAATCCGAGATTTGGTTAGTGCCACGCATATTGAAATTGGTGGTGTGACGAGTGATGTGAAAAACGCTTCTTCGCTTGGGACTAATCTACAGATGTCCGACTTGAGGATATGGGAAAGATTTGTTTCTCAACAAGAAGTTTTGGCAAATTTCAAGGCCTCTGGTTTGTATTTAACTTTTAAAAAATAAAAATTCGCGCACTAACCCACCTCAAATTTCTCCACGTTTTCATCTTAAATATTTTCTAATAGCCCCATTCCTGATTTAAAAAATGGTTGGTTCTACGAGTCTTCTTCACGACATAAAGTTCAGTTAATTACACAACTTTTGAACGAAAGATAATGAGATCTTCTCAGGGGTTTTTCAGCTTAAGCTCCAACAGGATTTAAAACCATGACATTCTTGATTCTGTTGATAACATATCCCCCACTGACCTATGAAATGACTGAGAGCTGATAAATTTAGCCTGTATTTTTCAGGCTGTTTTCCGCTGCGTAAGTTAAATTTTAACTATAAATTACAATTCAGACCATTAATACCGTTTAACTTTTTTATTCTTTAGATGTAACCCTAAAAGATACTTTTATGGCCAAAAATATTGGCGTACTATCCTGAAAACCCTATTATAAAGTGAGACCAAAATCCCTAATTTACATCTCTAAGCTAGACGACGTACATTTTATAAGACCATCTTTATTGTGCGCGCGTTGAGAATTTCTGATGTTTGCGGGACCGGAAGCCTATCCAGGATCAGTTTACATCAACCCGTCGGCTCTACACACATTAGCTTGCAGTATTCTTTTCCAAACAATCACGTTTGGGATTTGGTCTGTTTTAATCCTCAATTTATATTTCACAGTGGACGTGTCCAGTGGGCTATGGTACGTAATCAAAAAAGAAAATTCTTATAATGGTCGCTGGCTGATAAGATCTTCTTGTACAGTTTCCAGCGGTACGGGACCGTGTGACGATGGTAAGTCCTTATGTCAAAACACAAATTCTCCTAACTTATGAATGAAAACAGAAACTTTGGTGACTGTAACGAGTTTTTGGCCGATTTAGCTGAAGGAAACAGTAATCAGAGGAAGGGTGCTAGTAGAAAACAAGAGGGCAGGATTTTTTAAAGGTTCTAGTTGCAGTTCCAAACAGTGATTTTTTTTATTGTTTTGATAACAAAAATGGTATTAATTATCGCGTGTTTAAATTTGGCGGAATGTTTTTTTTCGCGCGTATCAAATTTCGCGATTATTTTAAAATCGCGAAAATCGCGAAGATTAGTACTCACGACAATTAGTGAGAATAAGGTATTTATTCTAAAAAGACACTTGTTAACAGAAAAAAAAACTTTATTTCCCAGGGGCGCCAGCAGAATTTCGATCGTACTGCTTTTCACCTCTTGGTTTAGAAAGCGGCCTTATCTTCGATTCACAGATCACCGCATCTTCCTTTGTCGGCTCGCGGTTTAAAAGCCAAAATGCCAGACTACATTCAACGAACTGCTGGTCCCCTTCGGACGCAAACCCTTGGATTGAAATCAAACTCTATCAGTTCACAAGAATCACCAGGATAGCAACACAGGGAAGGCGTGACGCAGACGAGTGGGTCACGCAATACTACATTCATTATGGAAGAACTTGGTGGTCGGCTTTGGCTGATTATGCTGATGGTAGTGGTAACCGTGAAGTACGACTTCAGTTTTTTATATCATAATTTTAGCAGCTATGCCAAAGCGTACAATCTGAAACTGACAAACATTCAACTTTCAACAGTTGTCCACGACATTCCGTCCTTTACAACATAAATTGAAACCATTTGTGTACCAAAATTGAAAATATGTAGACAATCTTGGGGAAACAATCGAATGGGTGACAGGGGCGGAAATGTTATAACTAGCAGCATAGGCGGAAAAAACGTTAACAGGCAGTAAATGCGGGAAGATTTAAATTCGCACCAAGCGCGGGAAAACTAAACTTGGCAGCAAGCGCGGGAAAACAACTAATCATGAGTGAGGCAATTACAATCACGTGAAAAGTACGTCAACCTGGGTTGTCATAAGAAAAGACTCAATATAATTCTGAAACAATAAGGAAAGCGCTACAAGAACCCAGAGTAACACCTTGCGAACCTTGCCAACTTTTGCCAGAGTAACCAGGCAAGAAGTTATTTTGTGGGGCGTTATTTTCTTAACCCAGGTAATAGACGTCTGACATTTAAGCTAAAATATTTCGTATCACAATGTTACTGTGAGACAGTGGATGGATTTGTCCTCAGAATTTTTGGCTCGAGTATCAATTGCCCTTTTCAGGTAGTAAAGGTTTTAAGGGTTTTATGTGTATTTTAAACATGCGAACTGGCAGTCTTAGTAAATTGAAACTGGATAAGCGAACGAATAAATAACCTGCTTGTTAGTTTACCGTATATATTTAGGCAATTGTTGATTTACAGTAGAATCTCGATTGCTCTAACCTTTGGATTCTCAAAACTCCCGATTTCTCGAGCCAATTTTTGTTCCCTTAGATAGAACTCCTCTGTAATTTTACCCCTGACTTGTCCCCAGTCGTCTTTATATAGCACGCGGCAAAGGGAGAAGCACACGCGCGAGGTGGGGGAGCAGGCGCTCCCTTTCTCGGTACCCGTCTCTCCCTCCGCTGTATCTTTGCCGCGTGCTGTATGAAGACGACTGGGGACGAGTCAGATTTTACCCCCAGTTTATCGGACCTCCCGATTCCTAGAAGCAATTTTCGTTTCCCCTGGAGGCTCAAGAAATCGGGATTCTACTGTAGTTTTTTTAACTATTTTTCTCCCTTTTTAGTATTTTACAGCCAATTCCGACAGATCAACTGTTGTGACAAATTACATCTTTATGGAGGCCATGATTTTAAGGATTTATCCAACGGCTTGGTACAATAATCCCTCCCTCAGGATGGAGTTATACGGTTGTTACAAAGGTTTGTATGTTAAGTGGCGTTGTAATATTACTTTGGAATAACGAAGCGCGCGGGTGACGTCATGACTCAGACAAGACTCAGACAAACAAACCGGAATTGCGGACGATTTTTCTAAAACTCTTTCTAAAACAGCCGGTGTTCCTAAAACACTTTTTAAAACGAAAAACTTCGCCTAGATTCCCACTATTTCTCTCAGAACACGCTGCTGATTTCTGAGCTTCGTGGGGAGTATAATCATTTGCATTCTATTTTTAGACCTCGCGCGCTTCGCTATTCTATTATTCGCTATTCTATTATTATTCAAATTAACTAATCTAATTAACGATTATTCCATGAGCCCGCGTGGGATATGAGATGGTAGACAGCCAACGAGGCGAGAATGGAATAATTGTTTTATTAAAAACAACCTATGAATTGCAATATTTGAGCTCCCCGGCTTTTCCCGTTGATGCGTAAACTTCCCATATTTGTGGTCCATGGAAAATGAGGTCATATACCATTGCCTGTTAATTAACCAACCAAAACTCAGGAATAATAACGATCAATAGACGGCACCTCTGTAGCCAATCAGATCGCGCGTTTTGCCAATAGTCAGCCGCTTGGTTTTGCTAAAAGGCATTATAACATAGCTAGTATAGCCGCGCAATCAAATTCAGTATACGTAAGCGTGCACCGTAATCCAATAGTGCAAGCTGACAGCGCGAGCAAATCGCTTCGCGAGAACATTTTTTCTGACGCAAGTTTTTGGCGTCTATTTTGATGTACCTTTCCACCGGCAATGTTATAAAACAATTGGTCCATGCTTTAGCGTGCACTGTCGAGTTATGGAGCACTTGTGAAGTTTAGAGAGCACTCAAATAGCTAGAAATGCTCTCTGTTACGCCTCGAGATACTCTTACGCTTCTTTCGCTGCTCTCCAAACTTCCCGCGTGCAACATAACTCGATAGCAGGCCAAAGCATAAACCAATTGTTAATTGACTTGTAACTGTTTGCCTCGTAGTTCAGTAGGTACCACTCCCTCGCCTTGATTTCGCTCTGCTGTTGTCGTTCGCCACAAATCGATAGCCTGGACCAGACTAGGCTGCAGAATATAATCCATTTTCGTCCCCATTGTCCCTTTCTCTTCTGTTAGCTGGCAGGACCTTGGAACGAGAAACGAAGGACTCTGGGGACATGTGATTTTTAAATTTATTCGACTTTTTTATTGGTTGTTTGTAACAAAGAAATCTTAAAACCAGAAGCCCAAAAATCTAGGACTGGAAATCCTGTGTCTCCAGAGCCGTTCATTTCTCGTGTCTCCCTGCCGGCTAAGAGAAACGATAAAGGCTATGGAGACGAGAATGGATATAATCACATCAGTGGGCGACCTGGCTTTTTATTTTAGAGATTCTTTATTCCTTTTCCACCAGATGAAAGAAACTTTATGTTCATCGAGTCTTCGTTTCCTCGCGTTAGAGGCGAGAAAGCCCGGTTAGTGACTCTGTACGCCACAGAATCTCACAACTGCCTTTCGTTCAACTATCACATGAACGGTTTGACTATTGGCCGCTTGAACGTTTATGCTCGTGGCCCTGATGCCGAAGAGACGTTGCTATGGAGAATTGCCGGTAGTCAAGGCGACGCTTGGCGAAGTGCCACTGTTCCTATAGCACGCACTAACCCTTACCAGGTTAGTAAATATTGAGTCTGAAACAAACGAGAGCGAAAGTGAAAAGATAAAACTTGCGCGAAATTTGAAGGATGGAAGTAACACAAAAGTATTTCTTTGACTCTCAATGACTATCATAAACCTGGTACAATGGAGAGAAAATTATCTATGACAATGAAATTAAATTTGCACAGTAGGTTCAACTTTCCTGGAGGACGCAATAATCGATAGCGCGTGTTTTCAATTAACAATAAGGCCCAGTCCACACTGACCCGGGTTAATTTGAAAACCTATCTTTTTTTTACCCGGATAGGCTAACCGTCCACACTGAAACGGCGTTTTCGGTCACCGAAAACGGTACTTTTCAAAAACGCTCTCCAAAGTGGGTAAATTTGAAAATGCCGGCTAGGTGGTGTAGTATGGACGGCGAAAACGGGCGAAACGGGAGTTTTAAAAAAAACGCTGACGTCAAGAAGTCATGTGTTCTCTGTCAAAGCAAAAGGTTTAATTAGGGCTTAACAATAGCTCTTCAAAACGAACCTTAAGAAATCTGCTTCAATCTTCTCAGTGTTTCACTAAATGGGAAAATTTAGCAAAAAAAAAAACACTGAGAAGATTGAAGCAGATTTCTGAAGGTTCTCTACGCGTATTTTTGAGTTCGGGTTATAATTAAGGTGGACTTTTTTCAAAACGTGAAAACTAGTGTCCAGGTCAGCGCGGTCTGAACGCTGACCATGTCCCCTTAATGTGGACGGAAAACATTTTATACGGCGTTTTCAAATTTACCCGGGTTAGTGTGGACAGGGCTAAGAGTACGAGCTCAAGCTTTTAGTTCTCATAGAAAATGCGGGTGAGTAGTATCACAGCTTTTGTAGGCACTCTAGAGAATTGCATTCCAAAACCAACAGTTTTAAAATTCAATAGTATTTTTTCTATCAATAGCAATAAGACGGCAAACTCGAGAATTCTATTTAACAATTAGATTACGAGCCCCAGTTTGTCAATAGTCAATAATTTCGCGCGCAAGTAACACGCACTCCAAGTTGAGGTCATATTTATTTTATATTGTTTCCCTCCACAGATTGTAATTGAAGGCGTGATTGGTGATGGTTATACGGGTGATATTGCGGTAGATAATGTTCGTCTAAGTGTCAGTGACGAATGCACATTTGAACCTGCCAATGCCAGACAGGAAATGTCAGGTTTGTATTTTGAGCAAAATACAACACTGTTCAGAAGTAATGAAAACAAATCTGGACAACTTTTGTGCTTTGTGCTTGCGAAATTTCACCGAAATTTCGTCAAAACTTCGAATCACCTCCAAACAAAATTTCGGTGAAATTTGATTGTTTTACCATGCATTTTTCCAAAACTTATAATTATGCCGATAAGCGCATAAATATGTATGATTTATCTGTTAAAAAACGAGTTCTGAGTTTGATTAAATGAAGATCAACTTGCAAGTAAAACTCGTTTTCATGTCAAAAATTTGCACCAGAACTCCTTTCGAAACAGGTGCAAAGATACAGTCCTCTACGATTGAATTTTGGTTTCTATTGTATCTAGGAATTCGCTCGGACATGCTTAAAAATGGCCCGGGATACCAGGACAAGTTGATGCAATTGTTAGCCGAGGAGGGGTTTGGTGACAAGTACTGGGTCCCATGTTTCCGCGGCAGCGTGGATGGTTGGAATGCAAGCGTGTTTCAGAGTCAATGTGCCAGCAAGAAGGCTACTGTGACTATAATCAGAAAAGGCGATTGTTTGTTCGGCGGGTTCACTGATAAAGCCTGGGGAGGTAAAGTTGTTCTCACACAATTGAAAAGAGATTAATAACAATTAAACAAAAAGAAAAAGGTGGTTAAGGTTGGGAAAGCTTGACGCGCATAATCCAAAAACAATTTAAACTTGAATTGTTTGCTCCAAACAAACTTGATGCAATGTTTGTGTGATAGTCCGATGCAAAATAATTTCCGTAAAACTCAAAATGATTTATAGTCTGCAAACTTGCCTAGCAGAATATTTAAGTGATCATTGCTTAGGATCCAGATTGTTTGGAAAGAGTGTAGTCTGTCGCATTGTTACTCCAAGTCCAGAACAAAAAAGGGTATTAAATTAAGCTTACTTTCACCTTTTAATATCGCTTAGCAAATTTTGCATTTGGTACGCAAATAATCCAGATTCCGTTAGGGGTTTCAGATTTTTAGCTAAATAACGCAAGTTTATGTTGTTTGTGTTACTGACTGTTGTGACATTGCGAAACAATAAGGGATGTATGGAAACTCAACGAATGAATTCTTTAACCGAGCAAAAAGGTTAAACAAAAAATTCTTCCAGTAGGTCTCTTTTTCTGTTATTATTATTTAAGGGACTTTGTCACGGATTTCACCAAATTTTTGAACAGCCAAAATTTATATTTGTGTCGCAGGAAACCCAAACATGACAGTCCATTTGTTTATTAAAAATTGCTATATTAGAGCACTGAAACTGTTAACGAGTATCTTTGGGTGCTAATGACTTGGATGGAAACGGATTGCAACTGACTTGAAAAAGTAAGGCTTACTTTTTAAGTGATGGCGTGACATCGCTTTATGCCATGGCACGATCGGTTCGGTTTGTCTGTTTGGCCCGATCGAACAGAAATCGAATTTAACTTAACAAGAAATCGCCGCGTAAAACACAAAAGCAAAATACTTCTGTGCAGTTAGAATGGAAAACTACAATGTATGAACGAAAGAGACTTATTATATATGATGGAATCTATTAGATTGAGTAGACAGAAATTTCTAATTCTTAAAATACAAAGGGCCGCTGTGAGCAAGAGACCGTTTGACCTTAAAAGCTTGCTCGCGCGTATCGTATGTCGTTTATCCGTGATATCACACTGCAGTATAACGCAATCTTTGTTGAGACAACATAGGGAAATCTAAATAAATAATAAAAATATAAAATAAAGTATTACTGTTGTTCAATTGAGCAAATCTACGAAGAAAATGTATTATTTGCATCCTTGGTCTGTGAATTCATAACAACTGCATTTATTTGAATTCCATCAGATCCTCGGACTATACTATTTATACAATCACTAACATTCTCTTATGTTAAAAAATGTAAGATGCAGTTGGATAACAGTCTTTTCGACACACAAGGTGTCAGCTACTATTATTTACTTTAAGTTTTCCTCAAAATTATGTAAGACCCCTTGTGAAACGCCATCGCTTCTGCATGCATCGCGTGCCATTTATTCAACTTGTTTCCGTGCCTCTTCAAAAAATCGATATTTATAGCCATAGCTTGATTTCTATCCGCAAAAGGTTATATTGCTAAAGATGTTCAAAGATAATGTTTTGTTATGAGTTAAGTTGTCTACCACTAATTTCAGGACAGTTAAGACCAAACATCTGCAAAATCCCCATTTTTTTAATCAGGTTCTGTCGCTGGGTTCACACCAAGTACCAAATCCTTTCTGTTCACACTGCAATCTCCTTCGAGTCCACCACTGGGCGAAAAATGGCCAGTCTACTCCTCTGAAAGATTTCACGCAATTTTCCGCGCATCTGGAAGACTCCAATTCGGAGAGGACCTTCTTTTGAACCTTACTGACAGATCTGTTTACACAGCCATTGGTTATTATTATAATAGAACTAATGGTTCTGGATTAAATGACTCGCCTTGTGGAGCCAGTGATACAGTTGTAGAAGTCGATGACTTGGAAGTGCTTTCTCCGTTCGGTATGTGTGTGGATATTTGGCCCTTCGGGCTTCATATTTTTTTGTTAAAAAGAAGACCTCCTGGCCCCTTGTCTCAGATCCAGCCATTGATACATGATCTCTGTTCGCCACTTAAGAAACCAGAAGAAATCTAGGGCGAGTATTATTTGGCAGTGGCTTGTAGGACCATTACCGGGGACAAAACGAGCTATATTGTCCCTAGTAACAGCGCCCCAAACGACCGTGAGGTACGACCCGTCCTAGATTTCTTCTCGTTTGGAGAGTAGCGAATTGCGGGTGGAGTAAATGGCCCTGAAATGATGATGATGATGATGATGATGATGATGATGATGATGATGATGATGATGATGATGATGATGATGATTATAATCATGATGTTGATGATGATGATGATGATCATGATCATGATCATGATCATGATCATGCATGATCATGACGACGGTGACAATGAAGAGGAGGAGAAGGAGGTGGAGGAGGGGGATTATGATTATCATTATATTATGAATATTAAACCTTTGTTTTTGTTAGATACACTTTGTGATCCGCCTTGCCTTCATGGCCAGTTCTGTGATGAGATCGGTGGCAGATGCATTTGCAATGATACAAAGAGGGATGTACAACGGTGTTATGAAAGAGCAGGTAATGTGCACCTGTCACAGAACTGTAAGAGTTTTTAAAGAAACTAGCTAAGAGGAAAACCTAGTAGTTCATTCCGCCGCTGCTTGAAACTAGTGCTTTTAAAATAAATAGCATAAAGCAACTATAGCATCGTATATTTCCATACCCCCACCCCATTCCCCCTGGATAGCACTCCAGCAGAGCAGGTTCTAAAGTTATCTTATGCACAAAGCCATAAAAAAATGGCTTATTATCTCCGATGTTCTTTACAGATATGAAAAAGCCCACTAAATGAAATGTCCTTATATATTTTTTTGAGATTTCGGCAATTTCGCTAAATCTAAATTTTCTTTTATCGGAAATACACTGTTCAGAGAATGTCCAATTATGATGCATCTAATGTAATTTTTCTAGGGCCCTATTCTCTAAGAGGAGAGTCAGGATTAAGAAGAAGAATTTAATTTTTCATGTCTATCTCGTTTCATTTCAGCAAATTATCCCTTGTTGCAACTCGAAGATCATGTTCTGAAAGCAGAGTTTTACTTCCCAATGGACAACCCTGCACACGTGCATACTTCTAGGGACAACGTCCTGCGATGGTCTTCGGGATTCACAGGCAAAACAGTGGGTGTCAAGGACAATGCTGTGTTTACAAAAGGGGATCCCAATGCAGTATTCTTATTTAACGATACAGGTTGCATTTCCGACCCCAAACTTTGCAAACTGGGCATAACGCTCATGTTTTGGTTAAAACACACAAATAAAGAGGCTGGACAGACGTTTCTGTCCACTGGAGGAAATGGAATAAAAGAAGTAAACAAAAGCAGAGGATTGCGAGTTTTTCAACTTAATAACAGCTTTGATCACGTTGCAGTTGAAATGCGTAATGAATTCGAAAGTTGCCTTTGGGTTTTTACTGCTCCTCAGAGCATATGGTCGCATTTTGTAATTGCTTTTGATTCAATTTCCAGTGGATCTTGCGGTATCTTAAAATTCTTCTTCAATGGAAAATTGCAGTCGCCTTTGTTTTCTGATGTGAAAACTCAGAATCAAACTGAGGTGTCACCAGTGGTACAGATTGGAGACTCAGCTAGCGGATCACCCATGGCTGCTTTTGACGATTTGATCATTTGGTATGAAACTCTTGCAGACGCAGACATAAGTAAAGCTTTCGAATACTACAAAGGTAAGTGCTTTTGAGAAACAAAAATTGCATTTTGCCCTAAAGCAGACGTCCTACTACAATAGGGATAACACCTCCCACAAAATTTGGACACTGCAACTCGATCCTACCCACTTATAAATTTTAAATACAGCAATATCACTAGTGAAAATAAATTAACGATACAGGCAAAGCATCGAGCCAAGTGACCCATACTTGACGGAGCTTATCCGGGTTTCAGTAGCATAAAGCAGCCAGGAGCATTCTATTCCGCCCCTTGACGGGATGCTAGTCCTTCGCAGGGTTACTCCCTAGCAATATTTCGCCGATACCCATTTATACACCTGGGTGAAGAGAGGCCCTGGGAAAGTAAAGTGTCTTGCCTAAGAATACAACACATTGACCCCGGTCAGGGCTCGAACTCGGACCGCTCAGTCTGGAGTCCAGTGCACAAACTAACAGGCCACTGCGCCTCCCAAACAAATGATACCTGTGCATACAAAATGTTCTTCGTCTTAGTTCCAAAACACCAACGCATTTTCTTTCCTTTTTTCAGCCACTCAATTTACCGTGAATCTAAACCTAGAGAGGGACATTACCGACGATAAAGGACCGTCTTATTACACGGATTTAGAGGAAATGGAGAAGGGAGTTACTTCGACCTTGTTTCAACAGGTAGTGTTAAGACTGTCGAACAATCTTTTAAGAATCTGTGGTGTAAACATTTAGTGGCGATGATAGAAAAGAGGATACGTTAACATTACTTGTATGTCAAAATAAAACAAAGTGGTCAGAAAAAGCCAAGTAGCTTCTGCCATTAATTGAATAATATCTTTGTCATTTCTCAGCCAAGATTAACTAATACCATCATTTCTTTCCAAAACAAGACTCTTTGAAATTTTTATCGCAAATTCTCTAAATACCCCGGCATGCATAGCTATCGCTTAGAATGAAATACTTGATATTCCCAGTTATCAATTAAAGCAGGAGCCACATTTACCCATCGGAGGCCTGTTTTCTCTAATGCACGTCTGCTTGCGAGATGCATGTTGGGGCCAACGTTGTTACTACTCTCATAAAAAAGTACGCCAATGGATGGATGGATGATTGATTGATTGATTAATTGAATGATTGAATGATTGTTGATTGACTGACTGATTAGTAGATCGATCGATCGATCGATCGATCGATTGATTGATTGATTGATTGATTCACTAGGTGAATTTGTTTTGCGGTGGGGATCAAGTGAAAAATGCCACAGTAAGGAAATATGGATATACAGAGAATGGGTGAGAAATTGTTTTAAAATCATTAATTAATAATGACAAATGAGCGACCTACCGAGCAACCGAATAACCGTGCGAGCCACCAAACGGCCGAACAACCGACGCGTCGGACTGACTAGCCATTCGACATACACACTGTATAGAAGCAGGAGCCTCTATCTAAAGAGGGTAAACACGTAATAGTGGAATACACTAATAACTTTTGGCCCTCACAAAACATCTAAAAACACAATACAATCAATGATAATAAGTGAAATATTAGCTTATAAAGCAGAAAAATTATCATTTACAGCCACGAAACTATACAAATAACTAAGTAAATTGACTACATGAGACTAGTGTGATATAATTTATTTCATGAAACAATATCTAACAGTCATTGCATTATAGTCAAAACTAAACAAAAAAAAAAGGAATTAAAGTCATAGTGTACGTAATAACTATTCCACAGGTTAAGTAAAATCACTCTAACAAACCTAGCTAGCAAACTAAATCACTAAATAGATAAAGAAGACTAAAACGTAATCAACTCTTACAAACCTAAATACAAATTATCGATCGCGAAAAAAATTGATAAGATTAGAAAATCATAAATAAGGCGACATAAACACTTTGTTACATGTAATAGATAAATTATTGTATAATAATAATGTCATTTTTTTCATTTTAGAATTATTTTTTACATTTTCATTTTATTTAATGATCTTTAACTCAACAGAACCAAGACACAAACAGCTTACATGACAGTTGTTTTTCACCAGTCCAGCGAAGAAGCACTGGACCTGCTTAGAGTTGGAACAGTTATCAGTAACACCTGGACTTTAGTAGATGTTCAGTCCCATGATGGTACATCTTATATAATTCTTAAATTGTACATAAAAAAATATTTTTTATCACCCTAATTATGTATATATCGACCTTGATTTTCATAAGGGGCAATATTGAACAATTAAAATATTTAGTCTCGTTTTATGCCGAATTGTCACAAAATATTCAAATCGAATGAACTAAAAAAAATCTCGAAATATACAGATACGTCCAGGATTGAACGCTAATGAGATTCACGTTCATCATGACAGCCATCACAAAGTGTCCTCGTTAATAAAAGTTCACCAAAACACACCAAAATTTGTCAAATATGAAGTTATATGGAAATGTCAAATAACACAGTCAAACATGAAGTACTCATTAAACAATACTTGCGTTCAATCCTGGACATAAGTGGAAATATAAGTATTCAAAGGCAAAAGAAAAATATCAAAAGGGTAATAAATTAAATAATAGTCCAGGAAAGGAACAATGATGCGACTAGCTGAAGCCAGCCACTTTTGGATCAAAATGTACTGATCCAAACCGTAGTCGAGAACGACGGATGATGACCTTTTTCGTAAACAAACCAATAACGTTGAGGAACACAAACACAATTCCTACACCAAAAAAAATGAAACCCAACCAAGTTGCGGAAAGATATGATGAACTTTAGCGTCGAAGCTCCTTTCCAGGTTCCGCGAAAAACACTTAACCTTGTCCCCAGGTTCTCTGTCCTCTTGGAGCTGTGGAGGAAATAAAGAAAGAACCTCATACTCCCTATTCACACCAAAGCTAAAACACATTTAATAGCAGTTTTATTTTACACGGTTTGAAATTGTTTTCATCCTAAAAGTTGCTAACTGATATTTGTCGACTACAAATTTAGCACAATGAAAGCACACACTTGAACTTACTTGAACCATATAGACCCAATGCAAATATGGCTGCCATATTCGACTCCCAGCAGAAATTTGTCAACAAAGTTAAATCACTTTAACTTAAAGATCAAGTCAAAGTAATTCAATGAATGAAGTTTCTAGGCTATAGTTTTATCTAATGAAAAGTTGCAGGGACATTAATATGGCTAAAAACATGAAAACGAGGCTAGGCATACAAATCTCTTAAAATTGAATGAGTGACAAATCTACCGCCTTTTTACCAAAAACACTGAAACTTCTCAGCTTAGCATATTTCTCCATATTTTAATCAAGTGTCACCATCAGCATTTCAAGAAATTTGACCAAAAAAAAGAAATGAAGAATGACAACCAATTTTAATTTGCATAAGGTCTCATTATTCTGTTGGTGATTTTCAATTTTTAAACCTAGATATGTTTGGCTGGTGTGATAGGCTTTGATTAAAACATGTTTTAGCAGCTCTTCTGTTTTTATTTAAGTGTCCATCTGATTTTTGCTGTCTTTTTTTTTACAATAACATTAACAGTGGATGTGCACGGCATATCAATCTCCGCCTCGAACAAAACCAACGTTGCTTCCATAAATGTCACGACTCTTGCATCCTCGGTAGAAAGCTTACAAGGCATATTCCACGGATACATCATCTTCTACAAAGAATTGGGAGAACTGAATTACAAAAGTGAAAGAATTTTCTCAGCCCAACCATCACACTTGATCACAGGATTAAAACATTGGACGTTGTATAGTGTTTATGTTAGAGTGGCTACCTTAAATGGAGTTGGAAAAAGAAGCAATTCTCAAGACGTATGGACAAAATTTACTGGTGAGTGAAAGATTGGAATGTTAATTAACCTTATCGAATACCATACATCACTTCAAAGTTTAGTCATGCGAATTTGGTATTGTCCCCGGTGAATATCCTTAAAAAAAAGCAAAGAAGCAGAAGCCTAGCACTTTATTGTCATAAAACACGAGGGGAATTTCAGAACAGGAAACACAAGCCATGGACGAGTATTTTCTAGATTTCTTATTGAAGTGTTCTCAAATAACCAGGTTGTTTTATGAAAGTATATTTCCAGTCTAACATGGCACCTTGCATTGAAACCAATCCAATTGAGTTTAAATCTTTGCTGACGGATTTCTATGGTCTATTTAACAATTATTCCATGAGCACTCGTTGGATATGAGATGATAGATAGCCAAGTAGGCACGTAGCGCCGAGTTGGCTATAACTATCTTATATCCAACAAGCGCGAGTGGAATAATTGCTTTATTAAATCATTGCAATTAATTTGCAATTTTTTGGGGGTGCACCTATTATATTTGTGGTCCATGGTATATGAGCTCGTATACTGTGCCCTGTTAACCAATCTAAACTCAGGATTTCAATATACCATAGCTAGTTTTAATAAGAGTGTAGACCATGAGAAAAAGTGAAGTGTTGCTTTAAATTCTTGTCACAACGGATGGAGGCAACTGTTTTACAAATATCAGGCCCTAGTCCTTTAGTCATTCCCTGGGATTTTTATTTTTCAACAGCTCCTACAAACATCTCTGTGCACAACGTAGACGTTGCGTTACACGTGCAGTGGGCAAACATCAATTCTTCAACGGTAAAGCAATACCGAGTGCATGTCACGCCAGCTGATAATGTCAGCAGTTTGTCGTGCGAAGTCATTGTACCAGCTGTTCCAGGCGGCTCTGCAGCGTGTGAGAATCTACAGACGTTTGTTAACTACAGTATCACCGTGTCTGGAGAGGGATTTATTCTGGGAGATTATTCAGAGCCTATCTATTTTACTATTGTAAAAGATGGTAAGTTCCTTCAATAGTTTTAAGCATACAAGCTTAAGTATACAAATGGCGTATGTTTTTTTTTAACGCGGAAAAAAGGCTTTTTGCACTTTTTAGTTAAATTCACTACTTCCTCCTTTTTCCACTTTCAGTCTCCACATTCCCTTTTTAGTCGCAGGTCGTGAAATTAATCTCGTATTAATCATGTAAGCTTAATCGAGACCTTAATGGGAAACATCGGTCTTCGGACATTTTGTTTGGTGCTTAACTGCAAATACCTTGAACTCCCCCCCCCCCCCCCCCCCCCACCCCTCCCAGCCGCCCCTTTCGGGGGAAGGACTCCCATATGGAAGGGGCGGGGATGCCCTTCGTTTTTCTTTACGAATTTTGGACTCACTCGTGGTGTTTATTGTTTAGAACGCCACTGTTGTAGCCGTCAAAGCCTCGTTCAGGATTGGACGTATACTGTATTAGAGGGTCAAAAGAAGCCTGAGCCACGCCAAATATGGAGTAATTCAAGTTTTTCCAAAGGGTATCCCCTTCCCTATGGAGGTTAGAACCAATATCGCCCAGTTCGACGCTAGTTTACTATTCTATCGACATTTAGAGAATCAACGAGTAGGAGTTAATAATACATTTACCTTGTAAAATAGATTACTTTATGCTATGAAAACCCAAGTTCTGGATATGTTCCAGCCGTCAAAGGGCCTAAAAAAAAGAAAAAAATTTTTGTAAAATTTTTTTTTTAAAAATTTATAGATCTGACCATGTGAGTGAAAACGCTGTGTAGCCCAGTTAACGCCGAGTTGTGTTTTACCTTTTATTATTTACATATTTTTCATTATTTTTTATTTAATAGCCCCAGACAACATTTCTGCTCAAGCTATCGGCCCCTTTCAGATTCTGGTCGAATGGACAGCTATGTCGTTTGATGATCTCATCGGCTACCTAGTGCTGTACAGAAACGTCGACAATAACGGTACCGTCTTCAACCTGACTGTAGATAAGACCAGTGGTTCCTCTGTGACGTTAGACGGTCTGTTACCTGGGTCGAACTACAGTATCCAAGTGTCTTTGCTAGTAGATGATTTTCAAGGGAAACCGAGTGATCAGCTCTTTGTTGTGACAGAAGGTCAGTGCAACATGAACGGAAAGCACTTTAAATGTGAAACGTAGTTAAGGAGCTGTTTGCATGATGCCAGAATGACTTTCATTGCGGAACGAGTTTCGTTTCGGAATGAAGTTTGTTCTGCATTCACATGACAAAATCGACCGGCTCAACATAAAAGAGAGAGGGGGGGGGGAAAAAAAAAAAAAAAAAAATATTTTTTTTTCTATGTCTCTTTTATTACTGTAATGGTATCACTGAGAGAAAAATGCAAACATTTTTTGCGCTAACTGTAACCATTAAGCCGTCGAAAACTATATTTTTGTTTTATAAGAACTTTCTTTTTTATAAGAACGTTGAGGCCGAGAAAGGCCAAAATTTTAAAACATCCCAAGAACGTAAACGTACCCAAGGCTGAAATTTGGTTAAGAACGAATTTTATTCAATTCCAACCTGGGACCAAAATTATCATCATTCATCAGATATGTGAACATGAATATATCGGTTAGGAGTAAACTTACTGCAAAAAATTGAATACCTCTGTTTTTAAAATTTATAATTCAGGCTCGAGCTTTTTTTTTTGGGCGCCCTCAGCCTCGGCGGAAAATAAGACTTCTTATAAAAAGAGAAAAAAGAGAGTATAACACGTTTTTCTTAAGATCTTTCCTTTTCAATTTTTCTCAATAGAACTATTAACAGTTGCTCCCGATGGATTCAATAGTTCCAGCACTGGCCCCACCAGTATTCGGTTACAGTGGAACGAGTTAGACTTTGAATCACTTAAAGGATACGTGATATATTACCGACAGGTTAATAAGAGCGGTGTTGATAACAACAGCGAAACCTGGAATGTTGTTGAAGTCCTGTGTAACAACTCTCTGGTGTTATTCAACCTTGAACCACTAACAAACTACAGCGTGCAGATCGCAGGGTTTACAAGGTACCACGTTGGACCGAAAACTGAACCAATCACAATCGAGACACAACGTCAGCGTGAGTTTGTATTAGTGTTCTTAGAGCCTGTTTATATCAAGAAAATTGCTTTTCCTGTAGTAGGAGGTCTTTATCTTCTCCCCTGAACCAAATTTCTTTTACAAAGTGCTTACGTGGAAGAAAGCTGCCACCTCGCCCCCCTCTCCCCCTGCCCACACCCTTGGCATGGTCACCCTGCCTTCAAATTTTCAGAACTTCCACCCAGGGTCACCCCGGCATCCGAGTAAACTTTGCGAGTTCGCCTATAAACGGTTCTCAGACATTTATAAAAATGAAATATGAAAACTTTGAAAGCTTTGGCCTCTTTACTCTATCTCCTCATGTTGGTACTATTTTTATCTTTGTTTCTTCGGGGATTTGTCGATAAAAAACTAATAAGACTTATTCACGCGGTTTGTACTTTAAAAGGGGAGGCTTGGAGTCAAATTAGGTAAACTAGCATAAATGTGAATCAATAAGGGCTATTACGGAACACGTTTGAAGAAAATTTGTTTAGAGTAACAACCTTTTATAGTTTATTTCATAACTGTTTTTATCGACAGCCTTAGACAAACCACCTGCGTCACTTGACATCTATGCGTGGAGCACAACTAGAATACATGTCTCCTGGTCACCAATCTCCTTTCAATCCCTGCGCGGTTACGTGATTTTCTACAAACCATTGAATTCCGTTGCGCAGCGAAAACGAAGAATTCGAAGCTTGACTCCTTTCACCGAGTATAATGTCACCATAACCTCAATCGATACGAATTCGACGTTTGTTTCTGGGCTAAACCAGTTTTACAACTATTCCGTCCAAGCTGCTGGGTTTACAGATTTTGAGCTGGGACCCAGGACTAACACGGTCTACATCCTCACAAACCAAACTGGTAAGTTTTTTTTTTTTTTGAAGATAAACACACTTAATGATACATTTCAAAACACGTACATACTACACAACATATACTATTGAAATAACAATGTTATTTGACTTTCTATTACACGATTAAAAAACAAACACGACAGCTAGATAAACAAACAAAAGTCGACAAAAAAAGAAATCACAAAAATACAAAAAGGAGTCATGCATTAGCTTTAAGTAACAATTTTCTAAAAAACACCACATTATTGTTATTGATGAGAGCATTTTTTAACCTACAGTAACCTTGTAAAACTTTATGACAATTACCTCGCTCTCATTGGCTAATTTATAAACTGGAAAGGTCTGGGTACGAGCTGTTGGAGACTTTTATTCAAAAAGATCAGAAGTGACCGATAGGAAAATTCACAATGACAATTGTATGCACTTTTATGACAATATCACGAATAGTTTTCCTTTTAAGGGCAAGACATGTGGTTTTGTCTTCTATCGGCCAACAAAAAACAGTGCGAAAACCAATCAGATTCAAGGATTTCCAATTACAGTTCACACTGAACGTCTACCATTAAACTTGACTACTATCAAGACATTTTTATGTGAAATCCACTCAATTGAATTGCCCGAAGAATGATCGCTTACAGAAGTCAAAACAAAAAAAAAAATACTAATTCAGCAGGTATTTAATCATCTTAAGTTCCCTTTTAGTTCCCAGAGTTCCACCTGCTAATGTGATAGTCACAAGCCTAGATGGTACAAGAATTCAAGTTTGCTGGGACAAAATCCCACACTTCAACACCCTAGAGGAATACGTGGTACATTACAACTCTCTTCGACAAGCCAATATCTCGGTTTCAACAACTGATGCCAACACGACTTCTGTGACTGTGTTTGGACTCAACTCGTCTTTTACTTACGCCTTTAGTGTGGCGGGAAAGTCAGTCGATGGCGTCGGACCATTTACTTCTCCTATAAATGTGCAACCTAAGAACTATACCGGTAAGTGGCGTATATACTTCAGTTGACCTAGGTTGAGATATACTTCTCTTAGCGCACTTAATTCTCAGTTGTAACATTTCTTTTCTCACTTGAAAGACGTTAGAGTCTCGACCAAACAGCAAACCCTTCGTGTTAAAACCAATTTTTTCCAGTTTAGCCTTAAAAGGTTGTAGTATAATAAGATTTAAGGTTATTACGGTTTAAAAATAGGTTCTTGTTTTATTAAGAGGTGTAAGTGCTCGCTGCAGGTCCAACAACTAGTCTTTGTTGGTGTATATGTAGCCCCTTCCATAATTATGTATAAAGACCATACGATTGTATAAAAAGCCTACATTCTAATCTAAGGAAACACACACTTGCTGTAGGTCCTCTGATTTATTTCAGGTTCTTTATGCCCAACTTTTATGAGTATTGTTTTTTGTTGTTGTTTTTGTTCCAAATAAGAGCCAGTCTCGAAAGGTTCTTAAATAATGGAGGTTTCAAGGACCCTAGTCAGCCACGGCTTTGATTTTTGTTTACAAACGTGATTTTTGGTATTATATTTACGCGGAGCGTGTCTAAACGAAATAGATTGCTGTAAAACTACAAAATTATTATGTAAACCATACGGTTTGTATAATTTTGATCGCAACGAAAATGGCTACCCATGCTCGTTTAGGCGCAACAGCACCTTATTAATACCCAACAAATCCTTATAAATACTTATGATCATAGTCACGATTGCTTGCTAAATTCACGTTTTTGACGATTGTTTTTTATTCTACACTGAGAATTAGTCCATATTTATTCTACAGAAAGAAGGTTACTTCTCTTCAAAACAACAGAAAAAATAATAGGTCACCATGCTTGTTTTCGAGAAAATGACGATTTACCTCTCTTGCGAGGTCCAGTCGTAAAGAAAAAGCCGCCATTTCCGAAATGTGCGCACGCTATTAACACGCGTGAAATTATGCGCAGAAGGGATGCGCAATGCAATATTGGGGAATGACCTTTAATGACAAAATTCTGCCTATCATGTTCTAAATCACTAAGTTCTTATCTAAGTTTTTATTCCTGTAATGATGATGCAAGTTTGCGATGAGTGTCTAATTGATTGTTTAATGTCTTATCTACCAGGCCGGAAAACGTTTTGATATCTAATTCCCTCTGTTGTTGTTTCCAGTGGCGAAACCGACAGCATTTCCACGTGGAAACTCGACAATCCTCGTCTGTTTTCCTATGGACATGGCTAACTTCTCCTTGACATTGGTGTACCGTGACGTAAATGTTAGCGAGAGTTTGGCGAAACGTTTGAACATAGATTTGTCTCAGCCCTTTGTTAAAATAACTGGTCTTGTTACTAGAGTGAACTACAGTATTCAGCTTGAACAAACAGGTTGCGGCGAAAATCAGAAGACTGAGGCAGTCTACGTTGTAACTGGCAAAAGAGGTAAGGTTTTGTTTACGGCATTCCTGTTTGATTATTTTGCGGCTAAAACCCGGCGCATTACATAAATCACGCTAGTCAAGGTCCTGAATACGCCATTCCCGCCATTCTGGAGGTAGGAGGGGGGAAACTCCGTGAGGGGGTATTTTATGGGAGATGGCTAATGAGGTCATTACGGTATCTGCAGGGCCTGGTTGGTGAAAGGGCGAATAACGCTATCCACCAGATAAATCGCTTTCCAGTGGAAAAGTGTCAACAAAACATTTTACGCTATCCACTGGATAGTGATTTATCTTGTGGAAAGCGTTATCTATTCTTTGAATTGTGTAGCGAAATAATGGGGCTCTATACCATCAAAATAGGTAATTTTTACTAGCCAGATCGTTATTTTGTTGTTGGTATTGTTGCTGCTGCTGCTGCTGCTGCTACTGTTGTTGTTGTTCTACTTCTCCTTCTCTCCTCCTCTTCCTCCTTCCCTCCCTCCCCCCTCCCTCTCTTCCTTCCTTCATTCCATCCTTTCCTTCCTTTCTTATTTTTACTCACTACTATCAAACGGACGAAATGGGTGTGCAGCTCGAACTATGAGTCCGAGTGTTTAATGCCGTCCTCATCAAGTACATTGTTCAAACGTACAAAAACTGAAACACTACTCGGACTTTAAACCTTTACGCCGCCTGGTACGAAAACCCAAAAACCCAGTGGGAAAAATGGGAACGTACTCCCCAACTAAATGCAGGCGCATGAACCTTTGGGGTTTAAAGGTAAAGAACAAAGATAACAAAAGTGTATAAAATAAAAGTTGAAAAGTTCGAGAGCTGAGATGAATACATTACAACCCTCAGCCCTTATATACGTTACAACAATAGAGTCAATTGACGCCATAACGGCTCACGTGCGTTCATACCAATAAGAAATTATTTACATTCTCTGACACTGCCACTTACAGTTTAGTTCCGCCGAATGTAAATACATTTCTTCGTTTGGTACAGACCGTGTTTTTATTTTCCTTCAGGTCCTCTGGCTTCACCACGCAACATTACAGTGAACTCGACGTTTTCTACAATACGAGTCAAATGGCTACCCAACCCCTCCCTTCTTGTTGAAGCCTACGTCATTGAATGTGCTGAGTTACCTTCTGGAAACACGATAAGAACTGAACTGGTTAATGCAACAAACACAACGGTCGAGATTGACGGGTTGGAAGCCTCCACCAATTACAGTGTTAGGCTGCATACAGTAACGTGGTGTAAGAATGGCTCCTGGAGCAAGGCATTGATCGTATCTACAAAGGACGGTGGTAAGGAAAATACAGAACTAGGCTGTTTTGCCTTGCTAGAACCTAACACACTAATTCTTGGGCGCTTCACTTCTGGTTAGGGCTTTCCACAAGTTGTTCGGCAACTTTTTGGCATCTTTTCATATTTTGGAACAACTTGTTGCAATTTGAGCAATTTCTTGACAGAAGATCTCCGAAAATTGTCCGAGTGTTGTTCGAATCCCATACGAACGTTTCCGAAGATTAACGAAGTTTGCAAAATTAGTCAGCAAACAAGACGTCATCGATATCTTTACGATTTTTCTCGGTGAAAGAAATCCTTGTAATTCAACAACTTTTTACCTTAAAATATTATTTAGAAAGTGAAATTGCATGAAACGGCTTAGAAATCTTACCTTCAGTTGGAATTTAGCACATATTCGGAGAAAGTTTTTCGATAAAAAGCAGCGTTTTGGATTTTTTGAGGGCAACTTTCAAGCAACTTTTTAATCAATCAATTTTTGGAGCAACTTTCGAGCATCTTTTTCAGAAATTTCGAGCAACTTTTTGAAAAATTTCTATTAACTTGTGGAAAGTCCTACTTCCGGTACTCCGAATTAAAAGATCTGAGACGGACTGTTCGCGATTCGAAAGTTGATTAACACTAACTTACGATCAAAAGTTGATCGATGGTTCCATTTTTTTTTTATGTATGAAATTGTGTTTATTGCTTATATTTTACCACATCGACTAACCACTTGACACAAACGATCCCTTGGAATGAGACGGTTGCCTCCCGCAAGCAGACGCCCAAATTGTTCTTTTACTGTTGTAGTTCCGATGATATTCCATTTGATTTACTCTGAATAGGTCATTTGCGACTGAGTTGCCTTCTGCCTCTGTTTCGAGTACTCGTGCAAAACTGTTCCATTTGAAAATGAATTGGATTTGCATGAAAATGAACATGCAGGTGAAACAAATTTTCATATGAATGGCTTCGCACGATAACTTCTTTTGACTGTGAGGTATAAGACAACTTAGAATCATTTGTCTAATAAGGTGTTTCAATTCATTCATTTAACTGATCCATCCATCTCCTCCGTCTGTTCGTCCATCCACCCATCCATCCATCCATCAAAACTCAATCAGTCCAACAAATATATTTTTTTTTATTTCATCCTTCATAAAACCAGTCCCTTCTCGTCCACCCGTAAACGTGTCAGTTTGGAAAAAAACAGCCACCAGCTTGTATGTGAAGTGGAGCCCAGTCCCCTTGAAGTATCGGAACGGAATAATTCTTGGTTACAATGTGACTTACTGGAGGTCTGGTGACAACAGCAACCTGAACGAGACTCTGACGACAGACAAGTTAGAAATAGAAATAACTGGTCTTGAATGCTTCACGGCATATATGGTGGTCGTTGCGGCTTTTAACAGAATCGGGTTTGGTGTCACGAGCGACCCTCAAGAAGCCTGGACCGACGAAAAAGGTAAGTAGGATATTACATCCTCTCTACCAAAAAACTGTGTTTAAATAAATGATAATGATGAGGAGGAGGAATGGATGAAGACGAAGACGACAATGATGATGAGATGGCGATGACTATGACTATGACGACAAAACCCCAAAACAAAACAAAAAACGCGAAAGCCATAAGCGCATCTTTTGGTAACATTTTATAGTTGATAATTCCCTGGACAAACAAACAAATATAACCGCAGGAAAGCATGGTTAGGTTTTTTTTTTAAGCCAAGCTTGAGAAAGCATTAAGATTGACAGACCAATTTTCAGATTGTTGCACATTGTATCCACATTGTAACAATACTTTTGAGATGATGGGGAATTAGCCGGGCAAGAGGTAACTAGGACAGTCTATCGCAAATCTTCTGACTCTCTTCTCTATTGACTTCAGAATTCTTACCGTAGCTATAAAATTATAAACAATTGATGATGAATTAAAATTACTCAATTCTAAACTCTAAAGTATGCATCGATTATTTTGTTATCTTGTGAAATATCGTTTGATTTAAGCAAACTTGGTCTACGACCTTGTCGCCCAAGAGTATCAGGCGATTTTCCGCGCGATTTTGCAGGATAATTGTTTAGTACTTGTTATCTGAACTTGCAGTTCCCGATCTGCCACCGCCAGATCTGACCGCCGAAAATCACACTTCTCTCTCCACCATCCCGGTGTCTTGGCGCCCAATCCCCGCGCAGAATATTTGTGGCATTCTGCTGGAATATCGCGTGCGATTCACTCCTGTTCAATTAGTAGATGGAACAGAAATCAATGGAACGACCAAAGAGAAAGTCGTACCAGCTAGAACTTTGTCCACCACTCTTGATGCCTTGGAACATTACACCGTGTACAGAATAGAGGTCTGGGGCGCAACAAGCAAGGGAGGGGGACCTTGGGCAACGACATTTGCAGGTAAATTATTTAAATTAAATTAATTTGTTTTGTTCCTGTGTCCAAATCAGTCTCGAGCCCCTTAAATTCTGAAGAATATCGCGGTGTTGGGTGGAAATCCGCATCAGTCTTCAAATTTAATGTGAAGTGGCTGCTAACCCCTTTATTTTCGCTTGTGGATAGATTCAAGATTAAAAAATTATCTCAAATTTCGTTCTTTTAAAAAACATTGGAAAATAAAGTGTAACAAGTAATGTACTGTCCAATATTATCCATATGAATAGTCACCCAGTTATGTAATGTAACACAGAGGGGCTTCATCCGCAGATTTGAATTTAGTTAGGGCCACTCTAATTTGTACAGAATAATAAACAGCACCACGTGAAAGCATTGCTTAATTGCTTTTATTTGAATGGTCACAGACTAGGGTTTCATCCACAGACTTAAAAGTTACAACCACCTTGTACACCATAATAAACAATACCATGAAAGTACTGCTCAATAGCTTTCATTTGAATGGTCTCACACTAGGGTTTCATCCACGGACTTAAAAGGTAGAACCCCCTTGTACAGCGCAATAATAAACAGTATCACATGAAAGTACTGCTTAATAGCTTTCATTTGAATTGTTACACAATGGGTTTTCACCCACAGATTAAAAGCTAGAATCACCTTGTGCAGGATAATAAACAGTACCATATGAAAGTCGTGCTCACGACTTGATCAATAGCTTTCAGTACCACATGAAAGTACTGCTCTACGGCTTTTTTTAATAGTAACAGATTAGGGTTTAATCCACAAACTTAAAAGTTATAACCAAGTTTATGACTTTTTGAGTGTAGAGCTAATAAGATTTGCCGCATTTGAACTAACCATTTCTTTCCCTTGATTTACAGAAACGTGTCATTGCCAAAAGCGATTGTCGACCAACTTGATGATTTTCCCGCCCTATGTTGAGCACGTGACCGACACTTCCACCTCCGGCTCGCCTATTGGTGGAATTATTCCACCAATATTAGCAGATATGGTGTCCTCGTGTTGTGCATATTGTAAAAGCCATGGCGAGACTTATGTCGACTTCATCACAAATGGATCCTCGCCACAGAGCGAAAGTTACAATGATATGACTAAGAAGATCTCACACGACACTGATTTTGCTTTTCCGGTTTACGGAAAAAAGGGACAACTCAAGTAAGTCTGTTGTTAGAAAACTATTGAACAATACAAACGTATTGTGAAACTGAAACTGATTGGTTGATTGATTGATTGATTGATTGATTGATTGGTTGATTGATTAATTGACTGATTGATTAGCTGAATGAGTGATTGATTGATTGATTGATTGCCTGATTGATTAGCTGATTGAGTGATTGATTGATAGATTGACTGATTGATTAGCTGAATCAGCGATTGATTGATTGATTGATTGATTGACTAATTAATTAGCTGAATGAGTGATTGATTGATTGATTGACTGATTGACTAGCTGAATGAGTGAGTGATTGATTGATTGATTGATTAGACTGATTGATTAGCTGAATGAGCGATTGATTGATTGATTGATTACCTGAATAAGTGATTGATTGATTGATTGATTAGCTGAATGAGTGATTGATTGATTGATTGATTGATTGATTGATTGATTGATTGATTAGCTGAATGAGCGATTGATTGATTGATGGTAATTAACTGATTGATTGATGGATGGACTGTAATTGATTTATTGATTGATCGATTGATTGATTGATTGAAAGTAGTTGATTGATTTATTGACTGGCTGACTGACTGTCTGACTCTAATTGATTGATTGATGGATTGATGGATTGACTGATCAATTGTTTGACTAAATTTTTTGATTGATTAATTGATTGATTGAAAGTACCTTATTCCCACTAAATTTCGCGAGTACTTAATTTCGCGAAAAATCAAGAGCTATATTTCGCGAGTACTTAATTTCGCGATTTTGAGGGGAAGGTACAATTGGAGTGTATTAAATTTCGCGATTTTTATCTATTCTTCAATATGAAGCTTTGACCTCGAAACTGTAACAACATAATTAATATGAAAATCATCGCAAAAACAGCAAACAAAACAATATACACGGCATAAAAAAACATAAGATATTCAACATTCTAAATCCCTAATAGGTTCATCTACGACTGCAAAAGCGAGATTTTAAGGAACTTGGCGGCAGAGAACAGTTCGAACAGTGCGACCGATAGAGTGAGAGATAACTGATAAACAAAATTAAACAAAAAAACTCCTAAACATGAAGCTCAGACATGTTAGAATAACTATGATAAAACACATCGACTTTCAGTATTTTTTTATATTATCAGTACGATATTAAATTTCGCGATTTTAAACTTCGCGTGTCCTATATTTCGCGAGTATTAAATTTCGCGATTTTTTCAAAATCGCGAAAATCGCGAAATTTAGTACTCGCGAAATTAAGTGAGAATAAGGTAGTTGTTTGACTGACTGACTATAATTGATTGATCGATTTATTGACTGACTGATTGATTGATTGATTGATTGATTGATTTTGTATTCTGTCCTTATTTTGTTAATTACAGCTATAAGAATGAGTACAGGTTTATTGACCTGATCCAGTCTCCTGGCGTAGCACATGTTATCAACACGCACGATCCTAACCGCAAGAATAACTCATTCTTGGCTGCTATTTATGGCTTGTGGCCCATATTGACCGTTACCATGGTAACAGTTTACCTGGCCGGAATAGTCGTATGGTATTTGGTGAGACATTATAATTTCATGAACATATTCGATACAGTGGAACCTCGATTTAACGAACCTCTATATAACGAAGTCCTCGGTTTAACGAACGATATTCTTCAGCCCGTCCAAAGTTACAGAAAGATGTATGGAACAGGACCTCGATATAACGAACCTCGATATAACGAAATCCTCGTTATAACGAACACAATCCGGAAGCCCAAACGTAAAATGTACCTCGATATAACGAATTTCAGTCAACGCGTGACAAAATATGAATGCGAAACAGACCAACAAGGATGAAAATCCTTTAATCCTCTAACAAGGAAACAAGTTCAAATACATATGTCCAAATATATGGGCATATATTATGCATTATAAATGTTTTTTTCAGAAATCGATAATATCCGGCAATGCTGTGCACGTAGTGCAACGTAACAGCGTTACAAACTGATT
Source organism: Oculina patagonica (assembly GCF_052425735.1). Lineage (NCBI taxonomy): Eukaryota > Metazoa > Cnidaria > Anthozoa > Scleractinia > Oculinidae > Oculina > Oculina patagonica. The sequence goes on along the minus strand of NC_135768.1, from coordinate 16,322,631 downwards.
AACTTTACCTCGATAAAACGAACATTTTTGTTGTTTTTCCGCGAATTCGTTATATCGAGGATTTCGATATAACGAACCCTCGATATAACGAACAAATTTCATCAGTCCCTTGGCACTTCGTTAAATCGAGGTTCCACTGTATAAGATTAGCTATCGCGAATATCAAAATGGGGCTGCCAAAGCCTAGAGCTTCAGAACTGACTATTGCATGTTTTTAACTAGAAAATGGACGGAAACGTGAGTTCTACACTTAGTTAAAATACTAAGTTTCCCATTCCCATTTTTGAAAACGAAATAAACGTGTCGTACATAGATTAAGCCTTTGAAATACTAAAACACTCTCTAAGGTTATTCATGGATCTTAAGTTCCCATTCACCACCTTCGATTTATTTCTGATAATGTATTTTTATTCTCGTTGATCTATTTCTAGGAGAGGAAGGAGAACGCAGAACAGTTTAAACCGTCTTTTATCCGGGGTACTGGCGAAGGCGTCTGGTGGTCATATATTTCTGCTACAACTGTTGGGTATGTCTGACATTTTTAGTTTTAATCCTGTTCTGGCTCACCCTCTGTCACGCAATTAAAGCTGCTTATGAGAGAGCCTGAACTGTGTTCTTTTTCGGTAGAGCTTCCGACCGAGGGCGCAAAGTCGTTTGTCTTACTGTTCTTCGACCCTTCTTCGTGAGGGGTTTCTGCAAAGGGAATACCTGTAACTGCAAGACATGTTAGAAGAACTCTTCAAGAATATTTTGTCATTGATTAATATCGTTTCCTAGTTTACCATAATAGGTAAGGTAAGGAACTTAATTTTACCAGGGTAGCCCATTCAGCAAAGAGGCTGGTATCCATTGGGGCCCTGGGACAATAAAATTGTGTACAATATAAAAATGTAAAAAAAAATTAAAATTTGAACAAAAATTTATAAAAACTTTAAAAATCATTAAAACTAATGCTAAAGAAAACAAACTCTAAAAAATTAAATTTACAAATAAAAATGCCTAATTATACAATCACTTGAGAAATATTTGTCAATTCTCATTAGCCCTGAGAAGTACCATCTATATTAGTGTCAATTTACACAGTTTTAAACTCAAGTGTGAAATACTTAAATTAAGCGACATCTTCGTAGTATATCTGAACTTCACCCGAAGAGTTTCAAAGGATACCGAAGATCACCCGAAAACTTCCGGAGATTGTTTAACACTATAGCGGGAGTTTGTGAATACCGTTTGTCTTGTAGAAATAGTCATTTTATTTATTTATTTATTTATTTATTTATTTATTTATTTATTTATTCATTGATTCATTTATTTATTCCATTCCAAAATTACAAAGATAGATATAAACCAAAACAAGTAGAAGAAGAGCAAAAGAAAATGGCAAAATATAGCTTGCTAATTTTATGTCCTTGTTTAAATAACAATAATAATTTAGGATTAAAAAAAGTTAACTTAACATAGGAGAGGAAGAGGTATGAATTAATTAATACTGAGCAAACTAGCTATAGCTAATACTGGTAAAGTGCGTTTCTAAAAAGTTTTCTAGTTGGCAAGTTACGAATAGATAAAGGAGGGTCGTTCCAATAGTAACATCCAATAACAGTAGGGCAAAATTTCCTTATATTTATTCTGGAGAAACCGGGATTTAAGTGTTGTAAGGATGCACTTCGATTAGCGTAATTGTGTTGCTCAGATACCAGAGAATTAATTCGACGGTTTTCAGTTAGTTATTCTTCTATAATCAGTGTTTTACACATTGCTTATTTTCTCTTTTCAGTTATGGCGACAGGGCTCCAGTGACATATTACGGCCGCTTGTTTTCCGTGTTTTGGATCCTAATGGGCTTAGTGATTATAGGAATTCTGAATGGATCAATCACTACCGCTATCACATCGTTTACTGTCAACTATGACTTCTCGGTATACGGGCAAAAGGTAAGAATTGCTGGAAAAACTGCTTTAAAACAACGAAGAACTGTACAAGAAGTGAACCCCAAGCCAAGTGGCCTATATTGCCGGAGCTAATCCCAGTTGTAGCATTTAGCGACTAGGAATATTTCTACTCCCCCTTCTCCCCGGATGGGATGCTAATCCATCGCAGGGTATTCCCCCAGCATTATTTATCCGGTACCTTTGTAAGCACCTGGCTGGAGAGAGGCACTATGAGAGTAAAGTGACTTGTCCAAGAACACAACACAGTGACCCCGGCCAGGGCTTAATTAAACCCGGAGCGTTTGAACTGGAGTCCTGCACGCTACCTATTAGGCCACTGAACCTCCAACTGTACGGGAAACCACGAGATAATTGATAAATACCCATGTAATGCCAGTTATAACCTCCCCCACCCACCCCATCCTTCTTTATAGGTCCATCCGCCGGTCTGCTAACGAAAAAACATTCTAGGTATAAGTTTTCCCCGAAATAAGAGCCCTTCCCTATCCAGCTTTCCGAACAAACAGACTGTCAACAAAACCCCTCGAGTAGACTAACACGCGGGTCAATTTTACCAGCGAATAGTCACGATGAGAAGAATAGTAAAGTTAAAAAGGCCAATTTAATGGCATGCTTTATCAATGCTTTTTTAACATCCCATTTCGCCGGTTACCCCTGTCTCCTCCGCAGAGGCGTTTTTTTTCGTACGGGTTGAAAATGAGAAGAGGTGAAAAGTAAGCGTGCAGAGCCTGGGGAGAATGACAATGGAAGCGTAAGCGCGGGGCCTAGGACGAATTGCAATGGAAGCGCGCGGGGGACATCATCTTTTAATTTAAAGTTTTTTCGCCTTAGCCATAGAGTGGTACGTTGATTTTATTACACGACAACACTTGCAGGACCAATTGCTTTGTAAATCAGACTGTTTTGTGTTACAGGTAGCGGCTGTACACCAGTCCCCAGAGTTTCGTATTGGATTGCGAAAGAATGCCAACATGGATAATGGTAAGTCAGTCATAAAAATAGGTACATCCCTCTTCTCCGACGATGAACGGGAATGCAGTGTTTGTTATAAGCATCATGACCGCCTTCGAATTTTGTTTTGTGGTTACATGTGCTTTATAACGTACTTTTTTTACATGACTCGATATTTGACTATAAATTGAGTGAAAATCAAGAAGCGTCCGAAAACTTTCAATAATCACCTGAACACTTAAGTACATGATTTTACAGCACCCAAGCACCGCCAATAGTATAACAATATGTGCGGTTTTGAATTTAACGACTCTAACTTAATTTTTAATGCATTTTAAGCTACATAAATGAAGCATTAAAAAAATAAATCAAGTGGAGCTCTGCCCGTGACGGCAACCTCTTTATTATTACCTTTGGAATCCTCACGCTTCAATTTCTTTATAACTTTACCCAGTAAATGTGACCATTCAAAATGCCTGACGAGATACATAATAAAAATAAATAAAAAATAAATAAAATGGTTTAGTTACAAAATTCGTCAATTATTACAGGGCTTGATTAGAAGTCTTAAACAAGAAGTTCTAGGATATAAAGGCCTGACCCAGTCATTCTCATGCCCAGTTTTCAATCAAAACAGCTGACAAACAGCCTGCGTATTTTGTACGACAAATACTGATAAATGTTTAATTTCTGCTGAACAGTTACCGTATATCATGTTTTAGGCAATAGAAAATTTTGTTTCATGATATTTTGAAGCATGTTCAGTATGCAGGACTCTTTACTTCGCAATCTGCCATGACTGCAAACGTACACATCTGCATTTAGCACCCAAAAAATGTGAAATATGGGAGGTGCCATCCCTTTAATACTGAGCACGACGTCTCGTTTAAAAGGCATAAAATAACAGGTGTACCATAATTTGAGTAAACCTTGTTAATATAACCAAGTTTTCTGGCCATCCAGGCCAGTGGAAGTATAAACAGGGGATACGCTTATAAACAAGATTGTATCGTTATAACTTGCAGCTACGTACAAAACATTCCGTGAGGTTTTCACGGCCTTGGAAAGCGGCAAAGTGAAACACGCCCTCTTCGATGCGTACGCCATAGGCAGTGAGAAAGCTTTATTTGAGAACGCACCGCATCTTCATATATATGAGATCTACGATTACGAATCAACGTATGGAATAGTTATCGGTGGAGGGTCTGGAGTGTTACAGAAATGTTTTAATGCGTTTAAAATAGAACACATCGAGGATATCTTCAAAAACATCAAAGACAGCATCGATTCTATCAAGGTAAGGTGTAAGATATATTATGCATTTTTCACCTTCTCACAAGTCGCCCCCCCCCCCCCCCCCCGAATTACCGTAAGCAGCGACACAACCTACGATAGGATGTATTCTTTCAACTAATTTTTTCATTAGTTCTCGACAAAAAGATAACCGACAATCAAAGGATTTCGATTCTTAATAAGTGTTATATTGCGCGATTCAGTGATACAGTCAACTCTCGCCTTGCGGACACCCCGCTATTGCAGGCACTCGCTATTACAGACAAAATCCAGATCCCCGAAGAAAGAGGGTTGACTGGAAATGACTCCCGCTATAACGGACTCTCGCTATAACGGACACTAAACTACACCCCGAGCGTGTCCGCTTTACAAGAGTTGACTGTAGATTGATTGATAGAACAGTAGATTGATTGATTGATTGGTCGATCGATCGATCAACTAATTTATCTATTGATTGATTGATTCATCTCTCTGAAAATCCATTCATCCTTCAATCCATCCATCCCTATTTCCCTCCGTGTCTGCCTAACTCCCTCCTTCCCCCTTCTCTGCCGTCGATGCTTCCTACCTTCCTTCCTTCCTTCCTTCCTTCCTGAGTTCCTGAGTTCCTTCATTCTTTGATTGATTGATTGATTGATGATTGATTGATTGATTGATTGATTGATTGATTGATTGATTGATTGATTGATTGATTGACTAGGAGCTTTTTGTTTTTTATTGTATTTTAGCAAGGTAAAGATTTGTCAGTGGAAATGTCTACGGGTCTTTTTGACATATCAAGCCCGCTGTTTAAAAATACCCTTCTATATTGTGGATATTGCTTCGCCGTTGCACTTATTATGGGGGTGATATGGGAAATATGGTATCGCTGTAAGGGCAAAAACCAGATTAATAATGAAGGTAAATTCTTTTATTTTTGTGTTTGTACAGTTACGTTATAATTACTTTGTTAAAACAAGTTTCTCCACCGTTAATTTTGTTCGTTGTTGATGATGATGATACTTTTTGTTAATGAAATAAATGCATGAATAAATGCATTGTTCAAAAGCCCAAAACATATTTCTTCTGCATATGTTAAACGTTGCAGTTAAATTTTCAAGCTGAGAGAATCTCGTGGAGTCTCATGTACAGAAAAAAAGTTATGCTTGTTTCCTCTGTTTTATTTGTTATTTAGTTTAGCAGAAAAAGTATTAAAAATTTCCCTATATGTAAGTCGTTTATTTAAAATAATGTGGAAAGAATGCCTACAAATGTTTTTAGAAAATAATTCATAACATGTTCTCTGTACGTTTTGCGTGCCTACTTTCTAATCCCGTACTTGAAATATTTCTCTTTCAATCTTGCCTATCAATTAAGACGATGGAAAGGAAAAGATTGAACTCATTAAAGAGATGCGTACCATGGTGGAAGATTTGCACCAGCGCATGCTCCAAATATCCGCTGACCTGAAAGCTAAGCATCTCAAGGAACTGTTACAGTTACAGAAGCTAAAAGGGAAAGATGGAAGAATTCACGGAAAAGAAGGCAACCAAGAAAATTACCTTCCTAAAGAGTGTGGTTTGCGGCTTCGATCCAAGCGCGAGACGAATCCTGAAAATTATGCAGTCAATTTGAGTTACCCCAGCACTTCAGTAGAGAATTACTATGATAATATGAGTAATTTGATGAAAAGAGGTGCTAACTCTTGAAACTTGTGCACTGAAATAATTCACCAAATTGTAACGCAAATATCATTCACTGAAGTCTTCTGGGATATACCGACCAAGATCTTTGTAGAATATGTTATTTTTTATCCTACTGTACTAGGAAAACTCTTGATATCGTTTGCAGTAATTATAAAATAATCATAATTGTATGATTATGCTACACGACAAATAGACCCTCTAAATGCGTGACCCCACTTTATGTTTTATTACGCCTTACAACAACTTAGACAAAGTACTAGATACTTAGGAGATTAGATTGTATGCAGTATATATTACGCCCGTGACACTGTCACTTATGGTGGGGTGAAGCGTGATTTTGAGGTGTTTCGTGACACGTGTCACAATTAACCAATTTTGTCCAATGATGAGGAAAGAACTATGTTGGTGGAATCTAACAGTGCTAGTTTAAAACCTCAAAAATTTCTTATTGTGTTACACGATAACAAATTTTTGAGGTTTTAAACTTGCAATATTAAACAGTAAACTAGTTAATGTACGGTTATTGAAATTGGACACGCATTGGTCACTTTATCACGGAGATAATAACATGTTAATATTTATGATAAATCGGCGTCCTAGGCAATTAATTAACTAAAACCGAAACCGTATGAAAAGGAGTCTTCATTAAATTTGTAACTGAATTAACGCACATTGAAGCTTAAAATCTAGATTACTGCTAAATTTTTCGATGTAGTCAATTTTTTCTTATACACTTAAGAGGATTTCAGTTTCAAAATTTTAAACCGTTGAAACCGCAATTAAAAATTGCTGCTTTACAATTGTGGCTTAAGTTTATATTTCAATGTAAATTTAAGACCTTGCTGTTATTGTAAATCGCTGTTTTAATTGCCTTGTTTTGTTATACGTAAAATAAATATGAATAAAAACACCTGTTATGGGCAAGTACGTCGTTGACTAGTGAGCCGCTAAATACAGTGTGAAGGAAAACTTCTTATAAACCGGTACGCGTTGCGCTCAGCTTCACCTGACTTCTCAAGCGAGCGAGGTAAGATATAATTTTTTTACAGTAAACTTCGTCCTTTAAGTATCGAACCCAATATTTCAACTGAGTGTAAAAATAAAAAGTTCAGAATTTGTGTTTACATTTATTTTAGATACAGAAATTAAACTAGCCAGTGCAATTTTGCACGTCGTTAAACATTACTGTTAAAAAACTTATTCGTTTTCACACGAAATTTAACAACTCCAGAGCATGTTTTTTTTTTTAACAGTAATATTGACCGTACCCGTCTCACCATTTTCTAGGTTTCAATTTTATATTGCAATTATTAATTAATAAAATAAGGAAAGAAAAATTTTCAGGATCGTTTTAAAATGTTCATTAAAAACTAATTCGCTTATAAACGGAGTTAAGGTTCACAGACTTTTTTGCTTTCCCAATTTCGCTATTAATGAGGAATATCATTATGATCATGATTTAGCAAAGTTGATACTGTTTTCATTACAACCGTACTTACTGTTTGCAGGGTTTGCAACTATTCGACACTGTTAATTAAAAACTTATTACATATGTGACAGGTTTCACATGGAGAGCTAAATTAATGAAATTTTCTTTGCGTTTGCGTTGCAAGAGCTTGTTTCGTAATAGTAGAACAGTTTCTTGAGTAGACAATAACCACGGTGACAAAATCTTGCCACTGCGTCATAACACTTCTTAAAACATTCCTCGAAAGCTTGCATGAACTTAACTTAATATAGGAGCTTGAGTAAATGGACATATATATATCTGTTGTTTTTGGCATTTGCATAAAACTTTATTTGGTTTGTTTTGCTTGTCAGATTTGTTGTAATGCAATGGAAATTACTGTAAATAGCTTTTATTTCATATCAGAAACGAAGTAATTTTAACAACCATATGTGCATTACATGAAGTTTGCATCTCGATGCATCAGTTGCAAGACGGTTATAATCGTTTTTACGGTGAAGTACATTCATTAGCTAGCTAGTTTCATAATGCGCAATCTAGGAGGATTGAGCATCGAGAGTTGTATTGTTAGTTCCTCCAAAAGAAAACTATCTAATTTTCACTTCTGTAATCACTTGGACTTTTCATTTCGCTTTTCTTTGGAATCTCTTCCTGTTATATGATGGAACAGATCGCCAGACTGATCGCCTAGTATAAATTCCTGAAGCTGTTAAAGTAAGCTACATTCCTAGACAAAAATCCTGCGACACTAAGCCGATTTGACGAAAAATGGGCAATTTCTAAACCTCCCCCTTCCACCCATAATGTTCCTAACCCATAACCCTTATTATAACTATATATAAACAAACAACACAACCAGAATATTTGTGGGGAAAAGGGGTAAGGGATGAAGCACTCCAATTAAGAATTGTAGATCACTTTTCCTAGGATTTCCCCAGGGGTGATAATCCCCCAGGGTACTCAGTACGAGGTGTTAATCCTCAAGAGGGGGTGATAATCCCCCAAGGGTACTGAGTGAGAGGTGGTCATCCTCTCTACGGGGTGATAATCCCCCAGGGTACTTAGTGAGAGGTGATAATCCTCTCTAGGGGGTAATAATCCCCCAGGGTATGTAGAGTTGATAATCCTCTCTAGGGGTCGAATCCTCCGGGATAAGGAGTAATAAGAGTCTATGGGGTAAAGGGTGACCTCTATGGGAGCACTTCATCCCCACCAAATACACAAAAGGTGTATTCCCCATAGACGATAGAAACAGTACATTCATGCACTTGTATCGAATAAAATCAAATCGCGAAACTTTGTTGCTTAGAAATATATGCAGCTACTTCAACCCTTTGAGCACCAATGGGACCAACATCTAATGTCTCCTCACATATACATGATGGGAATGAATCTCGTAACTTGCGGGTAGAGATAGTAAAAAAAAAAAAAAAAAAAAAAAAAAAAAAAAAATTAAAATAAAATAAAATAAAATATTAGAGGCCAAGGAGGAGAAAATGCGTGTTGATATTGGGGCACAAAGGGCTTAAGTACGTCGTAAATACATCGATTATGTTTAAAAATTCTCCCCTTAAGGGGCTAAAGATGTGTTTTTCTTCCACCTACTCCCCGCGACAATATTTAACTTTATGCTTGGGGGAAGGGGGACGAAAAATTTAATTGATTTGTCACTGGACGCTATTTCGAAAAGTGTCCCAAGGACTTTTATCAAGATTATTGTCAAGATATTTCTTTGCAATATAAAAAATTACTTTTTAAATGAAGACCACAAAATAGGGTTTGGCAAAAATAGATAAACACCGAGGAAGTAATAATAACAATAAACAAGAAGCAAGGATGGCTAAGACTGGGGAAGATAAACACGGATTACCAACAAGAATTTTTTTCGTGTCATAGCAATCTCAATAACCACTTTTCTTTACACAGTATTTCAGAATGATGGAGGATCTCGATGTTCAGGCATTTCAGGCGTCAGTCTCCAAGACAGACGTTGAAAAAATCCTTAGGCGCATCCAGGCTCATCGTGGTGTAGTGGCACTCATGGTGACAAATCGTGAGGGCCTTGTGCTAAGGTCGAATCTGGACATCACCACCACAAAGCTCTACTCCGCGCAGTACCAGAAGCTTATAAAAATGGCCCATTCTGCAGTGCGTGAATTGGACCCTGAGAACGAGCTCTGCTTCATAAGGGTCCGGAATAAAGAGCACGAGATTATGGTGGCGCCAACTGAGGACCTCATTCTTATTGTGGTTCAAATGATTGAGAAAGAACCGGAAGTTGTACAAGATAAGATGTCTTTCATCGAGTTGAAAGAGACAATTGATCGCCGTATTGATAACGAGTGAAATTGTAAAATATTTTCACGAGTGTTCTATGTGTTTTGCACTTGTTGCCAAGGTCCGATGGCAACTTGACAATTAAAATACAGTGTACGCGTCACAGTTTTCTATCAGCGATAACCATAAATCTCGCAATCTGACTGGCTACACAGGCTCCACTATCGATCGATAGTAAGCTCTCGGAGCGCATGTGGCATTTATTTTGTGGTCAGCATTGGCGAAAAGTCTATTTTTTAGCAGGTATTGAAAAAGAACAGCCGTCGGATACCAAGAACGTGACAAGATAACGAAATAACTGTTCACCATTTCTATTTTTTAGGCAATAGCAATCCCAAACCGCACGTATTAAGACCATTACATTATTCTTTAAGCTCAAACTGAAACTTTTTTTGCGAGCTATGGTTTTTTGACAGCGCATTATGTAGCAGCGTGCTGTGAATACAATAGTTGAGCCATGTGGTGTATAAGTCTCAATGAATAGTAGCATATCTAGGAAAAGATTATTACGACGTCAAAAGAAGGGGTCTAATATAAAACAGCTGTATGCGATTGTTCAAAAGGTTTTTTGGATAACACATCACCACTGTTTTTGGATCTCCGTTCTCCCCGTTGTTTAGCCAAGGCCTGGTACATTCGAAACTGTCTCTTGTGCTTTTTCCTTAATCTACTGTAGGCTTGTGTGAAATTTGAATAGAAGTCTTCAACAATTTCTTCTATTTCAGCTTTTTTGGATTTGTAAAGCTCCTCGCTCTGCCCTGAGATGGAAAAAAAAGGTAGCAAAAAATACTAAATTAGTGGCGTTTTAAGGGGTTCGAGTTCTGGGTCTCTTGACTGTTTTATTTCCAAAAGTGATGCACATTAAATTTCTCAATACAATATCAAAACATCGTCATACAGAGAGGTGATAAGAATATAGAAATTCATCACCTATGGGATATTGAAAAGTATGCTGATCACTAAAGCCCTGGCCAAACCGTAACACAAGTAGGCGTAAGTATAGACTTCTGTTGGGTGGCCAAACGGACTTGCAAGTTTACTCGCAAGTGCACGCAAGTTAACAAAAAAGCTTTTTCAATGCTTCTGCGCGAGCTGCAATTCAGAACTTAAAGAAAACCGCAAGACTGGTGTTGACTTGTGTTGGGTGGCCAAGCGGTGAAAAACTTGCGTTGCCTTGCGTGTAAATTTGATCTCGACCAACGTGAACGCAAGTCATCGTAAGTCAACGCGTGTACGCAAGTCCTGGCCAAACCGAGACGCAAGTGGACGCAAGCTTTCGACTTGCGCGCGTCTACTTGCGTAGACATAATTTGGCCCTGAGGCTGAAAGAGTGAAATTTGGGGATCTAATAGTTTATCCGTTTTTCGGTAAAATGCTACTACTCGTACCTTTTGCTCTGTTTCGATGTCTTTTTCTAAACAGTTCCCAGGCCATTCCAATCAAAAAACTCACACCCAGTGCACCCGCAACCACGGCAATCGCGTCTTGGTAAGTTGGAGAATTGGCATCCACAAGGCCTTGCGCATTTTCCTCAGCTTCACTCTGCTCTGGTTGCTGTTGATAAGAATGGCAAGTTTGTATTCATCAGCACAGTAACTAAAAGCCTGCGAACAGGCTTCCAAAAAAATAAATCGGTAAAAAAAAGAATCACGCCAAATGGAGGCTATTGTTTACATAGCGTCCTGTACTTTCAGTGCCGGTAACCAAGGAGAATAGGTACATGCTCGTAGAATTGAAATTACCTGAGCAAAGTTTATCAGCAACAACACACGAATTTTTTTTCTCTCCAAATCTAAATGATGCTACTCCGCAGATTTATTTGTTCTCTAAGTAGCCTGGTTAATACCGTTCTTTGCTTATTCTTGTTTACACTTAGTTATTTAAGTTTAATTACCTACCTCAAGAGGTGAGGTACTATTTTGAATAATCTCCGTGATTTTACCAGCGTTCTTTCTCACAAAATCGCGGACTCGATGACGCAAAACAATCGCCTCTCCAGAGAGAACAACGCCCAGTCCTTTATTAGTTTCGATGACTTTGTTGACACGGAATGGTGTTTTGATAAAATTGCTCACACCGCTTCCGGCCACATACGCGTCCAACAGAAAGCCTTCTGTTTCCCCGTTTTGAAGGGCGTCAAAAGCTTCTTCTAGAGTTTCCTTGTGCTCTGATAAAACAAAAGCAAAAAGGTTGGAAAGATGGCCTCTGCAAATGCCTTTAAAAGGGGCAATGTCGCGCAATTTTAGGCAATTTCGGCACTGACCAACTGTTCATAGAATTAACTGAAATATCACAATAACGGCTTAGAGCTGAAGAGGAATTTAAAAGAAACACAGAAAAGCCAAAAAGGGGCATGGACGGGCAAAATTGTGTTCGGGTGAACTTTAAAAACGTCGGCCCGACGTTTTTCAAGTTTATCTCAATTTGTATGAAAGTGTCATTTACAATGCTCAAAAATCATCCTTGTTTGTTATGTGGCCTTGATTTTGCTAATAAAAGACTTTTGCTCTGCCAATTTAAAGTTCATAGCTTTAAATTAACGAAAATAAATTGAATTACCTTAACTACCACGACTTAGCCCATTTAAGCCAAGTGGCACCTTTTAACCCCTGTTTGCGTAGCATGAAGTGACTTGAAGTGTTACTGTTTTTCCCTAAATGAGGTTATAGTCTATGGCAGCAAGAATGTGTGCTGATTGCTACGTTTCCCCCGCCATTCTTCTGCATCTTGTCTGGGAAATACTAACCAGGACTCGAACTCGGACCGCTTGATCCAGAGTCCAACGCACTAACCTTTAGGCCACCGCGGCATCACGGATAAGCTCATACGTTCTCAGCAATTCAGCGATAATTCACTTTGAGCTCAAATTGCCTTACCTACTTTTGCATTTCTTCGTATACCCAGTCGGTGAGATGGAGAATCCCTTAACGCCGTCACCTGGAATACAGAAAAGACATGTATTTTCAAAACAATGGAGTCACCGTGTTCCTTTTTTTAATCTTAAACTTTATTGTGAATGTTTTGAGGGTAATGATGTCACTAACACAGAGAACTCGCTGTGCTCGGTCCCAACTCGAGCCAAAAAAAAAACCTTTCCTGTCCCACTCCCCCCCCCCCCCTTTAAAGTCTGTGAATAGAACCCAGGGTGTGACCATTCAACTGAAAACTATTGAGTAGATCTTCATGTGGTAGTGTTATGCTGTACAAGGTGGTTCTAGCTTTTAAGTCTGTGCATGAAACTCTAGTGTGTGACCATTCAATTGTAAGCTATTGAGCAGTACTTTCTTGCGTTACTGTTTATTATGTTGCACAGGGTGGTTCTTCTTTGTACAAGAAGTTTCTTTTTTGTATAGAATAATATAGTTCCACTCAGAACAATATAAACTAACCTTTGTTCCGTATAGTATTAGTTGATCATCTGTGGCCATTACTGTCAAGGAGACCGTGAGAACTGCCAGGAAGATCGACATCAGTACCAGGCCGATTATGATCCAAATGATTGTGATGAGCCTGGAAGCTACTTTCACGGGAGTTTTCTCTCCAAATCTAAAGCAAAGAAGAGAAAATAAGGTCCCTTTAAAGAGGTACTATCAAATGCCAAAAGACATATCTATATAAATGGAAACCTTAAAATGATGGTATAGTTTCGATAGAAACTGCTATGCTATATGTTTCTCAATTACTACCCTTGCGTCTTGGAAAAATCGCTAAACACTTAGGGGACTGCCGGTCACGGTTGAGTTAAGTTTACAATCTTGAAGATCAGCAAAAAACGCTTTTCGCTCCAGTTGTTTATAGAACTTTGAAAGAATTCTGTTAACCTGCTAAGCTCAAACTGATTACGGCTAATTTTAGAATGGTCGTCGGCCGATAAAAGCACAAAAATGCAAGCGACAAGACCGAAAGGTATTATAGGTAGAAGTAGAGAGCCAGTGCACGTGCTGAATACTAATAAGATGGCGACATGGCAAACGCTAATGTGTCCTCTTTAGACATGTGTAAACAAGGTACTTTTTGTCCACTGACGTTTATCAGAATTTTTAAACTCAAAGAAATGCGACAATATAAGTAAAGCTACAAAAAAGGCCACCTGAGAGGAAAAACAAAATCTTCACGCGCAAAATTACAAACTTGTACATTTTCTCCAGGCCAATATTTAAAATTCAAGTCAATACCAGACCACCTTTCGGTTTTTTCGCGTACGCTTTTGTGCTTTTTTTCGACGACCTTTCTTGAATAAGCTGTACCTTTAAAGGGGCTAGGTCACGGTATTTCAGATACTTTTATTTATTTTCGTTAATTAAGAGCTCTAAACTTTAAATTGGCAAAGCAAAAGTCTTTTATTGGCAAAATCACGGCCACATAACAAACAAGGATGATTTTTGAGCATTGTCATACAACGACGCTTTCATACAAATTGAGATAAACTTGAAAAAGTCGGGCCGACGTTTTTCAAGTTTACCCGAACGCAATCCGTTTTAAACTTCTCGAATCTAGCCCATCCATGCCCCTCTTTGGCCTTTCTGTGTTTCTTTTGAGTTCTAGTTCTACAGTTTTAAGCCGTTATTGTGATATTTCAGTTAATTCTATGACTAGTTGGTCAGTGCCAAAATTGCCTACATTGCGTGACATAGCCCCTTTAACCTGCTAGCTCAAACGGAAACGAAACGCATGCTCACACACTGACTAAACCGCTGACTATCATTAACCCTGGCTCACCCTACTGTGGTCATGGTTATAACAGCAAACCATGTAAGGTCACCAGTCCCTTGCAAGAATGACCGCGGGAACTTCTCTGCTTTTTCTCCTCTCTCCTGTTTATAGATAATAATGCTAAGATCAGTAAATTTAAATTGCATAAGCAATCACTAGAATAAAAAATTAACAAATGGTTAATTCGAACCAAAACTTGTCAGGTTTCTTACGGTAAAAGCTATATAAAGCCTCCAGCCCTGGCCTATCTCTCTATTAAGGTCATTGCCCTGCATTGCATTGCGCATCCTTACTGCGCAGAATTTTTTCGCGTAACTAGCGCGCGTACACAAACAAAGTGGCGGCTTTTTTCTATGCGGCTTAGTCTGGGAGAAAAATAAATCGCCTCTTTCTCGTAAACGCGTTTATGGTGACGTATTGATTTTTTCTCATATTTTGAGTTTAGCGATTAATTTCTTTCTGTAAAACGAAAACAGATCAATGTTTGAAAAATGAATAATCACTGGAAATGTGTACTTTGCCAGGGAATTATAAAGGAATTATGTGGTATATACAATATGGGGACCCCACTTTTTCATTTCAAAATTCAAGTTCCCTTGAGGTTATCAACAAGTACAAGTGGGCAAATTTTGGTTGAGAATCTAGTATGTTGAGTTCTTTCTCAGGGCAATGACCTTAAGCCTCCACCCTCCTTAGATGGTATATCATGAACAGGAAACAAAATAACGTAACCCTTTTTAAGTTGTTCGCCGGCCACACTGGTGCATGGTTTTAAAATACCACCCCTCTCCTCCCTCTATCTGTTACGTCCTCCCTCCCCTCAAGAGGTCTTGGAAAAAATAAATATTCTTTTGAACTGTTTTTAATGCCAACAAAGTGGGCTTGATATTCAGCCACTACAGGCAGACGCATCAGTTTGAAGGTGATCGTTATGCGAAATTTTAGTTTCTTTTTAAAAATGTGCGCACCTTCATGGAAAAAATCTCTTTTTGTATATTACTTACCATCATAGTTAGGGAAAATATAGTAATTTATCGTCACTGCATACCCTATAACCAAATCACGGTAGTTTAAGTTATAGGAGGAGTCCGCGACTACTGTGGCATCAAGGGTATATACATCAGCACTGTCAACCGGCACCAGGGGAGGAGGGTGGGGCGACCAAAATTCTTCCACCGGAACGCGGAAAAATCAACGAAAATGAAAATCGCTGGTACACGTTTATACTATTGAGAAAAGATTGGAACTGTGAAAATAAAGTGTCTTGCCCAAGAACACAGCAAAATGACGCCCGGCCAGGGCTCGAACCTGTACCGTGCGCTACATGACTGTCATAATTCCACCACACAACCAACATAAAATACATATAGCTTACCGTAAGCCAGATTAACACTGCTGCAATGAATCCCATTACCACAGACAAAACCACGATAGCCCAGCTCTTACTCCATGCTAAGGCAGCAACGTCAGTTCTGGACGGCTCGTTAGCCAATGAAATAAAAGCAATTCCTGGTGACTCCACCACAGGAACAAATACGAATTCTTTCAAGAACTTGTCATCGTCAATATGCCCTATAATAGGAAAGCTGACCTGGGTTTTATCATCTACGTCACTTCCTACTTCGCCCATCGAGGTTTTCCTGGCAGCAGCTCCTTTTCCATTTTGTGTGAAATCGAGTATAGTTTCGCCATGTCCTGTACATTTCCCGCATGAAGACAAAATCATTTCTTGAACAAGCTCGCCAATGATTCCTGCAGGTTGCTGGTTGTTTTCTGTGACGTATGGAGGATAAAGGGCCCAGTTTGTGTACAAATGTTTCGGACAAACGCAGGTTTCTGGAACGAGAATAACGAATCACTGTCAATGTCGTCGAAGAGAAAGTTTGTTTAAAAAAGGCCGGTTGTGTAAAAAGTTATTTTGTGGGAAACATGGAGCCAAAACTCAAACCCAGAGCCCGCCGCGCGTCACCCTAATAGTTTAGTTCGTCAGGTTCCAGATCCCGCATAGAATTTGGGTTCGAGATCGTTCTCGTAATTCTTTCGAAATCAAATCAAAAATAAACTTCCTTTTATGTTATCGATTGATGGCATCAACATCCAAGTGATCTTTGCAAAGAACAAACCTCAGTGTATGCAAGTACAATCCAACTGAGTTATCATTTAGAAACATATGATCCTCTTTGACCATGGTATCAAAATTCGACACAAGAAATTTTTAGTGTGTGTATTTAATAGATGCATTTAGGTTTTTCGTGTATAAGCTAATCTGACAAAATACTAGAGTTAGTCGGAGTGTGATCAAATTAGAATTCTCATCCAGGGTAGGTAACAATATTCTAGCTATATCTATCTAGCCACAGTGTGGACTGTTCAAGTTGCTGCACAATATCATCAAACCCAATAATGGGGGATTTCCACTGACGTGTAATTTTTTACGTGCGTTAACGTGCGTGAAAAAATTTAAGGACAATGTATGAACGACTTGCTCAAACTTGTACACAAGTCGTTCATACATTGTCTCTAAATTTTTTCACGCACGTTAACGCACGTAAAAAAATACGCGTCAGTGGAAATTCACCATAATAGTCCTTCAAGTTAAAACAAAAGAAAAACGGGAACCGGGACTGTGATGGTGGTTTGGATATGTGACATTAATGTGCATAGATTATTAAAGTTTCATTTCTCCGTTTTCTCCGTTGTTCAAGGCGAGTTTATAATTACACGAGAAATTTCTATGTGACAATTTTTGTTTGCTCGTGTAGATAAAAAAAAAACTGGTCAATTTTTATGTTCGAATTAAAGATGTTTTAGTTAAACATTTTAGAATAAAAACTAGCGATATAAGTAAAGAACAACGTTTCGCTGTCTTCATGACAGCATTTTCAAGCTCAGTGTAAATGTGACAAATATATTTGTTGGCGAGTTAGCTTTTATGTGACAAATATAAGTTGTCACATAGGAACATTGCTCGTGTAGACGACTCGTCACATAAAATGTAGCTAATATTGCATCAGCACATGTGGTCTCCAATCTCCCAAACTCCCACTGAGCACTGTGCGCGCGTATCTCTGCTGTCCAAGGTCATTACTGGCGCACTAAACTTTGGACTACTGATAAATAATTGTTGTGTCATCTACACGATCAAATATATTTGTCACATAAAAAATTGTCTGTGTAAACCCGGCTTTAGTTTCGATTAATAAAAATGTATCGAGTGAGTGTTTCATCACATTTCCAAAACCCGCGAATTTCATAAAAAAGTACTCCGCTGCGCGTCAGATTTTAAAATTTTTAGGGGGGCTCTTTAAAATGTGATGAAAGTTATTAAGTTTAAATTATTTTTATCACCTCCAAGCACCTTGCTGGCCTTTCCAAGTCCCGCAGCCGTGTAACCTGCTACTGTAATGCGGTACTGTGTAAACTGACTAAGTGATTCCAAAATCAACTCATGCGGCCCACTTGCTGGCATGGTCACTGTTACAGGCTCGGCATCAACAACATATCGATCAGCTCTCTTTATTGCTTTATACATGACGTGGTAACCCAGAAGGTTGCCCATGACGTGTTCTGCAGGTATGGCAGTCCAAGAAATCATCAGAGTGGAGATGTTTTTTGAGTCGGACACTGAAACTACGGGTGCCGCCCTGGGAACTAATATACAATGAACTTTTGTGAGAATTGTAATGAAACTGTACGACCAGGATGTCACCCAACTAGAAGCATATTGCATAAGTTAGTTATCGTGGGCAACAAGTCTATGCTCCTGCCGAAATTTTGAAACGCGTTGAAAATTGTCAACAAAATTTTGATACTGATCGGGGATTCGCTATATGTCTAGAAATAGACTTTTTAATATTTTTCACACTTTTGATACTTCCTTTGATACGTCATTAAATTAAGAACCTCTTGCCCTTTAAATAGCCAGGACGCATAGCACTTTACTGACATACCCACAAAGTGCGACAGTGCCAGCACCGTTTAAGTGTCCCGTGCCATAATTCGCACAATCTGAATAACTTGCTGCAAGGTATAAAAGCTATCTTTGCCATTTTTATCCTTTCAGACCAATGTAAGAAATATAACTACTCTTTACCAATTACTATAGATTTCTTTTGTATTAAATACTACTTATTAACCGAGAGTGAGGTCATTACAGGGGAATCTCAGACCGAGGCCTTGATGTATTGACCGAGCGACAGCGAGGTCAATACATCAAGGTCGAGGTCTGAGTTTCCCCTGTAATGACCGAGCGGACGAGGTTAATAAGTTATTTATTATATGGCCTTTAAGCACTATTCAAAAAAAGAGTATAATCAAGGGAAAAACGCTGGAGGTAAAACTCGCTCTCGCTCTCTGTGGCTCTCTTCGTCGCTCATACTAAAGAAGTATCGGTATGCTTATATTTTTCTTTCAGTTATTGAAAAGATAGTTATATTTTGTCGGCATTTTTTGTTGTTTTTGCCCCCTCTCTAGTAGCTTTTACTCACAACTCAAAAAACCATCGAGCCGAGAAAAATTTTCATAATGCCCGGTCATTACAAGAAAATAATGCCCGCTCAGCAGCCAATCAGAGCGCGCGTACTATTGTAGCCATATAATAAAGTTTGGTAATTTGGTAAAGACAGTTTTCTACAGTTAATGACTTTCTATATTCTCCTCACTTGTCTGTTTTCGATCTGCTTGGCAATGCATTGATTTTGTAAGGAGAATTTTAACACTTGTCACTCTTGAAAAACAAAGAATTAATTTAAGTACCTCCTTCTTTCAAATGAACTTCAGTTCCTTCACTAGGGATTCCATTTCCTGCCGCGTTGAACGCCGCGACCCTTACCCGGTAAACATCACCGTTGTTCAAATTCTCCAAGTCAAGTGAAAGTGTTTGAGCAGTGGTATACACATTTGTCCATTCTACGGCGCTTGTGGAACGATAGGCAAGATGGTAGCCATCAATTGGCTCCACTACAGCTGTCCAGACGACACGCAGACTGGTGGAACTTGTAAGGTATGCTTTGACAGTGGTAGGAGTTTGGTTGGGTACTGTAAAATATTAAATACATTTAGCCAAGCCTAAAAGCGGAGCTCCCCGGTTATTCACTTTACCCTTTATGTAAATCTAACCCGCGATCCAATGTCAAAACCATTAACTGGCCAAGTTAAGACAAGAATATTTCATTTCATTTCAACTTTCACCATTTTTACTTGATAATGGCGTAGAGTAGCGCCGAAACGTCGTCTGCTTTTTAGAGTTTCTAAAATGAGTTTTAGGGTCTTTTTAGCTTTTAACTTTATGATTAAAATCGTCTTCCAAATCCCCGCGTTTACGTAAATCTTTATAATTTTTCAAAAATTTAAACCGTCATGAAATCTCAACCTTAAAATCCAGGGGCCTTAAACTTGGCCATTATGGTATTTTCGACACCCACGATTTTATGAAAAGTAGGTCAAGTGGTTGCCAAGTGCAAAGCGCTAATGTGAAGGGTTTCCAATATTGAGACTGCTAATGCTAAAGCGTGACTGTCATTTAATGATATGGTGGTTTAATAGCTTCAAGACTTGCCAGCTAGCAACTTTTCTTCTAAACAAACTTCCTTTTCCATTTTCGTAAATTATTCCGTCCTACCACCTATTTTTATGATTGGCAAAAATAACCATGTAATTAAAAAAAAGTGAAAAAAGCAATGGGTAACCGATACTTTTTGTCCCAACGCAAGTTAATCTGTGGCTAATGCTGATGTGCATTAGTCCGTCGTTTGTCTGAAGATTATCTGCTTCAGCAATTTTCGAACAGCCGCTCGCAGTTCACGGATCCTCCAACAGTACAACACTGGATTAAAAGACGAATTCGCATGCAAGATAGTATTTGTAAGCTTCCAAGCATTTGACCATTTCTTGAGAGAGATGCTATGAATGGTCAAGGAAACGGAAGTTTGCAAGTAACAAAGAATTATAAACATGTAAAATGCAAATGTGTTCATAGCACTCTTTTTCAGTCGTATGAAATTGATAAAGTTTCCAGCATTTGACGAAAGTTGCACTGCTTTTTGTTGATTATGAATCTGAATTTGATGTCGACGAGTGATTCTGTAAATTCTAATATAAGAGAATGTGCAAATCGAAACGCAGGCTACAATTTCAGCAGCCGCAAAAATGTAAAAAGCTTTTGAATTCCACAGGTAAACTGTCAAGAAAAGAAAGTCCATGAGCCATATTGTTAGTAATGAATAAATGTAACGAGAGACTGTCACTATGGACGGGTAACTCAAGTGAAGGTGAATGGCCATAAATCTATCTACACTTATGGGTGCCATTGTCCAAAGGGAAGCTTCGCACACACAAAAAACAATCACATTTCCCACTTTGTCCAGCAAAGAACTTTTGCTGCTCGTTATTTCGTTCGCGACGAAAAGTGGTTGAGCAAAAAAAACAACAAGAAGATACGAGAAAGCCGGACTGCAGAGGAAAATAAAGGACGGTGAACGAAGCGAAGGAGTTTTCAAAATGGCGGCTAGCACCAGTGTTGCCAATAATGGTTATGAGCATCAACGGCGCATTCAGCACACAGTTTATGATGACAATTGATTTAGAACGAGAGTTATGGTCTTTGTCGTTTAACAGTGCTTCAGATTTATTCATCATATAAACGTAAGTTTTGCTTGCTTTCGTCCAATCTGGTCCCTTAAGCTTTTTTTTTTTGTCTGGAGCTAATATCATCAGCAAAGTGTCATTTCATATTAAAAACCAAGGAAGTAGCTGAGGTTTGAATGAAAACGACTTTGAGGTGGTCGTTACCCGGTTATTGCTTGGAACTATTGTTTCAAAATTTTAAAGGAGTGTTTACAGTAACGAGTTTCGTTTTTAATTGCTCCTGAATTCGTAAACACCGAAAAAGACCGCATTGGAGGAGCCCATACTTATTTAAAAACTGCTTTGATTTTTTGTCTGTCAAAGAGAACTTTTATTTGAAGCAAGTGTAGGTTGCAAATTATTGATTTTCTGTTTCTCTTAGATTAGGGTTAATTAAACAGAAAAATGTATAAAGTTGAGAAAAGCCTTTTTCGCTCAATAAATTGCTAAATTTTGGATACTATAAAGTGTTAAAGATGCAATTGTTAAGCAAAGGGAAGCTGTATTTGTAAAGACTAATGTTATTCTACTCCTGCCAATAAGGCGCGAAATGTTTTTACGATGCAATACAATAACATTTATTTCTATTCCAATTTATAACAGAAACAAAATTACAAAACATATTATGACTAGTTAAATTAGTACTGCGATGAAAGAAAATATAACAGCAAACTTATTCAGCAAACTGAAATCGTTCTTCACTTTAAGAACTGTCTTCGTATCCACCAATCAGAAAACAGCATATAAGTAATTTCAATACCATCTGGTGCCTTACTATTAAGTATATAGAATGTACTAAATAATGAACCGTAAATTGAAAACTCCGTGAGGTCACAGGTTTTTGTGGTGAAAAAGAAATAAAATATTTGCATAAAACAAATTAAGATCTGAGTTTTTAGACACAAAAAGCATATTCATAATTGTATTTATACTACTTATCTTCAGGATTTAAAATTAAAAATGAAAAAGGCCTTTTTTCACGTTTCACACGTTTGTGGAAATCCGGCAAGGAAATTACCATGTAATAGAAATAAAGTGGAAAAGACAATGATGAGTAAACTCATGGCAACAACCGCTGTTTGTGTCTCAAAAACCCGCGAGTAAGAAACTAATTTTTCAAGTTTAGTCTTAACAGGTTCTTATATAAATCGTAATTAAAAAAAGTTTAGCCAATTCAGTTTCTTAATAGGTTCTTATTTTCTGAGGAATATTTACACTGATGCTTACAGAACCTTTAAGTGGTATTTGGCCCATTTCTTGTATAAAATGTGTATACCACATAAGTGCTTATGTAAAAATGAAGCACAAATCATTTTGAATATGACATTATATACATGCACATTAATGCTTTGTCCAAACTCATTTCCTAAAAGTGAACATTTTTAAGCTCTGGGGCCACCTGACGACGGATGACAGAAACTGTCAGTCACTAAGGACATTTAAGAAAACGATTCGGAAACGTGACTTCAATAGCTTTTTAAACAATGAACGCTGCAATTGCCACCTCTGTGACTTTTAATACTAGTCATGTATATAGTCTTTTTTATCACATAAATAGATTTACTTTTTTAACCGTTTTTATTATGTAAATAGTTTTTTTTTTAACTTATTTTAACTTTAAATTATTAATTGTAATAGTTGTATAATGATAGGTTTAGGTGTCTACAATTAGTAGAGGGGACTTTTCCCCTCAGCTAAACATTTCAGACACGGTAATAAAGTTTTATTATTATTATTATTATTATTATTATTATTATTATTATTATTATTATTATTATTATTATTATTATTATTATTATTATTATTATTATTATTATTATTATTAATCAATTTTGAAAAATAAGAACCTGTTTTCTAATTTGAGGCTAAAAAGGTTCTTTTAAAAATGGGTCTAATCTGCAAATTTTAGCCTAACAGGTTCTTAAATGTCAGGTTCTTACTCGCGGGTTTTTACTGTATGCCTTAGTCCGCCGGTTGTCTCAGAAATATCTTCTTCAGTAATTTCAGTACAGCTGTTCGTAGTTCACGTATTCGCCAACAGTATAACATTGGATTAATAGATGAATTTGCAAACAAAATAGTATTCGTAAGATACCAAGCCTTTGTCCATTTCTTAGGATAGATACTATAAATAGTCAAAGAAACAGAATTTGGCAAGTAACAAACAATTATAAACATGTAAAACACAAATGTGTTCAAAGCACTCTTTTTCAGTCGTTTTAAATTAACAAAGTTTTCAGCATTTGCAGAAAGTTGCATTGCCTGTTGTTGATTATGAATCTGAAATTGATGTCGACGAACGATTCTGTAAATTCTGATGTACGAAAATGTGCAAATTAAAACGCAGGTTACAATACCAGCAACCAAAATTAAGTAAAACGTTTCTGAGTCCCAAACGTAAACTACCGAGAGAAGCAAGTCGCTGAACCATATTGTTAGTAATGTACAAATGCAACGAAAGACTGTCACCATGGAGGGATATCTCAAGTGATAATGAATTGCCATAAATCGATCCAAACTTATGGCTGTCATTGTACAGAGAGAAGCTCCACACACAGAAAACACAATCATGTGTCTCACGCCATCTAGCAAAGAACCTTCCACGTTCGTAATTTGACTTGTGACGAAAAGTGGTTGAACAATTAAACCAACAAGAAGGTCTGAGAATGCCAAACTGCAAAGGAAAATAAAGGACGGTGAACGAAGCGAAGGAGTTCTCAATATGGCGGCTAGCACCAGAGTGTTGCCAATAATGGATATGAGCATCAATGGAGTATTCAGCACACAGTTTATGATGACAATAGTTTCAGGACAAGAGTTATGGTCCTTGTCGATTAACCGTGTTTCAGATTCATTCATCATGATTTAAGTATTGCTTTCTGTCGTCCAATTTGGTCCCTTAAGCTTTCTTTGGTCTGGAGCTAATATAATCAGCAAAGCGTCATTTCATATTACTGTAAAACCAAGGAAAATAGTCGAGGTTTGAATGAAAATGAAATCAGGTGGCCGCTGCCTATTGCGTAGGACTATTAATTGTAACAGTTGTTTCAAAATTCTAAAGGAATATTTACCATATTTTTCACAAAAAGACCTCATAGGAAAAGCCCTTATTACCCGCCAAAACTGCTTTGTTTGCTTTTTGAGGATTTCATTTGCTGTCATAGAGTACATTTGGTTGATACGAGTGCATGTTTCCAATCATTGATTTTCTGTCTCTCGAATCACGGCAAATTAAAGATGTGAACAAGTTGGAAAAGCCTTCTTTAATAAGTTGCCCTTCAATGATGCAATTTTCTAGCGAAAGAAAGTTGTTCTTGTTAAGATTGATATTATTCTACCGCTCAGAGTTCTACCCCTTAGGTGCGAAATGTTATTTCAATACAAAACAGTAACATTTATTTCTATTCCAAAAAACAAAATAATAAAACATAGTCAGGCTAATTTAATTAATACTGCGATGAAAGAAAACATAATGCTTATTGCAGAGTGAAATCGAAATTGTCTTTAGCTCTTATCCATCAATCAGAAAAAACATATGAGTAATTTTGATACCATCTGCCACCTTATTGTTAAGTACATCGGATGTAATAATCGACCATAGCTGGAAAACTCCGCGAGGCGGCAACAGGTTTTGTTTGGCTTCACTGACAGGGGGTCTTGTAGTGAAAAAGAATTAAAATAGTTATAATTGCAGTTAATTGCATATACTTCATTGCAGTTTCCGAAATCAGGATAAGTTCAAAGTGCTGGTAATAGCAACATTCTCCGCGGGCAACTCGACCTTACACGTTCGGAGTCTGGAGACCAGAATCCGGCGTTTGTCCTCGGCCAGATTCCTGGTTCAGAGACTCCCGCTAGTGTTGCCCATGAACGGGGGGGCTAAAGTTTATTGTAATCAGTTAGCATGGCTCATGCCACATCACCTTTATCAGCTGTAATATTAACCAGCACAACGGGTCCAAGCGCAGATAAGAGCCCTTCGTTCTCCATACTGTCCGCTAACTTTACCACCTGATGTGAATCAACTGCTTCAAATTCAACACTGAAGTCAACTATCACGCTTCCTCTCCTGCGACAGATTTTTTTAAATGTTAGGTTCTTACTAGCGGATTATTACTTTATCTAACAAGAATAAAGAAAATCGTCAACTAGTAGATATTGTCTTGTTGTACCACCAAATTCACACAACTAACTTTAAAAGAAATGTATGAGAATAAGTAGCAGCAGAAACCCATAAGGGTTGAAACGTGTAACTCCCTATGATTCGCATTGTACAAAGCGTTTGCACATTCGTTTACACTAAGTACCATATTTGGAAAATCACGAGAAACATTTAACCAATCAAAATTACTTTGTTAGGTTTAAATTCACAGCGCGCGCTAGCTCGCGCTCGATGGCGTAATCTTGTTTTTGAACAAGCTTAATAATAATAATAATAAAAGCTTTTATTTATACACGATAAATGTTTTGCAGCATAGCTGATGTGGTCGTGTTTACAAATTACTATTGAAGCTAACTAAACCCTTAAATAACAAATAAAGACTACAAACTAAGCATTCCAAACAAACAAAAATACACAGCCTCTAAATCCCTAATACTTTCAAAGCACCCTTGAAACTTGCCAACGATTCTTTAAGGCGGGCCTCGTTATTCAAAGAATTCCATAATGTGGCCCCTTCATAAGTAATCGACTTTTTGAGAAAGTCAGTCTTTGGTCTTGGTACTGACAAGCAATTTTTCCTTCTAAGATTGTAATTAGTCTTCTGCTCCGTCCACAAGTGTTGTAATTGGACCGGAGAACCTCCAGATACACATTTGAAGACAAAACAAAGTACCCTGCGGATGTACATTTGCCTCAATGGTATCCACTTTGCTTGACGCAGTACGTCTTCTGAAGGGGTGAACCAGTCTAAGCCGAAAATTATCTTGGCGGCACGCACATGGATTTTTTCTAAGTCACTAAAAAGTGATGAGCCACACGACCCCCAGACTATCATACCGTACATTACAGACGGTAAAATTACTTTAAAATAAAAGTCTACTCTCGCAGGAATTGGCAAAAAATACAATGATCTCAAAAGGTTCAGTTTCTGGGTGAAACGTTTACACAGTTCTTTGACATGAATGTTCCATTTGAGTGCACTGTCTATTTGGACACCTAGACACCTTGCTGAAGTGACTTGCCTGATGTTATTTTCCCCAAGCTTAATGCTTTGTAAAGGGCCAGTAAATGATCCTCGGTATAGCAGCATATATTCTGTTTTTCCCGGGTGTGGCGTCAGCAAATTTTGACAACACCAGCGATATAATTTCCGTAAGATGTAATTTAGCACGTTGGCTACCACGTTGGCTTGGTTGAATAAAGTTAAATTTGGTTAAATTCTCCTGTTTCATCTTCTTGAAGTAGTCTGAAGAGCTTCGCTTCGATACACTTAATGTATTTCTTTAGTTTCTGTAAGAAATTTACGGCGTTTAGGTC